>NC_057359.1:78640217-78995217 GCF_016509475.1 Prionailurus bengalensis | reverse complement strand
AACCTCACCGTTGGTGGGTTTGAGCCCCACGTCAGGCTCTGGGATGACAGTTCAGAGCCTGGAGCCTGCTTCCGATTCTGTGTCTCCCTCTCTTTCTGCCCGTCCCCTGTTAATGCGCTCTCTCTCTTCCTCTCTCAAACTAAGTAAATAAACTTTAAAAAATTTTAAAAAGGGGCGTTTGGGTGGCTCAGTTGGTTGAGCGTCCGACTTCAGCCAGGGTCATGATCTCAGAGGTTGTGAGTTCGAGCCCCACATCGGGCTCCGTGCTGACAGCTCGGAGCCTGGATCCTGCTTTATGTTCTGTGTCTCCCTCTCTCTCTGCGCCTCCCCTGCTCGTGCTCTGTCTCTCTCTGCCTCTCGAAAATAAACGGCAAAAAGAAAAAAAAATTAAAAATTAAAAAAAGAAATTACCCAAACACCGTCTTGTATTAGGTGTTTCCTTGCTACCCCCCCAAAGCCTCTCCTCTGAAGGTATCACGGGGAGTCGTGCCGTGGCCAAGAGCCTGCTGTCCTGGTGGAGGGTGGGGTGAGCTCACGATGTGGCCTCAGACACCTCTCAGCGCCTTGGCTTCCCAGCCTGCAAGTCCGTGGGTAATAGTCCCTGCTCTGCGGGCTTGCATGGACGCTACTCTGCACGCTGTAAACCTGGGCTGCACCCTCATGCCCTGAGGGGTGGCTCTTGTTTGGTACCGGGGAAATTTACAGAAGCTTGAGACTGACTCCAAAATCAGTTGAATGTTGCCATCAAAACGGAGGTGGCAGAGCTGATAGGGAGCTGGTGACAGAGACGTCCACCTTGTGGCCATCAAAGCCGGGTGCTGGGTGTCTGTGGAGCATGTCAGCTGCTCGGATTGTTCGGTGTGAAATTTAATTTGGGCTCCTGGGTGAGCAGGAAGGAGGGCGTGAAAGATACGACACTGGTTAATTTCATGTTGTACAGGCCCAACAACCCCAAAAGTACATTTCTCGGCGAAAACTGAGAACCTGCAGGCCACTGCATGCAATGATACGCGGTCCAGGGGGAAAACGAAGAGAGCGAGGGGGAAAAAAAAACCATAAAGAATATATCATTTCCTGAAATCAAATAAACTTACAGCCTTCCGTCTCAATGGGTTAGATTGACAGGCAGAGGCAGGAAGGCAAAAGAGGGTTTCTTTTAACTCTTGCCAATACATTCCCACATGTCTACAAACACTCCTTAAGCTTCACTCGAAGCCCCTGGCCTCTGCCCTCATCCATCTTTCCACGGGCAGATCTGGTCTGATTTCAGTCTTGCTCAAAATCTTTTTTTTGCCTCCTTAAAGACTCCAGCATAAATTACAAACATCTTTTTTTTTAACGTTTGTTTGTTTGTTTGTTTATTTATAGGCAGAGACAGAGAGAGACAGAGAGCGAGGGAGGGGCAGACAGAGAGAATCCCAAGCAGGCTCGGCACCATCAGCCCGGAGCCCGACGGGGACTCGATCTTGATCTCGGGAACTACGAGATCATGACCTGAGCCGAAATCAAGAGTCGGACACTTAACCCACTGAGCCACCCAGGTGCCCCCAAACACACTTCTAACTGGAGCACAAAAAGCCCTTTGGGTTGTTCCTCCTGTACCATGTGCTTCCCCACTCTCCCGATGCTGGCCCCAGCAGCCACACCGATTGATGGGTTCCCAAATCTGCTGTCTCCCTGCCTTTGCAGGTGCAAGTCCCTTCTACTTTGGACCGTTCCTAGGTTTCAGGGATTTTCAGGGATATTCAGGGAACGGCTACGAGCCAGGATGTGATGTGGGCCACTTGACATACTGAATGCCGGCTTCCACCACATCCTACCTGCACGACCGTGACGGGTCAGTCAACTTCTCTGTCACTTTCCGGTTACCTGCCCTTGCCGGAAGCGAGAATGCTCCCCTTGTTTCCTGGTTGTTACTGGGATCCAGTGGGCGAATGCATGCGAGGTATGGAAATAACACCGGCACGTGGAAAGTCCTTGGCAAATGGCTTCTTTTCACTACGAATTTAGCTCAGCTGCTACTTCCTGCACGAACCCTCTCTGATCCTCACATGCAGATTTAGGTGCTGTTCTCATTACTCCGTGAATGATCCAAATGCACCTTCAACACGCATCAAATTACTGCCCTGACTGTACTGAACAGTGCACTTCGTAGTCACTGCATCTCTCCCCCTGCCCACTGCACTCTGTGTGTGAGGGTGCAAGGATCAAGTCTGGCCGTCTCTACACGCCCAGTGCTTAACCAAAGGCCAAGCACAGAGGAGGTACTTGAACACGTTGGCCAAATGAATGAATGAGAGGATGAATGGATGACCACACAGGCACATCACCTACAAGGCATGGACCAAGTGCTACATCTCCCGTGACATCTTCTCTGACCCCATCAGGACGACAGAAGGTCCCCTGTGCGACCTACAGTTTTCTCAAAACCCTCATCATGCTGCAATCACGTGGTGAGCGCTACCTAAGAGGTTCCATGACTTATACCTGTGAGGCCATTGGCGTGGGACCTGGAACGTGTTAAGAATGAAGGACATGTTTTCTTATTCTCCATTGTCACGCTTCTTTTTCATTATCACTATTCCCAAGGCAGCCGACATTTAGGCTTTCATCAGGGTCATGGTGGGGGAAGGGCACGCCAGATGCAGGGGCAGCCATGGGGCTGGGTTTAGTGCCCAAACAACACATATGGATGCAGGCTGTGGCAGGAGCCTCTGGAAGACTGTCCACAGCAACCACAGAAAATCAATATCCAGGAGAAGCTGTGAAAAAAAAATAAGACAAAAAATCTTTTTACCTAGATGGGTACTTACAAGCAAGATGGTGGGTGTCAGCTTGTGAGAACAATATCAGGAGCCATTTTGGTTGCTAGAAGTTCCACAAAGATGCAGATTCACAGAGGCTGACCTCAAAGAGGAAGAACAGGCCTTTTCAAGAATAAAACAAAGTTGCCAGAGGCTGGGGTAATTTACAACGAGCTCAATACAGAGGGCTTTGGGTTCATATTGTGAGTCAGTCAGCATTGAATGAGCATGTGACGTTTCGCATGATTGTTGTGAAATTTACAGTGGGCCATTTGGGCCACTTTTGTTTAGGAAACTCTGGACTGATTGAGATTATTTCTGAGCAAAGAAAAACTTTGAAACTATTCCAGGTAAACAAATCCGGAGGTAAAAATAATTATTGGGTTGATGCACGTGTATTTGAAACTATTCACTGAGTATGTTCATAGGTGAAGGGGAAAATCGTGTCATTTAGTGTGTATTACCTGTCAGCCACTACTCTGAACATTTCACATGTATTAATTAACTCATTTAAAACACACAGCAAGCATGTAAGGTAGGGGTTATAATTCCCATTTATTTTTTCAACGTTTATTTATTTTTGGGACAGAGAGAGACAGAGCATGAACGGGGGAGGGGCAGAGAGAGAGGGAGACACAGAATCGGAAACAGGCTCCAGGCTCTGAGCCATCAGCCCAGAGCCTGACGCGGGGCTCGAACTCACGGACCACGAGATTGTGACCTGGCTGAAGTCGAACGCTTAAACGACTGCGCCACCCAGGCGCCCCTAACTCCCATTTATAAAGGAGACTCAGGTACAGCAAGTAACTTGCTCAAAGTCAAATGGCTGCTAACTGGTGAGCCTAGATTTTGTCCTCACTCCAGAACTTATATTCTCAGTGTCTATAAAAAGTGTCTGTGTGTATTAGGAATAACTAAGAAGCATGTGCACATGGTGTGATTTTTCAAAACCCATTCAACACATGTGTATGGAAATTTTACTCTTTGTCAGGCCTGGTGCCAGACTCACAAAGTCATGGTGGATGAATAGGATGACACAGGCCTACTTTCAAGGAACTTAAAGCGGGCGAGAGGGTGGCCAACCTAAGCAGATGTTAAGGCCTTCACTTCATTTTAATGAGCTCCTGTCACCATTGGTTCTGTGTTAGATACTGTGCCCGGCCTTGGGAGGGCACTGGTAGAACATGATCTGGACTTTCCAGAGGCTCAGAGAGCATCGGATCCCTGTAAGTTTCACAATAACCACTCGAAATGTCACATGCTCATTCAAAGTTGACTTACTCACAATATGAACCCAAAGCCCTCTGTTTTGAGCTCGTTGTAAATTACCCCAGCCTCTGGCAACTTTGTTTTATTCTTGAAAAGGCCTGCCCTTCCTCTTTGAGGTCAGCCTCTGTGAATCTGCATCTTTGTAGAATTTCTAGCAAACTCAAAGAGGCTGAGAGTGAAAACACCAGATTTAATGGTAGATGATGTGCAAGGGTCCTGAATACGTGGCTTGTTTGTTAAGACCAGTGTCTTGCAATGTGTAAAATGCTACAAACATATGGAGGCCATTGTGAGAGAAAAAGAAAGAAAGAAAGAAAGAAAGAAAGAAAGAAAGAAAGAAAGAAAATAAAAGGAGAAAGGAAGAAAGAAGGAAAGAAAAAGAGAGAAAGAGGAAGGAGAGAGAGAAAGAGGGAGGAAGGGAGAAAGGAAGGAAGAAAGAAGGAAAAAAGAAGGAAAGAAAGAAAAAGGGAGGAAGAAAGGAAGGAAGGAAGGAAGGAAGGAAGGGAAGAAGGGAGAAAGCAAGGAAGAGGAAATGCCCTTCCTAATATGACTTTAGTCTTCAAGGTCACTTCTATGCCAGTGGTTGGGACTATTCCAGGCTCCAGTCCAATGAACCTGCCTTCTTTATGGTTAACCAGGTTTTCAGGGACTATGTGGGGTATGGTGCCTGCTATGCACGGCCTTCCCTTCTAGACAGAACTGCCCACTTTAAGCACCCTGCTACTTGGGGTAGATACTAGTTGGACCAGGAATAGTCACCTGACATAAGAAGAATTAATTCTTTGGCTGGTAGTGGAGCATGAAATAGCTTGTCCTGGAGAGTGAGCTGAACTCGTCAGATTTCTTCTTCGAGAATTCAGACTGGAAGGACGGAAAGAATTTGTTAGCTGGAAGCAGGCAGAGAAACAGACTAATTAGGTTAGTCGTGGACCACTTGAGTAAGAATTCAGAAGGTCGAGATGGCAGCATTACTGCGTTTTCTGCCATCTTGAAGCTGGGATAGCCGACAGTCCCTGAACTTCCCATTGTGGGTCCCTGAAGAAAGCCCTGGGATTGGAATTTGCTCAGGTGCCTTGCTTTCCTGGGAAGCCAGAATTATTGGACTGGATCTGGTGGGCAGGGCCACATCAAGGGAGGCAATGTGGATGGGCTCCTCCCTGGGGAAACTCAGTTGACCGTTTGATGAACACTTTCCCTTACACGCACACACGCACACACACACACACCCCTTATTCCTCCTTCCTCTGCCCCAACCCTATTATTTATTGCTTAATTATAGGTAGGTGAAGTTGCGTGGGTGTGCACATGTAACAGTGTCGTTCTTGTGGGCGAGCCTGAGAAATAGCTGGGACCCTCGGTACCCCTCGAAGGCGAGTAGAAACACTACTAACAAGCTGGATTCTCAGTCTGCATAAAGCTGAAACCACCTGTTCTCACGAGAGCATCTCACAGACAAGTGTGGCTGACTCCACACTGCCTCGAGTTCTCTTCATTAAGCAGAAACGTCAGGTGGGAGCAGGGTGTGCAGGCTTTATCCACACTTGCATCCCTGTAATCACAAGATCCTCTCAGAGACACGGAACCTCTCAGAACGGGAATGGCCTCTGGGTGCCACTGTCCGATGCCCACATCTTCTGACCCACTTTCTGGTGCATATTCTGGGGGCTGGGGGCCTGAGTCCCATGCCAAGAGCTGGCCTCAGGCCTCACTCCTCCCTGTCCTACTCACTGCACATCCACAGGGCTCTCCTAGGTCTCTTGCTTGGTTTTCTTTTGAAGGATGTGTTCCTTTCTTCTTCTATCACGATCATTCTCCACTCACGGTCCCCTCTCTGGAACATTTGTTCATATCACCCAGCAGAATCTTATTCCTCTTTCCTGCCCCGTTCATCCACCCCCTCCTCCAAGATGCCTTTTCTAATTTTTTTAACATTTTTATTTATTTTTGAGAGACAGAGAAAGAGAGAGAGAGAGCAAGAGAGACGGACAGAGCACGAGCAGCATAGGGGCAGAGAGAGAGGGAGACACAGAATCCAAAGCAGGCTCCAGGCTCTGAGCTGTCAGCACAGAGCCTGTGATGTGGGGCTCGAACTCAGGAACCCCAAGATCATGACCTGAGCCGAAGTTGGATGCCTAACCAACTGAGCTGCCCAGGAGCCCCTCAGAGGCTTTTTTAATGCTTCACCTTGACAGTTGTAAGATCTCACAGCTCCCCGCCTCTCTCTCAAAACCTGTGGTGGCTTATGTCACCAATTCTCTATTTCTTTCTTTTGTTTACTATCTATCTTGCCCCCATAAACCGGGGCCTGTCAGCATATGACGATGTTTGCTCCCAATGGGCAGTTGGCAATATCTGGAGACATCATGGGTTGTGACAATCAGTAGATGCTCTCCTAGGTGGAGCCCAGAGTACCGCCACGTGCCTTACAATGTGCAGGACAGCCTCCTTCCCAGAAAAGAATGATCCGGGGTGCCACAGTTGAGAACCTGTCATAGACTGGGAGTTTGATATGGGTAGAGACCTTGGCTGTCATATTGATAACTTTATATCCTGCATTGGGCCACAAGCACATTGATTGATCTATAGTGATGTTCAAAGCTATCTGTGGACGCACACACACGCACACACATGCACACCCTTGGATCAATGTTATGAACAAACCTATGCTTTTACTTGCCTCCTTCCCAATGGCCAATCCTATTCTTCCATATACAGCCTCCCACGCCCTTACATTGGGATTCTAATGTAAAGACACATGGTGTATATACACAGCTCCTTCAACCTAATTAATATATAATTTGCCTGTTATCAAATAAGCCCTCTTAGCAGCTTCCCCTTCTACGCACACCGATCCGACACCCACACCCCCGCGTATGTGCGTGTATATGTGCACCTGGGCAGAGACCTGGCCCGTTCACCCTCACCCGCGCCTTCTCTCATGAGACATGTCAGCTCTGCAGCAGAGGCTTTCTCTTCTAAATCACATAAAATGGGCTTCAACCAATGGACTTGCACAGACACACACGTGAATCCACACAGTTGTACCAAAGACCAGAAGATGGGGCTGGAAAGTGGGAGAGTGAGGGGGGCCCAGTGCACTTAACAAAACCTCCCTGTGGCCCCATCCAAGCCATGGGGCTGTGAAATGTGTGTCATTAAAACTAGATCTGAAACCAGACTTCAAGCAGAGGTATCAAATCCAACTGCGATTAAACCCCCCCCCCCCTGTCTCTCTCTCACACACACACACCCCTTTACAAATTTCCTTTAAAAAAACGAAGAACTCAAACTGGAGAAAATAATTTTAATCAACGTCATGCCCGTGTGGGCAGAGGTGAAATAGGGTATTAGTGCTTTTATCTCTGCTGGGGACATGGCTGATCTCACCATTGATTCCATTGGAAGCCGCACCCCAGGTGTGTTCCCATAGCATTTCTGCATTAAGCAGCTGCAAGACAAAGTCTAACATCTTTGATTATCTCGGCAAAGCTGCACACACTGAGTAGTGGGGCCATAATAAAAAGATCCAATACCCCATTAGCACAGCTAAATATTGGACTTCTAAACTCAAGTGGAAAATGAAACTCAGGGCCCGGAGAGGAGCAGGTAAGGGGTTGCAATGTCGGAGAGCCAAACCACAATGCCTTCTTGTTCCAAGCACTGTGCTGTGTCTGAAGCCTTACAAATGCATCTTTTCGCTGAATTTTCACACCTGACGCAGGCATTATCGTGCCTACTTCACAGTGAGGGAACTGAGGCTCGGTGAGGGGAAATGGCTTGTCCAGACCCTACGTAGCCCGACTGAAGTTGCCTGTGACCTGTAAAGCCACAGTGGTCTTGGATCCACGTCTGTTCTCGTTTCTGCCCCAAACTTTCAGTGTTATATCCAGGATCTTCTAAATAGAACATGCGATTTTGGTTTCACATTAGAGGGAGCCTCCCTCCCTTCCTGCCTCCCTTCTTGCCTTCCTGTCTTCTTTCTTCTCTCCCTCCCTCCCAGCTAAAATGTATTGAACCCCCCACTATGTGCTGTGTGCCAATCCCATGCCAGACCCTTGGGATGGAATGGTGAGTGAGACCAATGCTGTCCCTATCATCCTGAAGCTTTCCCTCTAGGAGGAAGGACAGAATGGCATCCCTAAATCATAACCGAAGATGCACAAACAGAAAAATACAAGGAGCTAGAAGAATTCAAGAGATGTGGGTTATGGATATCTTCCTAAGAAGATGGCATCAAAGTTGAATTTCAAGTGGGAATCAGCTATGAGAAGGGGAGCAGGGCAGATGGAGAGTTTCCTAGAAGAAAACACGTACAAATGCTCAGAGTGTAAGAGGTCACGTTGGCTTGTGCCGCCGAGAGCAGCTCGTTGCACCGGAGAGGGGGAAATTCATGGTAAAGTTGGCCAGCAAAGCCTCGGTCTGAGCAATGGAAAGGTCTCCAGGGGTTAAGGGACTGTCAATACGAGTGGCTATGGGAAAGGAGAGGACTTTCTCAAGCCTAAACGTATAAATGAGTCACCCGAGGAACGCAGATTTTGATTTGGTAGGTCTGGGATGGAGTCTCATCAGCTGCCTCTCTAACAAGGTCTCAGGTGATGCCCAAGGTGCCGGTCCACAGACCACACTTGAGTAAGAAGGCCCAGACCTATGTCATCTAACTTGGTGCCCACTAACCACATGCGACCACAGAGCAACTGAAATGTGACTGGTTCAAATGGAGATATAGCCTAAATGTAAATTACACATCGATACCAAAGACTTTGAGAGAATAAAGAATGTAAAAATGACTTCTTGGTAATTTTTTATTGTTTGCATGTTGAAATGATAATATTTTTGGTATATTGGGTTAAATAAAATATGACATTAAGATAAAGTCCACTCATTTTTGCTCCTTGAACGTGCCTACAAACATATTTAAATTACATATATTGATTACATGTTCACCTATTTTGGATATATTGGTTTAAATAAAATGATCATTAAAATTACTTCTATTTCTTTCTTTGTACTTTTCTAAATGTGGGTGCTAAGAAATGTTAATTACATATGTTGGCTTATGTCGTATTTCTATTGGACTGCACAGCCTGGACTGTCCCTCTGCTGTAGTTAATTTTCTCATGGCTCCTTTAATACGTTGGGCACTTTCCTACTCTGTGAACTATGTCCACTGTTCTCCCCTCTTCGAAGGACCTCTTAGCTATTACTTTTAGCTTACTAGTTCATCAGAACGTGTTGTTTCACTTCCAGAAATTCCTAATATTGGAATCACCAAAGGAACTAATGACCTAACCTTCATTGGTTCTGATTTAAATACTTCATTTGAGCTGATTCTAATGTGTATTCAAGGTTGAATACCCTGAGAATATTGACACTAAAAGGAAATTTAGACTTAATCCAATGCTTATTTTGCAAATGACTAAACCAAGGCTCAGAGATACATATTTAGTTAAGGTCACACAGCAACCCCAGGTTCTTGATCCTCATTGCTAGTCAGTCCCTCCTTTTTAGTCTAGTGTGGATGCCATTCACATTGGCACATCATCGTGTCCCTCCTCCAATGGTATTTACATTTAAATCTCTTTATCACTCTTGGAAGGAAACTACAGTGTCTGGGAGGCATGGAGAAATGGAAAAAGACCCCCTTCTCGGACCACCACCTCTGAGAACCAGTGAGGGGGCTGAGCTACGTACTGAGTGAGTAAATGCCTGTTGCTAAAACAAAATGGTGGCCTATTTTAGTACATGTAAACACTGGCAAAGTTAAAGCTTTGCACACACACACACACACACACACACACAGATGACTACACATAACTTAATTTGTTGATTATGTCAAAAACCTGGGGCCCTTCATGAACAGGAGGCTGCCAGTTGAATGGCCCATCCAGCCCCAGGGAGAGGCCCCTCCACGGGACACCACACCAACACAGGCTGCCACCTGGTTTGCCAAAACCCAGTTTGGTTACAGTGCATGCCTAAAGCTGGCCTCTCATGGCCTGAGCAAGAATTCCCCTCCGGTTCCTTCTGTGGTCCCTGAGGGATTATCCCAATTATAATCTCCTAAGGAATTTCAGCACATCTCCAGGCAGCTTTGGTTGCAGCCTGGCAACTCATGCCTTCACTTGAAGGACCTACCCTTCCCCCTTCTCTGTGGGTTCATATTTTAAAGTTTGACATGCTGTATGTAGAGGATTCTTCATTAATTCTAATTTTCCCTAAACACCCTTCTGGGCAAGAGAGGGGTTTGTAGAAATGTTGCTTAATAACTCCTAATAAATCAGAAGGCAGTTACGGCTGACATTTGATGGGACAGTTCACACCTGGGCTCCATCTTCCTAGCTTCATGGAAGTTCAGACCTGGGAAGGGCTTTAGAAGTCATTGTGTTTGTTCCCTTATTGTACATATGGGGGGATCATGGCCCAGAGATGGGGTGACTTAGTCAAGACTACAAAGGCAGTTGCTGGCAGAACAAGAAAGAGAACCCGATTGATAGACCCCCAGCTGTCTTCATGACCCCCAGATGCAATGATATTGACATATGGTCCAACCAAAGATGACCTCAGTGCTTCTCACCTGAACAGAGAAACCAAAAGGAGCAAAGCACTATTCTTCCTCTCAACCAGCTTAAATTCAGTGTGGCTTTATCAGCACCATTAGGGATGTGATTCCCAGTCCTTTTGTTCTTCTCAAATGGTGATAGGAGCTTTCATCATTGAAGGATTTTTGTCTCTTGTGTTTACTGCTACATCTCTATAGCAGTAATGTCCAATAAGAAGGTAATGCGAATCACGAATGCTGGCCACATTTGTAGCTGAAAACTTTCTAGTAGCCACATTTAAAAGGTAAAAACAAAACAAAACAAAACAAAACAAAACAAAACAAAACAAAACAAAAAAACAGGGCTGCCTGGGTGGCTCAGTTGGTTAAGCATCTGACTTCGGCTCAGGTCATGATCTCGTGGTTCATGAGTTCAAGCCCCATGTCAGACTCTGTGCTGGCAGCTCAGAGCCTGGAGCCTGCTTCGGATTCTGTGTCTTCCTCTCTCTCTGCCCCTATCCTGCTCTCACTCTGTCTCTCTCTCTCACAAAAATAAATCAAAATTTTTAGGGGCGCCTGGGTGGCTCAGTCGGTTGAGCGTCCGACTTCGGCTCAGGTCATGATCTCGCAGTTCGTGAGTTTGAGCCCCGCGTCGGGCTCTGTGCTGACAGCTCGGAGCCTGGAGCCTGCTTCGGATTCTGTTGTCTCCCTCTCTTTCTGCCCCTTCCCCGCTCCCGCCCTGTGCCTCTCTGTCTCTCAAATATGAATGCACGTTAAAAAAAATGAAATAAAAAAAATTTTTAAAGGAAAACGAAGACAAAAAGAAACGGGTAAATATGACTTTAATAATCTATTTCATTTGAACCCATATATCCAAAGTGTTATCATTTTAACATGCAACCAACGGAAAACAGTATTAAAAAAATAAAAAATAAAAAACCACAGTAAAACCTTAAAGGGAATTTTTTTCCATTTTTTTCTCATACCACGTTTTTGAAATCCACTGAGTGTTTTTATACCACCAGCACAATTCAGTGCGTCCATTTCAGTGCGTCAAAACCACAGGTGCCACCATGTTGGACGGTTCAGCTCTAGAGCTTAGAGAAGTGCCCAGCACGTAGTAGGGACTCGAAAACGTATTTATAAATGAACGAATGGATTGGAAGGGCCCACTTCAGAAGTCCCCTAAGGCAGCCCCCTAGTATCCAACAGGGCGAAACAAGGCCAGAGAAAGGCAGTCACTTGTTAGGTAGCAATTCACCGAACGGTCTTCTTCCGGGACTAGAAGGTAAATACGGCACCCATCTGGGGAGCAGGCCCGGCCTACCCCTGACTGCGGTTACCCCAGTGCTCAGCACAACCCCTGACGCGTGTCTGGTAAATGTGTGTGGAGGGAAAGGTCACCTCACTAATTGGTAAGAGAGCAGAGTAGAGAACCCGAGCCTCCAGCCTCCTGCCCGGGGCTCTTTTCCCTCTACCCTGCTGTCATGAAAATTGATTTATGTTCAGGACCTGGAAGAATGCCTAACATTCATGTCAAGGACAGGCTAGGGAGGTGTGGATGCTGAGGCACTGATTACTGTTCAAATGTCTTTGTGAGTATGTGTCCAGCAGGCACGGTTGGAACTCATCGCATTGGGATCTGAATTCGCCTGCAGGAGGATGCTGGATGCCCTTTACGTAGCAGAAGACAGAAGCCCTCCTCCCTGGTTCCTTTCAATCAAATGTGCTCGGGGCTCACTGGACTCCAAACATTCTCTCTTAAGCGACAGGGTGTCAGAGCTGGGAACACATCCCCCTGAAATTCCCCGCCCCTTCATCATTTTGTAACTCCATTCTCCCCATCCTTCAGGGCCCAGCCAAGGGCTAAGTCCGTGAACTCTTCCTGGACCCGGCCTGTGCAGCCAGAAGCACCCCCTTCCGTTGAGACAGGGCGATACTTCTGTCTCTCCGCCTTGTGGATTTCCACCGGGTCTCACAGCAAGTCTATGTTCGAAGGGAGAAGCTGTCTCTCAGAATCAAATAACTCATAACTGTGATAGCTCTGAGTTCAAAGAGACCTTGCACATCTTCAAAAGCAGTTTCCCAAACTTCAGGTGTTTGCGTATCGCCTCGGATCTTTGTTGTAGCGCTCATCTGCATTCGGTGATTCATTTTCTCTGAATCTCTTTGCTCTCTAAAGTTAAATAAATTTATCTTTGAAGGAAAACAATATGTTTGAAAACATGAGCCTGATGTGGATATTACATATATTATTCTACATACACAAATACATAGCTATTTTACTATAATCTATCTATGTGTCTGTCTATTAGGTTTATTTACTTATTTTGAGAGAGAAACAGAGACAGCGAGTGGGGGAGAGGCAGCAAGACAGGGAGACAGACTTCCAAGCAGGCTCTGAGCTGTCACCACAGAGCCTGATGCAGGGCTGAACCTCACAAACCAGGCGATCATGAGCTGAGCCGAAATTAAGAGTTGGGCGCTTAACCAACTGAACCCCCAGGGGCACCAGTAATCAAAATACATTTAATATTTACATACAGGTGTATAGTCCCTGCTTATCTCCTAAAACTATACCTCTGCCAGTGACACGTGTCTCCCTTTTAAAACACTTTTTCCTAGGGCATCACCTTCATTATAGACAGAGAGAAAACTGAGTTTAGGGAGAAGCAGGTTCCGTCCCCTGGTAGGTCATACAGAAATTTGGTGGCGAAGAAGTTTGGTGACTTCAGACTCGATGGTTCTAAGACCAAAACTCTATCAACATAGTCTTTAGCTGGACTTGGCCCCAGGCTGAAGTTATAAGGACACCGGGGCTTTCAAGTCACAGGTTCAAATACCAGCTGCCCGTTTGTGGCTGTATGAGTTTCTGCTAAGTGCTCACTCTTCCCAGTCTGTTTCTTGTCAGGATATGGGTTGTGGAAACATTCGCATTTGGAACCCGCTCACTAAAGATCCCACTTCTCACACTAGCCTGGACCTATCCGATAGAAATAAAAGTAAGCCACGTAGGTCCTTTTAAATTTTATAGTTGCCACATTAAAAAGGAGTAAAAAGAAACAGGCAGAATGTATTTTAGTCAACTCATTATATTCAAAATATTCTCATTTCAACACGTAATCAATACAAAATTATTAATGGAGTAGTTTACTTTCATAACATTAAAAATTTCAGAATCTAGTGTGTATTTTATACTTAAAGCATATCTCAATATAAGCTATACATTTTCTCAAGAAAACTGGACCTGAATTATGATTTCAAAAGCTTTACACCTTGAAAAAGTAGACTCATATACCCGAGCTTTCCAAACATACTTAAAATTGTTCTACTAACTCAATTGAGCATCAGCTTTAGGTTTAAATTATATAAAAGAAAAAAGAAAAGAAAAGAAAAGAAAAGGGAAGGGAAGGGAAGGAAAGGAAAGGAAAGGAAATCTGGTACCTTATCATACTGGCTATATTTCAAGCTTTCAGTCAATAATCACATGTGGCTATCATATTAGATGGCAAGATCTGGTATTTTACCTTGTTTTTATATTTATTTCTCTGTAAAATAGAATGTGTGTGTGTGTGTGTGTGTGTGTGCATGTGTGCTTTGGACTTAAACATCTTCAAAATACTGGAGCCTGTGATGGTTTATTTGCTTCTTGTGACCACTGCAGACACAAGCTGGATAGATAATAATATACCCATTGCAGAGAACTAATGC
Organism: Prionailurus bengalensis; assembly: GCF_016509475.1. Lineage (NCBI taxonomy): Eukaryota > Metazoa > Chordata > Mammalia > Carnivora > Felidae > Prionailurus > Prionailurus bengalensis. The sequence goes on along the minus strand of NC_057359.1, from coordinate 78,980,895 downwards.
TCAGAGGGGTTAAACGGCCAGTCTAGTGCCACACAAGTAGTAAATCACAGAGCCGGTTCCAGAATTCAGGGTTGCCAGTTTCCTGAACAGGGCTCTGCTCAGAATCCTTAATGAAAATTCCACCTACTGTTCACGTACTATTTGAAAAGCAGGGAGGTTTGAAGACCAGCTTACCATGTTAATTCCTTTGAAATACCTGTTTTATCACAGAGCTGGTATTATGCGTTAATGGTGTGAGCCCACCCTTTTTTTTTTTTTTAAACTAAAGGGAAGGGGGATGAAGTTATTGCCAAAATGCTGAACTAATTAGCTCGGCTGTAGGTTTACTTAGAAGGGCTCATCTTAGCAGGTGCATTATTTAACCATCAGATAACTGATTTGTTAATAACTCTTTTTCTTCCTCCAGTGAGTGTAATTTTCTTCTCTGGGGTTCAAAAAGGTAGAACTTTCCCCACACAGAGGCCTGATTGTAGTGTTCAGTCTTTGATAAGGTTTATTCTTATACCTGGTTTTCTGGTTTTCTTTCTCTTTTCTTTTTTCCCCAGGTTGCAGGGTGTGTGGGAGTGCTAATCTATATAGGATCTTTTTTTTTCTCCTCTGTTTGTCTTCCTTTGACTATTTTCTCTTGTGAAGGCAAATACAATAATAACATCTTACTTTCTAAAGCTCTTTTCATCCTGATCGAGTTCTGAGCGCCACAGAACACATTGCATTTCAAAACTTATGGAAATGCAGTCTTACAGGTTACAAATTTAGACAACATGAAAAGTCAGACACACAGGGTCCTTGAAGCACATTAATTCACTCACAACATGCCCCGTCCTCCGAGCAGCTACAATTAATTGTCTCTGCGCTAAGCCAAGCCTTTTGCTAAAGGTAGCACAGACCTTGTTAAGAGAAAGGGAATGATGTTTATTTATGTGTCTGCGTTTCCATGTGATTCTTGAGAGCCCACACAGATCTGTTGGGTTCAGACCAGCAATGTTGGAAGAGGGGCTTGTACGCTGCAGTTTTGCAGACAAATCAACTGTTGGCGTTTTTAAAGCTCTCTTCTCCTTTTCTTCTCTCCAGGGCTGAGGAGCCCATGTTCCTTTTACAAACTGCAAAGGCTGCCTTTGACAGTTTAGAAGAACACAACCCAGAAGCCTACCACCTTGTGTGAAGTCCTCCTTAAAGAATAGCCTGCCTTATCCCAAACTGTGGATCTCTCTCGCCCACCCCACTCAAGCTACCGCCAAGCTGTCTGTGCTGTAGAGCCTCAGCCACGTTGAGATTTTTGTCCAGCTCCTTCCTGCCTCCTTATAATGCTCTTCCCCTTGTAATATGCTGTAATGTGCTTCCGTCTGTGCGTCTGCTGGCACCTTCAAATTTCGCAAGACGTGGCTCAAATAGCATCTTCTCAACTGGGCCTGCTCCGTCCTCTTGCCAAATTAAAAAAAAAAAAAAAGTTTATTTATTTATTTATTTATTTTGAAAGAGAGAGAGAGAGAGAGAGAGAGAGAGAGAGAGAGGGAAGGGCAGAGAAAGAGGGAGAGACAGATTTCCAAGCAGGCTTGCGCCGTCAGCATAGATCCTGAGTGGTGGCTCAATCCCACAAACCGCGAGCTCATGACCCGGGTGGAAACCAAGAGTCAGACGCTTAACCGACTGAGCCACCCAGGCACTCCCCACTTGTCAATTTTTATCATGTTTTCTTGTATTATCATTTCTCTTACCGTGCTTCTCTATGTGGTTTTTTTTTAATTATTTGCTTCTTTAGTGGTTAGTTCCCCCCATGCAATTTTAGCCATGAAATTGAACGTATAGTGGAAGCCCCACAAGGCTGTTCTCAGCTGCCTCACCCCTGCAAAAGAGAGAGTTTGGGGTTACCCACAGTGGTCTTTACTTACTGCAAATGTTAGCGGTTAGGGTCGGAAATTGATTTTTAAATCTATCATCCATGCTGGAAAGCACTTTAAAGAGTAGCAAATGTATACATGTCTCCCCCAGTTCATGGCTGGAGAAAATCATTGCTCAGCTGGTCAGATTGCTGAGGGAATATGGCAGGAGGATTCGGAATCACTCACTCCGACCTCCAAATATGCAGCATTATTTGTTTTTTCCATTGGTATTCTCCCGGGGAACTTCTTATTCAGCTCCCATTTTTATAATTAATTTCTTTTCACTGTATATAATGGAAAGGGAATGCTAAAATAAGAAGGAATCACTGTACCTTATTCCTAAATCGGGACGCAGGCTGATGTTCAGCAGAGGAAATGAGCCTGCCCTACACTATAGCCGCATAAACTTGGGCAAAAAGAGAAGGAGATGGAAGTCAGGAAACAGAAAATTTGCTCCTGTTTAATGTCAGAACTTCCGAAGTCCTTCCACATAGATTATCTCATCTAATCTTCCAAACAATAAAATGGAGGTTATCATCTGTATTTTCCAGGTGAAAACTGTGGGACCCAGGCAGGAACATAAAGACTTGTTTGTGAAGACCAATAAGCTTCTATATGTACCATTAAAGATGCGTGCTTGTGTGTGTGTGTGTGTGTGTGAGTGTGTGTATATTTCACAAGTGTTTCAACTTAAATGGTTCTTCAATGTTACTTGAAAGTAGTCACTGTGGAGAAAACTCTTAGGGAGAAGTGTAAGGCTGTGTCAGAATTTAGCCAGAAAGTACGGTGATTGATTAATAATGTCTGTCAGGGCCATGGCAGTGGAGGTGCTGGAAAGGCAGAACACATGCCGTATAATGTAAAACCTTTGTAAATTCCAAGTTCCAAGGTTCTAGCCATCTGTGTCATCTGGACTTTGAGTCATCAAGACACCTGGATTCTATTTCTGACTCTTTTCATAACGAGCAGTGTGGTCTTCCAAAGGTCATTTCATTCTCAAAGGTCACTACGAGTCTGTAAAATCTGAGTATTATAGTAGATGATCAGTAAGGTTTCACGCAGCTGAAGTGGTCTGTGATTTTACAGGAAGTTTATAATGACTGTATTAGTAGAGCATGCCCCCTCTTATATAATAACGGCACATTCAATCCTATTGTACCCGTACATTTCCCCCCTCTTTTTAATCATCCAGATTACCTGAATAGGGTATTTACTTATATAAACAATGGAACTATTTAAAATGCCACTATTGACTCGTTTTGTGTAAAAGTTGAAGCATGCTACGTGTTTTCTCTAACACATACTGGGAAGCCGTTAGATTCTCATTTCTTCTTATTTTTCATGGTGACAGTGGTTGACACCCACGATACATTCTGCCCACTGAACGTATCCTGATGATCATGATGGTAGCAACATAGAGAGCCAGAGAAGCAAACTTATAGGAAGAGAGGATTGAAAGACACTATAATTCCTGACGTTATGAGGAATTTTTCTCCTTGCTAGGACAAAAAATAAAAATGTTCATCATAGAAAGATTAGGAAATGCAGAGAAGAAACAGTTGACTTGTGTGTATAGTCCCTGATCACAGAAACTATGTCTGTCTTGCCAACCATTGTATCTCCAATGATTTGTAGAATGTCTGGGACTCATTAATAGATAGATTCTGAATATATGAATAAGTAAATGAATGCCAGCAAGCTGGAAAAAAAAAAGCACACCTAATCCTGAACTACAGAGATAACCACTGTGAACGTGAAGTGTACCTCCATTCAGGTTTCACAGAAACAAAACATATACATATTCATTTTAAAAATCAGCTCTATTGAGGTATAATTTACATACAATAATAGTCATCAATTTTAAGTATACAGTCAACAAGTTTTGACAAATGTATACAGTCATGCAATCAAGATCAAGTACCATAATCAGGATGAGAACATTTTCTTCATCCTCAATAAATCCTCTGTGACACTTCACTGCCAATCTCCTCTCCCCCACCGGGGCCCCTCACAACCACTGATCTGATTTCAGGCTTCTTTGGAATCAGTGCGTCTGGCTTCTTTCACGTAGCACAAAGCTTTTGAGATTCACCCACGTTGTCGTATATCGTTAGTTTGTTCCTGACTCTTTTTTATAGTTACACAACAATTTGTTTCTCCATTCACCAGTTGATGGGACACTTAGCTTTCCAGTTTTGACTATTGTTACAAAGCTTTTAACGTTCCCGTATACACATCTTCGTGTGGACATATGTTTTTCCTTTCTGTTGGGTGAATGTCTAGGAATGGAAATGCAGAGTTCAGTTTTAACTTTATAAGAAATCGCTGACTGTGTCTCATTTTGCATTTCCAGCAGCAATGTGTGAGAGCAAAACTTGCTGTTGTCATTCTTAACTTTAGTCATTCCAAATGGGTGTGTAGAACTACCTTATTGGGGTTTTAATTTGTATTTACCTAAAGACTGATGATGTTGAGGACTTTTTCCTATGTTTCTTTTCCATCTGTATGTATTAAATTTTGGTGAAGTATCTGTTCAGATCCTTTTTAAAAAATGTGGTTGTTTATATCTTTTTGTTATGGAGTGGAATGGGTTATATACCCTGATTACAAGTGCTCTATCAGATATATACTTATCACATATTTCTCCCTGTGCATAATTTGCCTTTTTGTTTTCACTACAGTGTCTTTTGAGGAGAAAATAATTTTAATTTTGATGAAGGCCTACTAGAAAATTCTTTATGGTTTCTCCTGTGGATGAAATCTTTCCTTAACCCAAGGTCACAAGGATTTCTTTCTCTGTTATCTTTTAGAATTATTTTTTAGCTCCAACATTTAATTTTATAACACATTTTGAGTTAATTTTTGTGCCTGGTATGAGGTAAGGGTTGAGGTTCATTTTTTAAGTATGTTTTTAAGTACGTGCATATTCAATTTTGCCACCATCATTTCTTCAAAAGGATGATACCTTTCCCCATTGAATTATCTTGGCTTCTTTGTCAAAAATCAATTAACCATTTATGTTTGCATCCATTTCTGATATTCTGTTCTGTTCCATTGATTTATTCTTATGCCAAAACAATACCAAATTAATTCTGTAGCTTTCTAATGTCTTCAATTAGGTAGTTGAAATCTTCAAACTTTGTTCTTTTTCAAAATTGTTTTGGTTACGTGAGACTGTTTGCATTCTTATATACATTATATTATCAGCTTATTGATTTTTATAAAAAGTGCTGATTGGGATATTGATTGAGATTTATAATGGGGAGAACTGACAAGTTAAAACTATTGCCTTCTGGGGCGCCTGGGTGGCGCAGTCGGTTAAGCGTCCGACTTCAGCCAGGTCACGATCTCGCACTCCGTGAGTTCGAGCCCCGCGTCAGGCTCTGGGCTGATGGCTCGGAGCCTGGAGCCTGTTTCCGATTCTGTGTCTCCCTCTCTCTCTGCCCCTCCCCCGTTCATGCTCTGTCTCTCTCTGTCCCAAAAATAAATAAAAACGTTGGAAAAAAAAAAAAACAAAAACTATTGCCTTCTGATTCATGAACATGATATACATCTCTATTTATTCATATCTTTAAAAAATTCTTTCAGCAATATTTTCTAACATTCAACGTACAGATATTACCATGTTTTATTACATGCTCATGCTTTTTGATGCCATTACAAATGGTGTATTTTAAAATCTCACTATCTAATTGCTCATTGCTGGTATATAGGAAAGCTGTATTTTTGTTCATTTACTGATATCATGCAATCTTACTGAACTCATTTAGTAGTTCTACTAACTTTGTTAATAGATTTTTGGGGATTTTGTATATATATCATCATGTATCTGGGAATAAATAAAACTTTACTTATTATATTCTAATCTATATGTATTTTTTTTGTCTTGTCGTATTGCACACTCTAAGACCTCTTGTATAGTAATGATGAGAAGTAATATGAATAAACATTCTAGCTTTGTGCCTGGACTTATGGGGAGTACATTCTGTCTTTCAGAATTAAATAAGCTGATAGTCATAAGATTTTTGTAAATGCTCTTTACCAGATTGAGAAAAAAAAATTTCTTAGTTTGCTGCAAGTTTTTGTGTCATTAAGAATATTTAATTTTTTCAAATGTTTATTTTGCATTGATTGGTATAATTGTATGGACTTTCTTGTTAGTCTATTAATATGCTAGATAATTATACTGATAAATTTTTGAATGTTGTTATATAATAATTTGTCAGCTCTTTGTCCCTGGTTCCTGGTATGGAACTTCTAAATCTTTATCATTTCCCAGTTGGTAAGAGTATCTTGTTACTCATGATGGGCTCCTGGGAACCTGCCTGAGGTTTTGTTAAGGAATTGACTCACAATGAGTCTTTAAATAGTTTAAGATGGGGGTTGGCCTTGCAGGAAAGACCAATCATGTAACTAGAAGCTTGGGGTTTTGAGCCAGATGATATCAGTTTGACTTCTGGGGAGGAGACAGGGGTTGGATGTTGAGCTCAATCACATGCCTAATGATTCAGTCAACCAGGACTACATCATGAAACCAATAAATATTCTGGACACCAAAGTACAGTTGAGCTTCCTGGTTAATTAACACATTGGTGTGCCAGAAGGGTGGCACACCCTGACTCAGCAGAGACAGAACAAAGAATTTCCACATTCAGCCCCTTCCAGGCCTCATCCTATGGGAATCTTCTTTTGGTTGGCCCCCATTCATATTCTTTATAATAAAACTTTAATTACAAGAATAACATGTTTCTCAGTTCTCTGAGTCATTGCAGTGAATTGCTGAACCCAAGAGGATAGTGAAAACCCCTGAATTTGCAGCCACTTGGTCAGAAGTGTGGGGGACGTGGGAACCCTGTAATTAGTGACAAGTCTACGAAATCATGGCAGTCTTGTTGAGGATCGTGCTCTCAACTTGTGAATTTTGTGTTAACTCAGGATAATTAGCGTCAGAATTGCCCTGCAATATTACAAATGTTACACAAACTTTATATCTCTGAAAAAAAAATCCACCTACTCATACAATTTATCTTTTTAAAATATCACTGATTTCAGGTTTTAAATATTGTATTAAGGAGTTTTTATTTTATTTATTTTAATTTTTTTTTCAACGTTTATTTTTTTTGGGGACAGAGAGAGACAGAGCATGAATGGGGGAGGGGCAGAGAGAGAGGGAGACACAGAATCGGAAACAGGCTCCAGGCTCTGAGCCATCAGCCCAGAGCCTGACGCGAGGCTCGAACTCACGGACCGCGAGATCGTGACCTGGCTGAACTCGGATGCTTAACCGACTGTGCCACCCAGGCGCCCCAAGGAGTTTTTAATCTACGTGTATGAGACATATTGTTCTATATTTTTCTTTTCCTTTAATATCTTGTAATGGTTTTGATGTCAAGGTAGTGCTGTATTTATTAAGCAGATTGGAAAGTGTTATTTCTCTTTATATTTATCTGAAGCGTTTGTAGAATTGGTATTATTTTTTCCTTAAATATTTGGTTGAAGTCACCTGGGCCTAAAATTTGTGAGGTTTCTAAGTGTGAATTTAATAACTTTAATAGATATAGTGTTCCAATTATTCATTTCTTCTTCAAGAGAAACTGTCAGTGCCTTTCAAGTACTTAATACATTTCATCTTAGTTATTAAAATTTTTGTCACAAAGTTGTGATGTGATATTCTCTTATTATTCATTTAATAATGAACAATGTCTATAGGGTCTACAACAATGTCCCCCTTTTTATTCTCGATATTGGTAATTTGTGTCTTCTCTCCCTATTAAGTCTGGCTAGAGCTCTGGCAAATGTTGATCTTTTAGAAAAATCAGATTTTTATTTACTGATTTTCTCAATTATTTGTTTGCTTTCTCTTTGTTTGCTCTCCATTCTCACCATCACTGTTTCTTTTTTCTTTTCCCAACTTACATTACATTTCATTGACTTTTATTTTTCTTGTTCTTATGTAGGAGTTAGAGCATGGACTTGAGACCTTTTTTTTTTTTTTCTAAAATACATCTGTAATGCTATAAATATCCTTCTTTTTTTTAATATATAGATATATCTGCATCTCACAATTTCACCATGTTGTGATTTTTATCTTCACCCAATTCAGAATGTTCTCCAAATTCTCTTGTGATTTCTTCTCGGACTCATGGATTAGTCAGATGCATGTTGTGTAATTTCAAACATCTGAGGATTTTTTCCAAAACATTTCTGTTTTCTCACATCTAATTTCATTTCATTTCGGTCAGAGAATGCACTCCATAAATATTTTATCATTTCAAACTGATTTAGATTTGGAGGGTGCTTACAATGTTATGTAGCACTACCTTTTTACTTGAAAGTATATAAATTCTGCTGCTGTCCTGTGCTAAGATACCTTTTCTTTTTTTCTTTTTTAATTTTTTTAACGTTTATTTATTTTTGAGGAGAGACAGACAGAGCATGAATGGGGTAGAAGAGAGAAAGAGGGAGACACAGAATCTGAAACAGTCTCCAGGCTCTGAGCTGTCAGCACAGAGACCGACACAGGGCTCAAACTCATGGAGTACAAGATCATGACCTGAGCTGAAGTCGGACGCTTAACTGACTGAGCCACCCAGGCGCCCCTAAGATACCTTTTCCTAAGTCAACTTTATTTAGTTATTAATATAGACATCCTTTATTTCTTTTGCTCAGTGTTAGTGCGGTATACTTCTTTTCCATTCTTTACTTTACCTTATCATTGGCTTTCTATTTAAGTAGTTGTAGGCATCATACATTTAAGTCTTGCTATTTTTTAAAAATTTTATTGTGGGCGGGGGGAGAATCTTAAGCAGGCTCCACGCGTGGAGTGTGACACAGGGCTTGATTCCACAACCCTGTGATCGTGACCTGATCCGAAATTAACTGTTCAACTGACTGCACCACCCAGGTGCCCCAAGTCTTGCTATTTCTTATACAGTCTGACCATTATGTCTTTTAAAAAAATGTTTATTTATTTAGTCTGAGAGAGGGGGGGGGGGGAATCCCAAGCAGGCCCCATAATTTCAGCACAGAGCCCAAAGCGGGACTGGATCCTATGACTGTGAGATCATGAGCAAAGCCGAAATCAAGAGTTGGGCGCTTAACCAACTGAGCCACCCAAGCTGCCCCTGACCATTATGCCTTTTATTTGGAGTTTGATTCTTTATATTCAATTTAATTATTGATGTAGATGGGTTTATAGCTACTGTTATGCTATTTGCTTTCTATTTATACAATCTATTCTTCGTTCCCTTTTTTGGTAAATTTTCCCAACTTTTTTTTCATTAATTAAGCATCTTCTATGATTCTGTCTCATGTCTACTATTTGTTTACAGTTAATCTTCTTTTTCTTCATTGTAGTGATTGGTTGCTCTAGGGTTTATGGCATATACCCTTCTCTCACTTATTACAATCCATCTTCAAGTAATATTATGTCAAATCACATATTGTATAAAAACCTTGCAAAATTTTTTTTTAAAAATTAAAAAAAAAAAAGGGAAGGCACCTGGGTGGCTCAGTCAGTTAAGCATCTGATGTCAGCTCAGATCATGATCTCATGGTTGGTGGGTTCTAGCCCCGTGTCGGGCTCTGGGCCGACAGCTCAGAGCCTAGAGGTTGCTTGGGATTCTGTGTCTCCCTCTCTCTCTGACCCTCCCCTGCTCGTGCTCTGTCTCTCTCTCTCTTTCCATAGGAAGTAAAATAAACATTAAAAAATAAACAAATTGAAAACACCTTGCAAAAGCAGAGTTCTGTTTCTATTACCCTGGCTTTCATGCTGCTGCTTTCATACATTTGTCCTTGTACGTATGTTCTAAACTCCACACCACACTACTAATGTGTTTTATTCTAAAACAGACAATTATCTTTTAACACGGTTTGAAATTATAAGAAAAAGAGGGAGATACACAAAAATAATGTGATTTATTAATTTTAAAATTTATCTTCTAAGACATGATCTTACATTATAATTAATATAGTTCGGTTTCCTTCAATTCTTCAACTTCCATGACTTCAAAAAATTTTAAAGGGCTCTTTTTTTTAGTGTTTATTTGTTTTTGAGAGAGAGAGAGAGAGAGAGAGAGAGAGGAAGAGGAACAGAGAGAGAGAGAGGGAGACACAGAATCCAAAGCAGGCTCCAGGCTCTGAGCTAGATTTGGGGCTCGAACTCACAAACCGTTGGACGGTTAACTGAGTTGAAGTTGGACACTTAACTGACTGAGACACTCAGGCGCCCCTAAAAGGCTCTTTTAAAACAGTGGTCTTGATAGCACTTTTGATTGTGTAACCCTAACAGTTAAAATATCGTAAATATACACTCCTATATATGTATTTATTGACATTGCTACATGTATACAGTATATTTGTTGTGACCTACATACATAAGAAAATAAACTCTGGAAGATGGGAAAAATAGAAATACAATTCTAATATTTTCTTCTAAAATCTCAAAATGAATTATCTTTGTGTCTGTGAGATGTATATTTACTCACCGTAGAGATCACTACTCTCAAATACAAAATGCTAGAAAAGATAGCACGGACCGGCAAGGCAACCTGTTTATTGAGTAGTCATATGACAACTCAAAAACTCACAGAGCTATTCTTCACATTTTATACATAAGGAAACTGATGTTTAGATAGGTAGGATCAAATATAAGGTAAACAGAAGAATCCAATATAAACGCAAGCCCACTCATTCTGGATCTAATTAATTTTCCTTTGCACCATTGTGTGCCGTCCTTTGGAACTGATACTCTATGCCAGATATATGTGGACAACATTATCAAGCAGCCTAATAACTACCATTAACTCAAAAATCCTTTATAACATGATTAAAACCTTGGTTTCCAGAACAAATCACATAAAATATTTTATTAAATTAATATGACTTAATGATGATAATTATAACCATATTAGAATATCAGAGGCGGCTCTTAATCCTGTGTTTCTATACCATTTGCCCTTAATTCTTCCTTTCATTTCAGGTATGAGAAAAAGTGAAGTCAGTGGGAATTAACTTTGGACTCCCAATTAACGAGGAGAGGTTTAGGGGGAAAAGTAGGCCTAAGAAAAGTGACATGGAAATGCGCTAGGAGGAGGGAGGGGGAGCATTTGGAGAATAGAAGAATCTTTGGGGGACGTCCCAAATCCCAGCTTCTATCCAGCAAGTAATCATATAGAGCAGACAGTGAAAGACTGGACCAGATTCAGTCACTGACCTGGAGATGAAATTCTCCATTTTCCATTATCAACTCAGCCAGAAATCCACTCCCCCTGGAGCCATACTTAGCCAACTTGCTATCTCCCTGTACCCTGCCTGGTTCATAAACACAGATACAGGCATGGAGGGGTGCACAGGCCCAGCACTCTCTTCCCAAAGGGCAAACTATTTTTGTACAGCATCAAACAGAGTGCAGGGGCCAGAAATGGTTGTAGTAAATAAAATAACAATATTAAATCCTGTTCGCAGTCCTGTGAGTGATGGGTAGAAGGAGATAAGAGGAGAAGACGAAGAATCAGAACCGAAAATCTTTAGCCCACTGGCTATAGTAAAGTAAATACATTTCGGAAAGGTGCAGTCTGAGGTAGGATAAAGAGCCCGGGTTTCTACAGTGGAAAGACTCGAGTTTACGCTCCGAGTTCTACCATTTCCTGTGGCTAGATTTTTAGTGTATCACCTCAACTTTCCTGGCCTCCGTGCCTTGACATTCCAAATGGGAATTCAGTGAGTGATGCCGCCATAAAACTGTTCTGGATATGTGAGAAGAAACACGAGTACTGGTTTTATCATCTATTATTTACTCTCTACTCATTCCTCAGGGTCACGACCAAGGCGGTCTTCTCAGGATCCAATCATTGTATTACCTTCATCTAAAGTGACCATCCCCTCAAATAAAACATGAAACAAAATTTAAAAAGGGGCGCCTGGGTGGCTCAGTCGGTTAAGCGTCCGACTTCGGCTCAGGTCATGATGTCGCCGTTCGTGAGTTCGAGCCCCGCGCCGGGCTCTGTGCTGACGGCTCAGAGCCTGGAGCCTGCTTATGATTCTGTGTCTCCCTCTCTCTCTGTCCTTCCCCTGCTCATGCTCTGCCTCTCTCTGTCTCAAAAAGAAATAAAACATTAAAAAAAATTTAAAGTGACCATCCCCTCTCCCCAAATCCTTTAAAACAGCTAGAAGCCACATTACAAAGAATAAAATAATATGAATGAAATTAATTATAATAACATTTTATGTTACTGTATATGTTAAAAAGACGTCATTTCACCATGTGACTACTATAAACATCAGTATGGACATTTTCCATTTCTTTTCATACTGTATCTTTGCTGTATGGTGTATATTTTAGACTCAAAGTACACATAGCGGCCGTATTTCTGTACTTCTATTTCTCAACAGCCACATGTGATTAGCTACCACTACTTCCAAGAACTAGTCCAAGAGAAGACATCTTCCCTCCTTCCTGTGGCCCGGATGCTTTTCCTAGCAGTATTCCTGAGTGGCAATAACCATTCAGCGGCCTGGAAAACATTGTAATACCAGTTCAGTTTGGGAGTCGTAATCATTTTAACTATGTTCGTTGATAGCTGGGTTTCAAACATCAGTTTGAAAATGGGAAGGAGGTGAGGGCGGGACTTGACCTGTAAAAGTTCTTGTGGCTCTAATTCAGTGCCCTGTGGAAACTTTTAAAGGCATCCTCCGTCCCTCAGATAAATAAAGCCGGGAAGAGAGCGAACCAGACCAGTGTAGAAACCCATTGCCCTTCTTTTATGGCATAGCAATGTTCAAGAGTTGGAATGCTGTTGGAATCCAGAGGATTCTGTTTGTGCAGCATGAATGCAGATGTACCCAAGTGTATAAGACCCTTGCTCGGTCTACCATGTCCTAAATTTGGCAGGCTCACTAAGGCATGAGGATTATGCAGTTTAAATTGTTGGAGAGTGGTGATGGTTGTTGAAAAGAGCATCATCGGCGGACAACAAAAATCAAAAACTAAAATAAAACAGAGGCTCTCCCTTCCACCAATGGAATAACGTGTTATCTCAGGTCTTCAGACTAGACTGAAAATCTAGAACCACACTGTCTCAACGCAATCTGTTAATCCTGACATTTCATAGCTATTGGGTGGAAAAGGTGCCCGTGGATTTCTCAAAGCACGGAAACCCTGGGAGGGGCCTGGATTCCCCTGTGTTTGTGCAGAGGCCTGTGGGCGGGGTCCAGACCTATGATAATTCAGTAGGCAGTCAAGGCCCGCTGATCCTATCTAAGGTGGATGGTGATTTCCCAGGAGACAGATGTTCGCACAACGAGTTCTGGGCACCGTCACATAGGATTACAACTTAGGGTAATATTTGTTTACAGAGGAGAAATGCAGCTCGAATTCCATGAGAGACTGGGAGAGCAGTGGAGTATCAACATAGCTCTCCAGGAGGACGCACAACCCAATTTGAGCTTGTAAAGAACAGACGTAGTTGTTCCAACTTGAAAATAATGCATGCCGCAAGCCCTAAAAATGGGTTGGAAAAGCAACTCCCTGCCTCTTCCAAGCTTCCAAGCTACAGTTGTGAAAACAGCAAGAGGAACAAGGAACTGAGTCTGATTCTGACTCATTGATCCAGGGAACTTGCAGCTAATCTTGTCTCCAAAATGTCAATGGGGAATGAAGGGTCCCTTGCTCAGGGAACCCCTGGGCTGCCTTCCAAGAAGATCGGCAAAGCAAGCAGGACATATCTTGACCCCTCTGGGTGGCCTGTCAGGGATTTGGGAAACAGCCATTGCTGGAGCACTTACTGGGCCTTTTCCAGTATCGAGGTTCATTTCAGTTTACAGATAATTTTTTTAACAGGTTGAATTTTAAAACAATCAATCAAACAAACAAACAAACAAACAAAAAAACAAATGTTTTTCCTCTCACTCATTGGCTCTACCTTCCCCATTGTATATGGTAAAAAATGGTAACATTGTGCCTACTAGGGAAATATTTTCCATTGTTCAACTAGGTCATAACCCACATTAATGCACCAAGCAGTCAACATATTCTGGTTGCTCATTATGTGTTAGATTTTCTAATTTTTGTATGCAGAAAGAAGGAGAAAAAAGAAGATAAGATGAGGTGTTGATGAACCTAGGTGTGTTGGTTTTGCTCATTCATTCATTCACTCAACAGACTCTTGCTAAATGCATCCTTTGGGCCAGATGATACTCTAGGTTCTGGGTTTTAATCCTTAATCTACCATTTAAAAACCATAAGGTCTAGGTTACTTTCTGAACCTTAATTCCCTTGACAGTGATATAACACACAATCTGGTTTCATCATATACTGGTTTGAGAATTAAGCACATCAGGCATGATGCCAAGAAGCAATATTTTTAATCTTCACTAAGTTCTTTAAACTAAATATTACTGGGCCAATTATACACATGAGAAAGTGAGATTCAGAGAGGCAGAGCAATCTGGCTCAATCAAACTAATGGCAGAGGTGGGATTTGAACCCAAGTCTGTTTGGCTCCAAAAAGTATGTTCTTTATCACAACGTGAAATTCTTTATAACTACACAGAACTATTTTCCTGTAATGTTTTATGATATAGCTGATTTCATACACTAACCCTAAATACCTCTCTGGAATCTAAGAAGCTTTGTGACTTCTTTTACTAAAACCATTTAGAAGGTCGGAGATGATGTGGTAGGGTAGATAGTGGGTCATTATCATCCTTGGGCCCAGGTCATCAGAAAAACGTATCAGCTGTTGCCATGGAGCAAGACCTTGGCATCAGAGCTTGTGCGGCACCTGGTTCTGGGTCTGTAGCTCCTGGATATAACATAGCAGGCTGCCACGTGGCAATCGTGGGTCCCAGATGCGTACCACAGCTCGTGGAGTCACGGGCTAGCAGACGTGAAAGGTACTTTGAGATGTTTTTGCTTAATGTTCTCAAAACTAAGACCCACAGGGATTAAGTAATTTCCTTAGGGTTTGTGTGAGTCTAGGTTCTCCAGAGTAACGGAGTTTTCTATACATATGGATTGGCTCGTGTGATTATGGAAGCTGACCAGTCCCAAGATTCTGCAGGTGACCAGATATCCGGGCACCCTGTGGCCCAGTCAAGATGACGCATAAAATTAACCATCGTTGGGTCACATCACTGAAAGAGTAGAAAAGCTACAAGGAGAACTTAGGCCTCTGAATTTAATTTGGGTTCTTTCCTTTTACATGCTGATTTCATAGATCTTTCAACATATTGATTAGACATGGCCATCCATGTACTTCAAAGAAACCAATATATCAAAGAAACAGATAGAGATCAAAGTGTGGGAAAATGACACGCAAGTTATTGTTAACTGGTTTATTGGTGTTACATAGACACTTGAATTATGCCCTGTAGTCTCCTTGAGACAGGAAAAAAGAGACAATTAAATTCTAGCTTCCACTTCCTAAGCACATGCACATTCTCCTATTCTTTGTGATGCTTGTGAGTTTGGGCATGTCAGGTTAAGAAGAAATAAAATCAATTTTTACTATCTTTGGTGATGTTTAATAACATCATTAAAATATTTCAAAATTAACTGTGATCATTGAATTGTAAAATGTGTGAGGTTCAGCAGTATTGAACAATCTCTCTGATAGAGTATTCTGGGATTCTGAAACAACCCTTGAAAAAAACATAAGAAAATATTATCTCCATGTTGAAGGTGAGAAAACAGGTTGTAAGAAGTTGCTGGGGGAGAGACAACCAATAGGGAAGGTGATATCCTGAGCGTGCCCCGTGCTTTCCAGGGGAAAGTTTTAAAAATTGAAATTCAAAATTATGTGTGTGTGTGTTTTCCAAGGAGAGGCTAATACCCAGATATGACTAGGGTCAATCTGGCTGGGTGTGTGGACATTGGTTGTCTTCTCTATGTTTCCAGTAATAGCACCCTAGTTTTCTTGGAAAGAGCCACCTTTTCCCCCTTGGTCCATCTGGTTGAGGTGATATGGGGTCATTTCCTGGATTTGGAGCATCAGAGGACCATGATGGAGATTCAACAGTGGGAACACAACGTTATCCCATCCAGGTGGACCCAATCTTAGAACTTTAATGGGGACTTTGGGGAAGAGTTACCATGCATCTGCCAGCTATGTGTAGAGAAAGTCTGCCCTGGCTTCTAGCCAACCTAGAGGGTGAAGGAAATGAGAGAAACGGCACGAACCCTGAAGACATGAGGCCAAACCCCAAGCAAGTTCTATGTCTGTTTTATTTTCAGTTCCAAGAAGCGACAAATATCTCTCTTCGCTTCAACCAGTTTCATATGAGTTTCTTGTCGTTTATAAGCAAGAGAGCGCTAATTGATACAGCGAGTTTGATTAACTACTCCCGTTCAAAGCCCATCTGAAGTTGTTGCAGCCCCCTGGAGTGTGTAGTGATTCGGCGAGATGATTAGCATGGAAAAGTATAGAGCTTGGTTGTATCATGGTCTGATTATTTAACAGTGTTATTATCAGCGAGATCTAACACAGGCAAATGTCCTAGCAGAGAAAAACAATGACTACATTCATTAGCCATGGCTTTGTTTGCCCTCGTATTGTTTAATCAAACAGACATTAATGTGTTTCTTGGGATACCTGTCCCTAGGAAAGCCTTCGGTTCGCACATATCAAGGAAAGAGGGTTTGACATCTATAAATTTCCGGATTCCATAAATATTGTATTTCTCACAAGCAGCAGCAGCAGGGACCCAGGCTCCGTAAACAATTTTGTGTGCTGACATCTGCAGTAACACACAAAGAATGATAAAAGGCAAGTAGTGCTTGACCTTCGGGGCAGAAAGGTAAGGGTATCCTTAATTCACAATTTAGATAATTCTTTCTATTTGATCTTGCCATCAGGCAGGCATGCTTTTATCTCTCACATCTATAGAGGGCCTTCACCTGTCTCAGGAAGAGAACACGCTGAGATGACACATAGGTTTCACGTAGGTTTCATCTCCCGTGACAAATCTAACTGATTGGTAGTTGCTGCCTAGAGGGCTGTGCTAAAAACTGTTTTGGGGTATTGTGGGAGAGGGTTTCACCATCAATTAGCAATTGCTGCCCCAGGCAAGAGATGAACAAGAGGTAACAGGGAGGAGACACCAAGAGATATTGACGATCTGAAAATATCTGGTGGTTTGAAACAAAACACAGATTAATCAGCTAACCTCAAGCTAACTGCAATAGAAAAAATTATAAACAGTAATAGAAAGATACATCCACATCATAAAATAACCAACTATACCTTCTCAAAAACAGTGACCCTGAAACTGGAAAAGATGCTTTTATATGCCACTTTGATATCACTTTGGACTCAAGCAGCTGGGGGATGCAGTCTCCGTGTTACAGTGTTGCAAAACTGTAGCCCAGCATGACTGAGCACAGAAGAGGACGGCAATTAAGAACACAGACTTACAGGGTCGAGTTTCAAGGCAAACTTCAGCTCTTGGTACATTGTATTTGTAAGCAAATCATTTTACCTCTCAGATCCTCAGTTTCTTCATCTACAAAAGATCAAAGCAGCATTATCAGCCAGGATTCTGTTGCCATAGATAACCTGGGAGACAACCTTGAGTCACAGCTTTTTGTGACGCTAATTTTAAGTTCTTTATCTTATTAAAGTTGACAATATTTGTGAAGTACTTAGCTACCTTTCTGGTGCATGATAAATATAAAATTAGCGGCGAGTAAACACAACAACGAGAAACAGCAGCACAAGGCATATCATTTTGTCTAAGCCAATCACATTCTGACCAAGTGATGTAACTCTGGCCAAGTGATTGGCCAGAATGTGTCACGTATGGGGTATTCATGGTGTGGAGGTGGCATGTGTGATTGGGGTCTGGGCTCTAGAGAGAGAGGGAGACACAGAATCCTAAGGGGCTCCAGGCTCTGAGCTGTCAGCACAGGGCCCAATGCGGGGCTCAAACTCATGAACCACGAGATCCTGACCTGAGCCGAAGTCCGACGCTTACCGACTCAGCCACCCAGGCACCCCCCCCTTTAAAAATTTTTTTCTTTAATTAAAAATAAAAATTTTAATTAAAAATTAAAAAAAAATTAGTATTTATTTTTGAAGGCGAGAGAGAGGCAGAGTGTGAGTGGGGGAGGGGTAGAGAGAGAGAGCCACCATGTAAAAAACAAATACATAAAGAAATTCTCTGCCCTTTGCTTTAAAGGCATCTCATTAGAAGTGGTAGGAAATCATGGTTAAGTACATTGAACTGTGAGTTCAACTGTATGAATTGAAATATTAGTTTGATACTTACTAGTTCTTTTCTCATTGAGGATGGTGATCATAGCATCTACTTATTGGGATTTTTGTGGAGATTATATGGGTTAATGCATGGGAAGCAGTTACAGCAATGCCTGGCCCAAAGTAAGCATTTAATAAATGCTGTTATTAATAATTATGTAATTCCTCTTTGGAGGTGTAACACATCTAAGCCTGGCACTCATTGATAGAGGCTTACTGCATGCCAGTTTTCATGGCAACTGCTTATCTCATTTAATCATTACAACAACCTTATTGGGAGAAATGTTACTTCCTAATGAGATTATATGTTCCCAAGGGGAATTGTCTGTTCACTGCTATAGACCAGATGTTTGGCTCAGAGAAGGTGCTTAATTAAAAGGTTCTGGGTAAGTTATTGGATCCTCATTTGCCAAATAAGGACATTGAGGCTTGAAGGGGTTAATGTTACGTGTGTACGTTTCCTGGAGTGACTGGATTCTTCACTCAGGGTCTCACGAGTTTGAAATCAGGGGGTCATTTAGGGCTGCGATCGTTACCGAGGGCTTGGTATCCTCTTCTGAGCGAACGGGTTGTAGGCAGAATCTGTCTCCTTGTAGTTATAGGACTGAGGTTCCTGTTTTCTTGCTACCTGTCAGGTGGGGACTACTTACAGTTCCTAGACACTATCCATTGTTCTCTGCTGCATAATATCACATAATCACAAAAGGGACATATCATCTTGTTCACGGGTTCTACACACCCTGAAAGGAGGGGATTCTACAAAGACAAGGGTCACTGAGGGTCAATCTAGAATCCTGCCCTACCACTTTCACTGAGAACACATGACTCTGAAAGACACCTACACTTAATTTGTCTGGGGCACAGGGCTTACTAGAGACAGAGCTGGATTGATGGCTATTCATCTGGCTCCAAGTTCATCTCTCTACTTTGGGCTCTGTAAATCAAATATTTCAAAGTTCCACATTTGAAACTCAATCATCTTGATTTATAATGCTATATTAGTCAGGATACATTTGGAAGCAAGTGACAAAAACCCCAATCAAACTGGCTTAAAGAGCAAGGAAAGTCATTGGCTCATAGAGTCAACTATCTGTCTATGACTTCAGGCATCTCTGGATCTACTTTGCAGACAAGTGTTCTTTCTTGTTGCCTTCTTCCCAGTGTGTTCTCCTCATGGTGATGGCAAAGGTAATTGTCAGAACTCCAGGACTGGATTCTACAAGATGAGTATGTGCATTATTATTAATTTTTCTTTTAGGAGTACTTTCGAATCGTGGTTCCAGTAAATGTTCTGGGGCTGACTCATTGTACCAATCTGTGTCAACCCTCATATCTAAACCAATCACAGTGACCCTTGGGATAGAACACCCTGCCTGGCCAGCTTTGACCATGTGTCCTAGAGCTAGGGGGTAGAATTAGCACTTCTGGAATCAAATGAGCTGAGAATCTTAGAAGGCTAGTTTCCCAAAGAAAAATAAAGGTGCTGTTAGCAGAAGAGTAAATGGATGTGAGGCTGGCAAAAGCTACCGATAGCCTATGTAGGGCTCCCCCTAGTGGAATGTGGAAGAGAGTGAGCGCAGGGGCAGGGCAAGCCAATTGCAAAGAGGGAGGTGCCAAGAGAGAATAGAGCGGAATGGGTTGATTATTAAACCACCAACTCCGTGTTTAACAGGAAAATAAAGGGAACCAGTAACCAGCCTCTATGAGTTTGAATACCTGGGTTAAAGTCGTGGGTCCCTCATTGCCACGTGTTACCCTTCTGTACATTATACTAAGTGCTTGAGCCTGTTATCTTCCTCTGTAAAGCGGGGCTACCTGCCACGCCTACCTCATCTTTCAGTCATTGCAAAAATAGAGGCTCCTAAAAACAAAGTAAAACAAGGGAGAGACCATCTGAGATTTCAAAAGGGCTTACATATGCTGCGTTATTAATTCAAGTAGAATATTGAAATTTGCGATAGGGATATCCCTTGAGCCTCAGCCAATAAGATAGTATTTTTCTGGACACCTTTTCTAAATTCCTTTTTAGAAATCATATGTCACCAGGGTAATGGCCTAGGCAAGCTCAGACCTAAGGAAGCTGGAACTTGGGCAACATGAAAGGTAGAGGGAAGACAGAAAGAAAGGGACAGAGGGAGAGGGAGAGGGAGAGGGAGAGAGGGAGGGGGGGGAAGAGAGGGAGAGAGAGAGAGAGAGAGAGAGAGAGAGAGAGAGAGAGAGAGATTGTCTAGCAAAACCGGAATGCATGTGTTCATGTCTGGAAGCATGCATTCTAGTGGCTGGGGGAGCCTGTTGGGAGACCAGGAAGGGTACAACTCGTGGTATTAGTAGGTAAGGACAAGTCTCCAGACTTGTTTGCTGAAAGAACACAGTCAATAACTGGGAACACTAAGATCAAGGTTCACATATGCAAATAAGCATCAAAGGCAGAAAGTAAAGAGTATCAAGATAGCTAAAGATTGACGGGCTTAGGAAGAACTCCTGAACTCCTATTTACTCGATAAATGCATAATGGTCCCCTCCCATATAAAAGGCCAGGTAGCCCAAGGACTATGGGCCTGGTGTCTGTAGCAGGGTAGCTTGGGTTTGACTCCTGGCTCTGTTATGTGATATTGGGCAATGTGTTTAACCTTCTCACTTTACCTCATCTTAAAATGGGGGTTATGATCAGACGAATAATATGGATATTAAAGACAGTTTGAAGGATTAAAAGAAAGGATATTTGTGAAGCACACAGAGTGGCTCCTGGGACATAGGGCATGGTTAATGCATGTTCACTATATTTTTATGTGCCAAGATCCCATCATGAAGATATCCTTTGTGCTTGTAATTTCTAGTTCTAGCTCAGGAAACATGCATTTAAAAATATCACCCATAACTTTAAACACAATGATGATACACGTTATGAAGGACACGTTACGAGTTGTGAGAGACCTGGTAGGAGGGGACCTGCCTTAGTCTAGGGTCTGGGAAGTGACATTTACCCTGTTACTTAGAGAACAAGCAGAGCTTGGCTAGTAATGGGAAGTGGCTTCTGACAGAGGAATCGGCTAGCACAAAGTCCAAGGGGCATTAAAAAAAAAGTTGTAAACTCTAGTAATTGGAAGGGGGTCAGTGTGGTTGGAATGAAGGGGGAGACGTGATATTAAGGAGAAAGATCATGCACAGCCTTGTACAGTTCATGGTAAAATTTGTTTTACCCTAATTGAATTGATAGAGGATATGGCACGTAAACTAAATATTTAAGAACGGGTCAGATTTGGTCACGCAAAGTGAAGCATTGCTGGAGAGAGAGAGAGAGAGAGTTGAGAGACAGAGAGAGAGGGAGATAGAGAGGGAAAGAAAGAGATGGGGGAGGGAGGGAGAGAGAGGGAGAACAAAAGGGGGAGGGGAGGGAGGGATCCCACCAAATGGCACGTGGCATTTTTATTCAATGAGAACATGCTCATAAACACCTAGATGGGAGACGTGGAAGGCTTCAATGTTGCTCATACATAGTAATCACTCAATAAATATTAGTTCTTATTAATACAACTGCTTTTAAAACAAAGTAAAAATAGCTCTCGATGGGTGCAAAATGTTATGCCTGATGCAGTGGCAAACTTTCTCTCCTCTTCTCTCTTGCAACATTTCCCATAGACCCTGCATACGCCAGCAACATTCTATGGCGCATTGTGATTATTTAGGGATAAGTATGGCTTGGCAATGGACTTCAGACTTTTAGAAAACAGAGACCAGAAAAGATATTTATTTCTGAATCCTTTACACAACCTCACCTTCAGTCGGCACTTAACAAACGTGGGCTTCTTTCTGGAGTTGTTCCGTCAGTTCTGAACCCAAAGCACCCCAGATTAAGGGATTTTAACTCCTTTGAGATTTGACAGAAGTAGTAAACTTAAGCTTTTGAGGCAGCGGCAGGTGGCTCCGAGTCCTGGACAAATAGGTTTAAATCTTATCTTTATTTAAGGAGGGGGAAGTGGAACCTCCATTTCATCATGGAACATTTATCTATATTTCTCGTCTATTCCTGGAAAAGGTTGTTTACCTACTTTTTGGTTTCCCCTTTCCAATTTCTTCAGCTCAAACCTAAATGAAGCAACAACCTATGAGATCTAAGGTCAAGCTGGAGACCAGAAAATTTATCTACTTGAGAGGTTCTAAAGCGGGGGTCCAGGTGTAGACATCTTTAAAAGAGAATGGTGAGAAGAGATTCTAGGAAATTCAATGACAAATTTTGTGGGCACTTTTGTAAGTATACTTTTCATAAGAGAGAGAGGGCCCATGGCGATGTGAGGTTCTAAAAAGGGTCTGCAACTCTAAAAATATGATCCATTGCTTATCAAATCACCATGCTGGGAAGACTAAAAAGGAACCATCACATTGTCACATTAAATGTCCTTGGAAAATGGTTTCATTCTAGTAGCAACCAAGATCTACAGACAGGAAGTTCTTTCTTAAGTCTACCCTAATGCTTTGGCACCTCTTCCCCATGCAAGCCCTTGGTAAATTTAGTGGAAATAGCAAACAGCTGCTCACCAACACCCACCCCAAAGAAAGAACAAGACATTTCTCACATATCTCAAGCTGCCTTAAATGTTCTTTCTTTGGCAAAGAAGAAAAAAAAGAAATATATTTTTGGCCTCTAAACCTTTTCCCACCCGTGTGTATTTCTGTAGAAATGTTATCCATATGGTTCCGATTGCTTTCTCCATAAGTCATTAGGAATGCCTTGCACTGAGAACTTTTCTGATGGCCAAGGAGTCTTTGGAGACTTTTTTTTTAAATGGCCCTTTTAGCCTTTCTTCATAGAAACAGGGAAGCTAAACATAGCCAAATGCAAATGAACTAAGACCTGGAAAGGTTGGAGTTTTAGTCAAAACTCAGAAATCATAAGGCTCGGGTGAGTTTTAAATCTGCCCCTGAAAAGCCTTCACCTTCTCCTCCTCCAGGGACAAGAATTGATAAATACTCCATTGGTAGAGAAAATGCAATGGTCTCAGCCATTTAAGTTGATACTTAGGCTTTGTTGTGGTGACCCCATTAAATTCTGAGCTCTTCCAATCACCCCAAGTCTTCCCGCATTATTTCCAGAGGACACGGTGAAGAGTTTGGACTTAGATCTGGGTGTGGAATTCCTGACTCCATCACTGACTCGCTAGCTATACCTTGGCATGCTACTCACATTTTCCAAGCTCCAATTTCCTATGACGTAAAAATTGGGTCATATTACCTAGCTCATACCTCATAGCATTTTGTGAATTATACAAGATAACCTATGGAAGACCCAAATGAAATGCCTTGTGCATGGAAAAGTAAAAAAAAAAAAAAAAAAAGAAGAAGAAGAAGAAAAAAAAAATCTTCTTTCTCCCTGTCTGACAGTGGTTGGATCTGGGGAGAGATCTGTGCTCCCTGAGGGAAATATTAACTATGTGAAGTGGAGGAGAGGAAGATGGGAAAATGTTCCAGAGTGTTACATCCCCTCTTTCTAAGGCATCTGGACCACAACCCATCTTGGGAGATTGATTAGAAGAGAATAGCTACGAGGAATCAGTCTGTTCTTCGGTTGTCCTCTGAAGCTGCCTAACGAGGTTGTTTCAGACTGATTTCAGAACTGCATTCCCAGAAGGGCTGCTGTTGCCTACTCTCACTCAAGGAGGCATATCTGAGCTGAAGACTGGTGGAAAAACAGAGGGAAAGAGAAGAAAGAATAAAAGAAGGGATGGGGAGAGAGGGAGAGAGAGAGAGAGAGAGGGAGAAGAAACAAAAGAATGAAGCAGGAAGGGATAGGAGACAGAGAGCCACCTGAAGCTTCACACTGAAATGGACGGGAAATGCAGTGTGTGTTGCAAGTGTTTTTCTTTGTGGTTCGAATCAAAGACAGAACTGTCTTGGGAACCACTGCCCAGGATCTGAACCTGGGCCACAAACCTAGGGAAGGAAAAAATTGTTCAAGCAGAACAAGTTTTCTTCCACCAGGTACAGAGAAAGCGCTCCCTTGGTCAGTGGCTGGAGAGCTGTCCGTGGTGCTGAATGCGTGTCCTTTGAATTAGCGTGGAGGAGGAGACACCGCGGAGAGGAGATTTGGACAGGCTACCTCTCCCCTCTTCTGTGCCCCCTTTTTTCAGTCCTGCACTGTTGAGGCTGGAGTTCATTCGGATTAGGGCACTCTCTCCTCCTCTCTTTTTCTTTCCCCCTTTGCCAGTTAAATATTTCTTCTCAAGTTCTCAATTCCTCACTCCAGAATTTCTCTTCCATTTTGTTTCAAGACTTCTAATTCACGAGCTCCTAGACCCTTCTGGACCTCCCTAGTTATCATGTCTCTTTCCTAACACTCTTTGAATAATCCTAACATGATAACAATAACAATAATAATCACAGATAGCATGCTTTAGGCACTCACAAGGTGTCAGGGAGTATTCTAAGTGTTTTTCACATAAATTAACTCATTTAAATCTTACACCAAACATGCTAGATAGGCAGTTATATTATTCGAATACACAGATGGGAAATTAAGGTTTAAGAGGTAACTAATTTGGCCAGGATCATAGACAGGATTCTAACCTGCGGGAGCTGACACTTTTACCGAATCTAGTTTCCTTTAAATTTTTCATCACCTTTTCCTTATTACTCTCTGCCCCTCCATCTGGTAGCTTCACTGACGCTACCTATCCTTGCCTAAGCTTCCAGGAACTAGCAATCTCCATTGCTGGTATTTTTTAATTAAAAAAAAATAAAAAGAAGCAAAGTAAGCAAACATAGAGAATATGCGCTGCGTGAGAATTTAGATCGTGTACTGGCCTTTGCTGCTTCAGGGAGAGGCCCCACGTCAGCAACCCCAGCCTGTACTTCAGGCTAAATTCGGAGTCTTTGGGTCTCTGTATTAATGCCTTCGCCCCCATACCTTCTCTGGTTGTATCTAGAGAACTTTGCGTCCTATCAGCTTCTTGCTCCGAGAAGCACTTGCTTAATTCTGGGAGGTTCCGTGGGGCTCATGCCTACACATACAGAGAAACAAACAGTCTTAAACAGGCATACAGAGGCACACGGATACACACGGACCCACACAGTCACCCCCCCCAGACAAAACCACACTCGAATAGATACACACAGACGCACTAGCACCCGCATACCCGGAAAAACTCATATAACTCGCGACGCACACAGCTACAGACACGCTTAGAAACACCACGACGCAGGGTTTGCGCGCACACACACACACACACACACATCACAAAGTCCCTTTGGGCGCTCATACACGGAGACACGCCACCCTATCCCCAGACCCACTAGACTCCCCAGTGGCTCAGCCTCAGCCCACCCAGGCCGCCCCTCCCTCGGAGAAGGCCTTTTTTCTCTCCTCCTCTCCCTTCTCCTCCTCCGCCTAAAGATGTACAAAACACTCCTCAGAATAAACCCTGGCTTTAGGCTCCTCCCTCCCCGCCCCCGGCAGCCGCTCCCCCATTCATTTTCGCCCGTCGCCGGGTAAGTCCCTCCTCCCGCGTAGCCCGGCCTCCACTGCTCCCCGCCCGGAGACCGCGGCGCACTTGGACTTCCCTCTCCATTCGCTGGCCGCCTCGCTCCCGGTCCCCACGGCTGTGAACTGATCTGGCGCGGGGAGGGGGGAGGAGGAAAGCGCAGGCGAACGAGCGAGCGAGCGAGCGAGGGAGCGAGGGAGCGGGCGAGCGAGCCAGAGAGCAAAGCGAGAGCGAGAGAGCCGGGAGGCTGAGGGAGTAGTGACCGCCTTCCGGAGCCGGGATTCATGCCTGTCCTCGGGACCTGCGGAGGGGACTTTACGGCTGAGTATGAGCCAGGCTGCTAGGAGCCAGGTACCCCCACGCCTGCAGTCCCCGCGCCGTTCCCGGTATGCGAGCTGGACGCAGGGCTCTCCCAACTTCCCACCGAGCCGAATAAAAAGCGTCCTCCCGCAGCTCTCCGCCAAAGACGGACATTGACTCCAGGTAAGGCGGCGCCGGGCGCAGCGCCCGCCAGCCCCGCTGCCCTTGGAGACGGCCCCGGACCGCATTCGGGGCGCCCCCGCCCGCCCCGCCCCTCCCCCTCCCGTCACCCTTCGTCTCTTCCGTCGGCCGCCCAGCCGCCTCCAAGTCCTCGCAGGTTCCTTGGAGGGGGAGGGCTCTGCTTTCTGGGGCGCAAGGGGTTAAATGCGGATTTTAGTAAGTGGTGTGTGTGCTCCCCGCGCGCTCCCGACGTGTGTACCGTGGTGGGAACTTGATGTGGTGCTAGTGTGTGTTTGCGTGTGCAGCGTCGTTTGCGTTTGATGCGTGTTTGTGCTGTGCTGTGCTCTGTGTGTGTGTGTGTGTGTGTCGGGGAGGAGGTAAAGAGAGGTCCTATAACCTACTTAAGGCACGATGTGTGTGTGCATGTTTGTACGTATGTGTTTGTATGTGTGCACTTGTGTGTCTTTTTAATTAGGTCTTTCCAGCTTACATGGAATGGGATCCTTACTATAGGATCACGTAGCCATCGGGAGACCCGCTGTGGACTTCTTCTTGGCGCTCTGGGCTTGGGTTTTGGGGAGCATTCCAGGGATAAGGACAGCACCTTATTTACCCCAATATTGATACCGTGGAAGGAAAATTCCTCCAAACGTTGGAGACCTGGTAGACTTGGACTCATCGTTTAATATGAAAGAGAAATGGCCAAACCCTGAGGCAATGACATGCTGTCACTTTAAATTCCACACTGGGCAGGCTCCAGGATTCTGATGGGAATTTGGAGTCACTGGGTAGTGGGTGACAGAGAGAGAAGTCAGCGGTGGGCTCCTTATCTGGGGCTTGGCAAGTCTGGGGTAGAGTCTACCATGCCTCTCCATGTGTAATCATAACAGCAGGACAGCGCCTCCTGGTACTGGTGCTTTTGGGGATGATCTGAGCAAGTTTGCATGTATCCCCCTAAAGGGAAAGGAGGAGAGTCCTCAGAGACCTGCTCATCCATCATAGTTACACAGGATCACAGGGAAAATTTCATATGGGGGCAGCTGTGGGTAACGTGGAAGGAGATGGATGGGGCACTTCCCTAAGAGATCCCTGCTTCCCTTCCCCATTTCAGAAAGGCTTGGGAAGCCCCAAGAGAATCTCTTCATAAACTGTGCCTCCTTATGGCTCCACTGGAGTTAGGAGGAAGATGGGAGAGCAGAGAGATTGTGTGTGTGTGTGTGCGTGTGTGCGTGTGTGCGCGTGTGTGTGTGCGTGTGTGTGTTTCAGTGCTGAGGGAGATCCACAATGTGGGAATGGTTGTGGGTGGGGAATTCATGGCAGAATGTGGCCGTAATCGACTTAAACTGCTATCGATTTGCACCTCACATCTCTTGCTAGGCTCCAAAATACTGCCAAGGGCACGGGTGGGGGGGGGGCGGTGGCGGCGGTGGGGAGAATGTCAGTAAGGAAGACAGTTTGGGTCAGGTCTCTCTTTCCTCTTTCCTCCACCTCCCAGGAGGCTCTCTTGGTAAGTCCCCTGGCCACCCTGGCTAGGTCCTGCTGGGTTTGGACTCTGGGGCCAGCCATTGATTTGATTCCCGGCTGCCTCTTAAAGGCTTGCCCTACTCAGCAAAAATGCTGAGTTTTACTGCTGTTAGCATGGCTTCCAGACTCGGCAGCTGTTACTTTCCCAAGGTAAGAGGCAGCCGTTCTGCCGCCAGGCATGGAGGCTAGTGGAGGACAAGGGCTGAGATGCTGGGACGGCCCCTCGTCTACCCCAGCTGGCAAGGAGCCACTGAAAAGACCTTTTGGGGAAAAGAAAAGTAGAAATATAATTGTGTTTTAAAAATGATAGGGGTGTGTGTGTGTGTGTGTGTGTGTGTGTATGTGCATATGTGCACGCGCGTGTAGCTTCTGAGGCAAGATAAAAGCAAACATGTGTTTGCAAGGACCTGCCCTGGCGGGTGGGTGACCGTGCTGCCTGCAGGCACTTGTACCTCAGGCTGCAGCCCTCACGGGGCCACAAGGAATCTGCTTCGGGAAACTCATGTCAGAGCAGGGCCCCCCTGGTTCATTTTGTGTGGGGATGTAAAGTCAGAGGAGGACACCCTGTGTTAGGATCCACTCTCGTTTTATTTCTTTTTCAATTCAGTGACAGTTAAAGCTGGAAGGAATATTAAAGAGCAGACAGGCAGGACTTGTGGCCCGGAGAGGGGATGAGAATTCCACAGCATTCTCTAGCAAGTTCGTGGTATGCCCAGGGCTAGAACCTATGACGGGTGTCTGCCTGACACCCAGATCGATGTCCTTTCCACTTCACCGTACTGCCCGGGGACTATGTATTGCTCCCTAGTCCCAACCGGCCACTGTGCTCCCACCCAAGACAATCACTGTCTCCTGTCTTCAAACTTCTCATTTCAGAGGTGCTCCATCTATAAACATGACCCCGGAGAGAAAGGATCCAATGCCTCAGTCACTCTCCCCACTAGACAGAGAGACAGACTGTCAGATACACACACAGACACACACACAGACACACACACACACACACACACACACACACACCATCCATTCCTTCTCCGGTGGCTTCAGAGAATTACACACAGGCAGGGACCCAATACTGACTATGACTGGTGGACAGAATCCAACAGAGCATCAGACTGTACCTGAGTTCTTTATTAAGGAATTCTTGGCCTTCCAGAGTTAAGTGTATACCCATCTACCAATGCAAATACTTCAGGCAAATTAATTTCTTTATATTAATGAGAATCTTGCCCTATACAGTTATGCATACTGCAGTCACAGGAACACGTGCAAGCACACGTGTGTACGTGCACTCATACACACATGTGCACATGCAGATTTAGAAACCTTTCCTCCTTGCTATAGTCCCCAAAAGGGAATTTCAACCTCCGCACCGAATTGTGTTCCCCTGTATAAAGGCATCACCCACACAAAGACTTGGGACTCATCATTCCAGAGAAGGGGAAATGTAAATCCCTGTGAAGGATAGGCTCTTGAGAAGTCAGAGCCAAGCCCACGCAAAAGTGCTCCCAGAGTCCTAGATGCTCATTTTGGGGTGCAGGCGAGCACTGAGAAAAACATGGGGGTTTCAGGCCCATCTGCAATAGAGCCTTTCCACACAGGCTTTTCCGAGGCTGGATGGCACTTTAGCTCCCAGAAGGGGGAGCTGTGACTCCATTTCAACCAAGGAGAACTGGCTCAGAGATTCCAAATCAGCTGTTGGGCCCCCGTTGAGTTTCCATGGCCCAGCTCAGGCTGCAATGAATACATTCGAAATGGTACAGGTGGGGACTTTAAAAACCCTTCTCCCCTGGTCAGTCCAAATAAAATGTCTTCGTGCTTGCAGGTGTTTATGCTGTTGACCACAAAGTCTTCCGTTTTTCTGGAAGAGCCTTTGGTTGTGTGAAGAGACATTTTCTGTTTGACACCCTCTAGCTTGCCCCCTCCCAATTCCTTAGGTGAAATCATGAGTACTTATCACCCGAATAGGCCACTAAGGTTAGACATAACCCGCCCTTCTCTCCCTGCGTTCCCCTTGCTAAAATCCAAAGATTAATAAATTGGCCGCTGGACTTCTGGTAATCATATTAAAGACAAGATGGGGGTCGTGTGAAGAGGACAGATTTCAAATGTCATCCTCCAGATAATCCCCCCTCATGTTTTCCATGCTAACCCCATCTGCAAGGAGCACCTTTATGTTTCTCTCCTCCATCCCTCAGCTTCAGCCTCCACTTTTTAACATCCAGCTCAAATGACCCTGCCAAGAAGCCTTCCCCAAATCTTATTTTGGAATAAATCTTTCTCCCCTGTTCATTCATATAATTTTGCCTGAAACTCTATTTTAGCTTCTATCCCTGTTTGCCCTGTTTTGTAACTCTGCGGATATATGTCTCTTCAACAGGGTCTTAGTAGGAATATTTTCTTTTATCTCCAGGGACTGACACATAGTAGTTGCTCTGTAAATGTTTGCTATGGCATTTGAGGCTAGGCTCAGTTATAGCTGTCATCCTTCTCTCTCTCTCTCTCTCTCTCTCTCTTATTCTTTCTCTTTCTGATAATCGTTTCATGTTCTCACAAAGCAATACAATCATGGTTTCAAATCATGCTACCTATTCTATCAATATAGGGATATCGATGATACAGATGGATGAAATTATGTCCTACTTGGAATAAACATTGCCCTACTGTGTTCCAGGGTCTTTAGTTTTCTTCTCATTCAATCTTCCTTTCCACCCAGTGAGGCAGATACAGTCCTTTTACAGAAGAAGAAGGTGAAACTCATGCTGGCTAGGTCCCTTGCCCAAGGTCACACGACCAGCACAGCCAGAAGTGGAACCTGACTCCTTCTTGCTTCGGCACCTCTACTCTTTCTTGGGGGCCACTGAGTGAATGGTAACCGTTGTGGATGACCAACAGGACTGGGTTGTTCAGCAGATTCCAGTATAGCTGAGAGCATAGTATTGACCCTTTGAAATTGATGTTATGAAGGACTCATGGAATCATTTGATCAACGAATCTTAGTGTTCTAAGGTTTCTGAATAACCAGATCTTTCTCCTTACTCAAGAATCAAGAATCCCTTTTGGAATACTCATAACACATGTCCACTCAGTCTCATTTTTAGCACTTTTAGCAACAGTGAAGTCACTATCTCACAAACCAATCTGTGTTGTATTGGGAGAGCTTTGTTGGGATGTGTTCTCACTGTGACCCTAAATCTGCCTTTTATCGTAAGTCTCTCAAATCATATGACACAAGTATAAGTGTCTTCTAATCTCAGTTCTTCCCATATCGTGGAAGCATCATCATGTCACCACAGATATTCTTCTTCAGACCAGAAGGGCCTGTTTCCACAGCCCTGGATCCTGCAACACCAAGCTCAATGTTGTTCTCTGGGCATTCTCTAGTGGATCACACTTACAGAGTTTAGAAGCCCAAAAAGGGGGAGGGTGACCGAAAATTGAGTGAGGATTAAAAGGGACATTGAATCCTTCATTTTTTCAACAAATATTTATTAGGTGACAGCCATTTCTCAAGCATTGCTCTAGACCAGTGCTATCAAGCAGAACTTTCTTAGGTAATGGATGTGTTCTCTGTGCTATGCATTACGGTAGCCGCTAAGCACATGTGACTGCTGAGCGCTTGAAATGTGGCTAGTGTTACTGATGGACTGAGTTTTTGATTTAATCTAATTTTAATTTTAATGTCAGTAGCTGTTTGTGATGAGTAGCTAATGGACTGAATGGCACAGCTATGGACATGAGTAATGTAGCACAAGCATGGTCCTTTTTTTTCGTGGAGCTCGTAGTCCCGTGGGAAGAGACGGGTAATAAATGGTAAACAAAGAGATGAGCAAAATCATTTCACGTAGTAGTAAATGTCATGCAAATAATTTGGGGCAAGAGGCTAGAAAGGAATGTGGATGGTGTAGCTTTAGATAGGGTAGTCGGGAGAGACTTCTCCGAAGGCGTGACATTAGACTGGTTTAAGCGAGGGGAAGCCAGCCATGTGGCAGAGACAGCAAAGATGAAGTCACTAGCCACGTGGAAGCTTAGCAGATCCAAGTGATCGTGTGGCTGGAGCTTTCCAACGAGAAGGAGAATGTCATGAGATGGAAATAAGAGAGGGACTTAGGGACTAGGTCAAAAGGTCTTCTAAAAGATGCGGGAATAAAGAGTCTAGAAATACCCTCTCCCTCAAAATGGCCCTGCTTGGGGAGTGGACAGCCTGAGAACTGCAATGCAAAGAGTGTGGAGACTGATAGAAACTCAGCGTCAAGTACCCTCAACAGGTTTCCATCCTGTCCCTTTTTTGTCTTTGAGAGAGAAAACAGAAACATACACATGTGTGCACAGGAGAGAGGTAGAGGGAGGAGAGGGAGGGAGAGAGAGAGACAGAGAGAGAGAGAGAGAGAGAGAGAGAGAGAATCCTAAGCAGGCCCCATGCTCAGTGCAGAGCCCAACGTGGGGCTCGATCTCATCACCCTGAGATCATGACCCGAGCCAAAATCAACAGTATGATGCTTAACCGACTGAGCCACCCAGGCGCCCCTCATGTTGTCCATTTTTAGTCCATCATTTCAGTAAGTTCTGCTCTTCATTTCTAGTCCTGCCCTGGGTGCTGCACCCTCTGGACATACCCAGCTCTAAAGGGATGGGGAGAATTGGAGAGGGGGAAATAGACAGAAAAAGAGGAAGAGAATGAACACCTAGAGAGAGGGTAATTGAAATGAAGTCTGGTAAAACCAAATGAAAGCCAGAGTCATTTTGGATCACCAAATCTTTATTGCATATCTTGGCTGGGAAAGACCCTGGACAAAATGGCCTGGTAGATATGGTGATGAATCCTGGCAGGGGCTGGCAATCGAACAGAGGAGATCTGCAGATCCATAATGATCGTTCATGGTAGACCGACAACTCTCATTTCAGCAGTTTTATGAGAGTTCGGGGAAGGTGAAGATTAGATCATGTGATGGTGGTTGTGGTGGGGGGGAGGAGGAGAAAGATGGCAGTGACTGAAAGGTCTGGAGATGAGACCATACCTCTTCATTTTATATCTCCATTCATTTTCAATTTCATACAGTCAGAGCACATGGGCTCGGGGCACCCAATTCTAGTCCCAGCTCCTATCGCTGTGTTTCTGGAGCACCCTAAGGACATATCTTCCCCTCTCTGGGCTTGCCTGCTGCCAGTTGGAAAGGACCAAACAGTGGCCTGTCTCACCGAGGGATTTCCCCCAGCTCAATGAAATAACGCATGACAAAGTTCTTGCACAAGCACGGAGAGATGCACATGATGGCCGTACTTCATCATAATGTTTAGAGATCTTCTCAAAAATGAGCAAATCAAAAAGAAGTCATACCTCAGAGCACTGACTGTGACTCAGTCCACGGTGGCTGAATGGGATAGATACACCACCATGGTGACCCTTAATATCAGAGTGATTCAGTGGTAGCATGAAACCCACTGTCCTCCTGGAACACAGTGGCCTAAAAAGGCTGCCTAGAAATCCATAGACAGTCCTTGCTACTGAGGGGGGCCAAGAAGACAATTAAGAAGATAATGAGGCTGAGGAAATGTGAAATTAATTTCTTTTTTTTTTTTCATATGAGGGTGAAGGGGATCTTTGTGTCTCAAAGGAACTATGTTTCAGAGATTGCAGGTGGCCTTGCGGAGAATAGATTGGACAGGACTGGGTCTGAGAAAGTGAAGAGGGTTAAATTACTGGGCCTGTCTGCTACCCAGTGGAGGACACGCGTGGGAACAGAAACCCGGTGCAGACACAAAATACATCATTCTGAACAACTCTTGTTCTCAGTGTGTGGAGATTTTCTCACCGGGTGCAGAGATGTATCCAACGATGCCGGGGTCTCTTTGAGAGAAGCTAGGAGACTGTATCCCCCCTCCGGTGAGGAGGTAGATTCATAAGGCAATTAACAAAGGCAAGATGAAATCGTTTTTGTCTAAACTGCAAAGGTCGAAGCGACGGGGCTCCAAGTAAATGGCTCATCCGAACAGCTAGAACCCTTTGTAAGGGTTAACCCAATACTGGCCCGGAGATATAATTCATCGAGCCTTTCACAGGTCCTGCAAATGAGCCCGTGGGAACCTCGATGAGAAATAATGGATCCTGGGGGTAATGCGGAGCAGCCGAGTTACAGATTGCAAGCTGATTCTGGTAGAGGAAGGACAGATATCTAGGATACATGATCGCTTCCGAGCGGTCGGTTCACACGTCTCCGTTCTGGGACTTAGCAATCCCCAAAAGTTGAGGAGATTCTGGTGGGCTGTGGACAGAAACCCAAAGGTTAACCTGGAAGAGCATTGCGAGAGCTGAGACAGAGACCTCTGCCTTAAGCAAGTACGTTTCATTCAGTTTGCGTGGTAGTGGATAAGCTAAATTTCTTATGGGATTTGATAGGCTCTGAGTCTATGGGCACATGAGAGGCGGAGGACCTGTGAGGAGTCTTGGCCGGTACTCTAAAAAAACATATGCACAAAGCAAAAGGGCCATTAAAAAAAGAAAATCACGGGCGCCTGGGTGGCTTGGTGGGTTAGCCATCCGACCCTTGATTTGGGCTCAGGTCATGATCTCACGGGTAATGAGATCAAGCCCCATGTCTGGTGCTGGGCATGGAGCCTGCCGGGGATTCTCTCTCTCTCTCTCTCTCTCTCTCTCTCTCCCTCCGCCCCTCCACTGCTCACACTCTTTCTCTCTCAAAAAAAAATAAAGAAATAAAAAAGAAATAAATTAAAAAAAAAGAAATGTAGGAATGTAGGAGAAAGATAAAAAAATAGATGACCTGGCAGGGGGTGGTAATATGGTTTTTCTGCTGAGACAAATGTGGGAGGCAAGACTCTTTGAGATGAAGCTGTCCTCATCAAATGCCATTGCCAGAGATGGCCGAGGCAAGGAGGGCTGAGAGGGGTCCTAAAGAACTTTATTTCAAATGCATATTGGGGCGCCTGGGTGGCTCATTCGGTTAAGTGTCTGACTTTGACTCAGGTCACGATCTCGCAGTCCATGAGTTCGAGCCCCGCATCGGGCTCTGGGCTGATGGCTCGGAGCCTGGAGCCTGCTTCCGATTCTGTGTCTCCCTCTCTCTCTGACCCTCCCGCATTCGTGCTCTGTCTCTCTCTGTCTCAAAAATAAATAAACGTTAAAAAAAATAAAAAAAAAACAACAAATGCATATTAACAGGACAGCATAATTCAGTGTCCATTGAAGGATTCCTGAAAACATTACTAGTTCAGCCACGGATTCACCTGCGTTCGCCCCCTGTTTCTGATGGTGGGATTATACATGTAGGCAGAACACAGGATGGGACTTGAGGGGATTCTGGAAGGATCTTCACCCACAATATTTAGAGGTGGCCGAAATGTCACCACGACCAAGCTGTTCTTGGAGGGGAAAGTGTATGTGCCAAGGATGTTGTATATTCTTTGTGCTATAATGAGAACGTGATACAGATACCTTGTTGAATAACCTCAACAAACTCGTGCCTAGGTGCTATTGTCCTTGTTCTAGAGAGGAGGAAACTGGGGCACAGCACGGTGATGCCGCTTGTCCAAGGCCACACGTGGAATCAATGATGTGTGGAGGCCTTGGGCTGCTTCTGTCTGATGTAAAAGTGTAGTGGGTGAAAGGGTGGATGCTGGAGTTTGAACGCCAGCTTTGCCACTGGCTAGCACTGTGACCTTGGCCGGATGACCTAACGTTCCGGTGCCAGTTTCCTCCTCTACCTGATGAAGAGGACCATGCTGATGCCTCAGAGAGATATTGTGGGTTTTAATGAGTCCATATGATAAGCGCTTTGAGCAACGGCTGACAGATCATCCACATTATACAAACGCTAGCTATTATTACTTGTTATTATTGCTATCCCCTGCTGCATTAGATTAAATGTTGCCCATGCCTCTAGGTGTGTTCTTTAACTGGGGGTGCTCTGGAGCACAGAGATTATTACCAGGTTCAAAGCACTACCTTGCAAATGAGCTTGCTCAATCATTTTTACCAGTCCCCCTCCCTCAAAGTGGCAATGCGATGCCAACAGTAGGGGAGAGACGGAGAGTGTAGGGAAAGGCACGGAAGGATATAGAAATAAAATGACTGGGGCGCCTGGGTGACTCAGTTGGTTAAGTGTCCTGATGCTTGATCTTGGCTCAGGTCACGATCTCACGGTCATGAGATGAAGCCCCGTGGTGAGCTCCTCACTGGGTGTGGAACCTGCTTAAAATTCTTTCTCTCTCCACCCCCCTCTATCCCTCTCCTCTGCTCACAAGCTCTCTCTCTCTCTCTTTCTCAAAAAAACAAAAAAAAAAAAACAAAAAAAAAACACAACCCAATAATAATAAAATTAAAATGGCTGAGGCAGATTTTTTTTGAATCTCTATGTTACTGTGGATCAGACATCAGATGTAGATATAGGATCATTGGCCATCAGAGCTGAAAATCAACTTAGAGTCCAGATCAATTTTCTGTCACTTTTTTACATACAAACGTTTTCCTCTTTAACGCCAAACTGTATCTGAGTTGGTTCTAGTACCCTACCCCTGCAGTCTGTGTCCTTACACGTCTTGATTTGGTTTTCTTTTTTTTTTTTTCAACGTTTATTTATTTTTAGGACAGAGAGAGACAGAGCATGAACGGGGGAGGGGCAGAGAGAGAGGGAGACACAGAATCGGAAACAGGCTCCAGGCTCTGAGCCATCAGCCCAGAGCCCGACGCGGGGCTCGAACTCACGGACCGCGAGATCGTGACCTGAGCTGAAGTCGGACGCTTAACTGGCTGAGCCACCCAGGCGCCCCTTGATTTGGTTTTCTAAGCTATGTGACCAAGCGTTCAGCACATGCCTGTGGGAGAGCGTGACTGACAGCATGCTTCATGCTCTTGTGTGAACCATATTAATCCTACCCGTCCTCTTGGTTTCCCTTCTTCCTCATTTTTATCATGAGTTTCACCAAGTGCTTGTATGTCTTAACGTGTTTTATTTCCTTCAGCCTTTATAGTCTTGCTCTAAAGTTGTGTTTATTCTCCCCATTTTCCAGATGAGGACGTTGTGACTCAGAGGCAAAAGGACTTGCTCTGAGATATACAATAAATGATAGCACCGGGTCTCAAGCCTGTATCATCAGCAGATGCTGAGCGTTAACATCCTTTCATTGAACTGCCCTCTCTCCACCTACCCGTTGAAGGCATTGTCCAGCCCTTAGTGGCTTGGTGGCCTCCCAAAATCAAGGCTGATTATTGCTGCTTTGTCTCTATTGTCTTAGGCCAGGTCTGTTGTCGCAAATCTTCTACCATTCTGTCACGCGGGCCCTGCCCTCAATCCCGGTCTTGCAGACTCCTAAATGAGAAAGGCATCTATCTTGCAAGTTCCAGGAGATGTTATAAATGGCGTCACTGGAGGGAGGCTTCTTAAATCTCCTTAATAACCTGCATTTTGCTTTCTCTCCTTCTTTATCTGTCAGCATCGTGAATATCTTCCACTCTTCCAGTGCTTTCTGGCTGCCAACTTCATAGCCTCTTAAAATAGTAATTTAACTTCACAATGCCTCAGCAGGAAACCTTAGCTTAGTGTGTTTATTTGTACCGTTAAGTTGTGAGAGTTCAAATGCTGCTCAGACCAGGAACAGGAGTCGTAGGAGAGCTACTTTCTAGCTCTGAGGCAGAGCCAAGAACCAAAATGTTACTTTTCTTGGGAATAAAATCACCAAAGCCACCTCTGGAAACAGTAGCACTTTTAAAAGCATCTCGGGAAATAGCAGGGTCGAAGTGGTATGGATTTTTATAGCCAGATGCTGCAAGAGAAATGGCATATATATGTATATGTGTATATATGTGTGTGTGTGTATGTATATATCTGTATATGTATATACATACATACATACATACATACATATGGAGAGCTCTCTCTTTACACACACACACACACACACACACACACACACGTATAAGAAAGGAATATTGGTATTGAGGAGAAAAACAACAGATACAGCGGGAAATGTCCAAAGCAGATTTTTCCTTCCTTATTAATAGAACATGAGCCCAGATACTATCATAAGGCCATCTACTGTCAGAATGTGATCTGGGGGTGGAACTTACAGCTAAAAACGGAATGGGGAACACGCATGGCCAATGAACCCATTTAAAAAGCCAAAATATTCAGGTTCTCCAGCAATCAAATAATGGAAATAGTAATGTGGTACCATAAAGCATCCTCAAAATGGCTGTTTTTAAAATTATTTGCTTATTTATCTTGAGAGAGTGGGGGGTGGTGCAGAGAGAGAAGGAGAAATAATCCCAAGCAGGCTCCATGCTGTCAGTGCAGAACCCAACGTGGGGCTCAGTCTGCCAAACTGTCAGATCATGACCTGAGCCGAGATCAAGAGTCATACACTTAGCCAACTGAACCACCCAGGTGCTCCCAAATGGCCTTTTTTTTTTTTTTAAATGACAGCATCTAGTCTTGGCAAGAAGGCAGGGAACAAGACACTGTTCTGTAGCATTGGTGGAAATCTATATGAATATATCCTTGATAAAATGTGGCTTTTAATCTTTCTTTTAAACAAGCAAACAGACGTCATTCACTGAGCACTTACTCTGTGCCAAGCACTGTCCTAGGAGCTCGTAATACAGCAGCGGACACAGCTGACTTGCCCCTGCCTTCTCGGAGCTGACGTTCTCTTGAGGGAGAAGCGTATAAATAGATAAGCAAGTGAACGTGTAGTGTGTCAGATGGAGGTTGGTGTATTCTAGATGGAGGGTGGCTGGGCAGAAGAGGGCACACTGTTTCAGGTAGTGAAGAAGGGAAGCCTTCATTGAAATACGGACATTAGAGCAGAGATCTGTAGGAAGCGAGAGAGATAGCCAGATGGATGTCTGGGGGAAGAACATTCTGGCAAGAGAGAGCAGAAGAGTACAGTTGCTGAGGTAGCACTGGGCCTGGTGAGCTGAAGGCACAGGAAGGAAACCAGCTGCAGTGAGGTGATCAAGGAGGAGAAGAGGGGGAAGAGGAGATGGGCCAGGGAGCAAGCAGATCTGTATTTCCATCTCCATTGCTACCATTATCTCCATCTCGGTCCCTCTTTTTATTTTGTTTGATTTTTATTTATTTCTTAAAAATATTTTTAATGTATGCTAAAATGTTTATTTTTGAGAGAGAGAGAGAGAGAGACCACACATGGAGGAGGGGCAGAGAGAGGGAGACAGAGGATCCAAAGCAGGCTCCGTGCTGACAGCAGAGAGCCCAAAAGCGGGGCTTGAACTCACGAACGCGAACGGTGAGATCTTGACCTGAGCCGAAGTTGTCCCTCTTTTTCTTTGTCATTTTATTTATTTATTTACTTTTATTATTTGTCTTTATTTTTGAGAGGCAGAGAGAGAGAAGGAGCACAAGTGGGGGAGGGGCAGAGAGGGAGACACAGAATCTGAAGGAGGCTCCAGGCTCTGAGCTGTCAGCACAGAGCCCGACGCGGGGCCCGAACCTACGAACTGTGAGATCATGACCTGAGCCGAAGTCGGATGCCCAACCAACTGAGCCATCCGGGCGCCCCAGGCGTCCCTCTTTTTAAAAACAAGGTGCAAATCCTTCCATTTTAAGAAATTCCCCATTCTAAGAAGTGAGCTAGTTATATGTGCACAGATATGGGAAGAAGGAACTTTATGGAGTGTTTGGGATAAAAGGAAAAGAACAACAGAACAGACTGTGTAATGGAATATCTACAGTCACTAAGGATGACGGTAGAGGAGCACCTTTTTAAGTTAGAAAGTGGAATGCAGACAGGGAACGCGATCTCTAAAACGGAGCTAACTGTGCTACCTCCCTGGTAGTTTTGCTGTGAGGCTCAAACATCACGCATGTAAAGTATTCAGCAATATGCCTCCAGCGCTCAGTATATGGCACTCATGATCTCATTTATTGACGTGGATAGATTTGTGGCGAGCCATTATGTTAAAAATATATATAAGGTAAAACATATTACGTATGGCATGCTATTGTGTCAGGTGCACCCTGATGTTTGAGTGGTTATCTTTGGGTCATAGATTGTGAGTGAATTTCAGTCCCTTGTTCATGCTTACCAGTGTTGCCTAATACTTCTTTAATGAATGTGCGTTCCTTGGGTAATTAAAATTTTAAGTAGTAGGATGTGGGGGGATCGGTGAGGAGTTTTTGGTAGGAAGAAGGGCAGAGGCACATGCTTTAATGCAGAGTTTGCTAAATTTCTTAGTCACTTGTCCAAAATCACATTTAAATACGCTCAGGTTTTTTTCCCCCTCTTTTTATGTGGCCTTAGCCTGAGCAGTGCTACTTGTAAAAACCAAAGATTAGATAAATGATTTATACACTCTAATGGATGTTAAAGTAGCTATTACATCCTTAGAAGAAAAGCTTACCACCTGTGTATCACCTAGAATCATTGGATGTGCTGGTTGTACTTTGGGTACCACGATTTGGAAAGCATGGATTTAGTGGCTGCCATCTTGGAATCAGAAGACTTGAGTTCTGACTCCATCGTCATTTTTAATTTTGGGTAAGGAGGCCCACCGTGGGAGTAGGAGTCATAGAACAGGTGAGGTTGGCGGTCACCTTGCCATGCACAAAGCAGCGGCTTTATCTGCGTTGCTTTATTACTTTTTTTGTATAAGAGTTAAATGAGAAGTTCCAAGGTTTTAAAAAAATGATTTGACATCATTGGCTGAAACCTCAAACGGTCTCTAAAGCGGACTTACATGTGACAGATTTTGTTCTAGATGAAGTCATTGTCCTGAGCTCTTTGGGGGGCTGTAGAGGACTATGGCATATCCCCAAGGGCTTAGTGGGAACAGAAGGTACATGTAAGACGGTGCCTTGGCCACCTTTGGAATAACATCATATGACACATATAATTGCCATCAACGGATTAAGTGAATTAAAGAAAATAGGAGCTATATTTAAGGCAGCCTCTTATAGAAATGAAATGTTTCCATAAGAAACCTTGGGAGTGAATGCATGCTAATTCAAGTTGCCCGGAAAGTCTTGGGACATGTGATAGCATTGGAGACAGGGTCTGTCCTTGTGGAAGTGGCAAAGGGG
Organism: Prionailurus bengalensis; assembly: GCF_016509475.1. NCBI lineage: Eukaryota > Metazoa > Chordata > Mammalia > Carnivora > Felidae > Prionailurus > Prionailurus bengalensis. The sequence goes on along the minus strand of NC_057359.1, from coordinate 78,940,231 downwards.
ACATTCCAGGTAGAGCAAATGGGGGCACAGAGACATGACACCAAGTGTATGTGTCTCTCTCCCTCTCTCTCTTTTCTTTCAAATCACAGAAACATTGAATGTCAGAACTGAGCCAGAAGAATCTGTTGTGTCCAAGCTACCTCTGTATTTGAGAGAAGAAAACTAAAGCTTTGGCTGGAGGAGTGTCATGGCAAAGACCACAATCTTTATTAATAGGGATGTTATACCTAGAACCCCAGTTTCTTGACTCCCAGACAGCTGTCATTCCACTGGAACATTATCAAGTCCTTTTCCATGGTGTGCTAATTCTTCAAGAACACCAAGGAAAATGTGTTGTGTGGTCAAATAAATTTGGGAGATGCTTCATGATCTACCCTCTTCTTGGAAATTAGGTGAGATACAAGCAAATTTGAGGTTCTGACAAAGTTTTTTGATCGAAGGAGATTTTAGTGCCAGCCCATTCAAGCCTTCTCAATATTATTTGGCCACAAAATTGTAACGTTCTATATTTTTCATTTAATTCTTATTCATAATTCTATGTAGCTTGTTTTAGGAAACCTACACTAGAGAAATATATCTTCCATTGAAAAATCAGATTATGCCTATGGAAAAAATGTTTTGTAAGCAATTCTGATGGTCTGTATTATTTCAGGGATGATGGTCATATTAAGAACATTACTATAAAGAACAGTAAGAAGGGAAGTTTCCCAGATTTAATGTTTCACCTTCCAACTCCATTCCCTCCTTTTGTCTCTCCTTCCCTCCCTCCCTCCCTCCCTCCCTCCCTGCCTCCCTCCCTCCCTTCCTTTTTTCCTTCTTTCCCTCAGCCTTTATCATCTTACTTTCTTGCTTTATTTTCCTTTCCTTCCTTACTCTCTTCTTTCTCTCTCTTTTAGTTTATTCCTGCTTCCTTACTATCCTTTTTTTCCCCAAAACAAATTTCTTTTTGAGGAGTTACTATGTTCCAGATTCTGGACCATCTGTGATGAATAGGACATTTTCCTGATCTAAAGCTCTGCCAGTCTGATAAGGAAACAGATGTGCAAACTGAGATAATACAGAGTAGCTGCTGATGAAATTAGAACATACAGGGCATGTTAGGTAATGGAGGGGAGGTCTGTCTGCATGAGCCACAAAGGAATAGCCAGTTGGCTAGACCGAGAAAAGGCATTCCTGGTGGACAGTGGGTCAGGAAGTAGCTCAGTGTGTCTGGAGTATATGCTTGGGGGTGAAGCTAGAGAAATAATCTAGGGCTGGAACATATAAAGCTTTAGAACTCATATTAAGTAATATGTGTTTAGAAAATTGTTGACACAACTCTGAAGGATTGACATGATCGGATCTGGGATTAAGACAAGAAGGAGGGTGAGAGGTGGAGAGAGGGGGTTTGCTGGCCCTTTGGCTGGTTATGGTTCAGATGACACAGGGATGACCTTCTAGAATAAGGCAGTGCTAAGGAAGTGGACAGATTGGAGAAATACTGTGGTGTGTGACAAAGGGGAGAAGGGGTAAGGATGGCTTTCTCCAAGGTTGGGCCGGAGCTAGTCCTGCTCCCTCTAAATAGCGTTTCCAGAAACAGCAGGGTCTCAATTATCTCACCGTGGGCTGTGAGATTCTCTAAAAAAATAAGTCTCAAAGCGAAATTAAGTTTAATTTGCTTGAATTGAAAAATAAACACATGTCATGTACAGCACTCTCAAGAGGAGGAAAGAAAGCTTGAAAATGAAATGAACAGTTGGGTGTGGTAGGCCCCCCATGATGAGGCATCTTGAAATGAGAATTGGTGTTGATGGAGAAGATGAATTCAGGGTTAAAGTCAGGGACAGGAAGTAGAGGCTTTCTGTCCAGGTAGTGGTTTTTTGGATGTCTTGTAAGGTGGTTATTTTTATTATGACTAAGAACATTCATTATAAGGCAGTCATGGAGTAAAGGAGGGAGCGCTGAGCTTGGAGCCAGACAGTGTGGGTTGGATCACTTTTAATTGTGTGGCCTTTGGGAAGTTGTTCTTGGCCTTGGGCTTGTCATCTGTAAAAGGGAGGTAATAATCTGTAGGTCACTGGATTCCTATGAGGAGTATGTGATTATTGTACACGGAAGTTCCGACACACCGTGAAGGATGGTGGAGAAAAATGAGCAGGATAAAGCAGGAGGTCCAATATCAGACTCAATATTTTCCTTTCAACTAAGGGCCTAATCTTAGGCTTCATTTGGTATTACCTGATGCACCCTTATTAAACTTGGTAGATTTTAAAGGAAACTTCTGGAACATCTGTTGACCTGAAATAAAATAAAGGCAGAGGCAGTAGACAAGAAGGAAGACGAAGGATATTACAGTGAATCCAACGGACGCATTCAGGCACATGATATTTATTGAGAGCTTCTTTGTTCAGGCCTTGTGCTAGATGCTGGGGGATAAAAAGGCAAGCAATGGCCGAGTCTTGCCTCTACGGCATCTATATTCCAGCAGTAAATATTTTCATCTCTAAGTAGGCCATAGAATGGAGTCAAGAGGGGAGACTGAGCTAAGGGGGGTGTTTGGAAAGCCTTGAGATGTGTCTGAGAAACTCTTGTCTCAGATGGGCATTTTTCTTTCTATTCACAACCCCTTTGCCTTCTCCGTTCAAGTACAGGGATTTGGACCCTGGCTTAGGTTCTGCTTGGCTCATGGGGAAGAGTCTGGTAGTCACATTCGTAGGTGATGGTGGCTTGGGATTGTAAGCTCAAAGTGTCAGATTCTTAGAATATTGGCATCTTAGAATCATGGTTGTAGAATTTTAGGATCTATCAAACCTTGGAATCAGAGAATCTTAGAATAATAAAACCTAGTGCCAGAATCTCTTAGACTCATAGAATGTAATATTCATGGAATGTGAAAATCAACTGTTAGTACCACCGCATCTTCAAAATCGTAGAATCATGAAATTAGAGTCTTTTAGAAGAGAATGGCATTTTACGGTTATCTGGTCCACCCCCCTTCCCAATTCATGGAAAATACGAATATAGAATGAAAAATACAAACGTTCTTGAGAATCTTTGTATAGGGAGAAGGTGGCCATAAAGGAAATACAATACATAATAACACTAATGATGATTATATTTTCCAAGAGGCACTGATGGTAGAGACAGATGGAGTTTCTGAACATTATAGAAGCTTTTGGTGGGGGTGATCATTGACATTACCGTAACCTAAGACAAACACTTATCTTCTTAGAAAGCTCAAAGCAAAATAGGAATTCATGTCTTTGCTTACTGACCATCCCTGCTATAATTATTCATGTGGGCCAAACTCAACAGTGGTGTCCTTTTAGAAAATCATCCCCTAGGGACACCTGGGTGGCTCAGTTGGTTAAGGATCTGACTTTGGCTCAGGTCATGGTCTCTTGGTTTGTGGATTCGAGCCCTGCATCAGGCTCTGTGCTGACAGCTTGGAGCCTGGAGCCTGCAGCCTGGAGCCTGGAGCCTAGTTCGGATTCTGTGACTCTCTCTCTGACCATCCTGTGCTTATACTCTCTCTCAAAAAATAAGTAAACATTTTAAAAAATTTTAATAAAAAAGAAAATCGTCCCCTAAATGTTGGTCTTCTTGTTTTGGATGGTAAACTTCAGGAGGGTCCAAGCGATAGGTGATTCATAGGACTTCTATAAGGTTTCTAGAAAAGTCTTTGGCATGCTATGCCTTTCAGGCATCCGGTCTTACTGTCCTTTCTCAGCGATGCCTCTTGTATACACATGGCAAATTATCATTGATGTGTGTCCTTGCTTATGTTTTCTCTGAAGTATTGGCTTCTATTGCCAAGACTTTTTTTGTTTAAAACCTGGCATCCATTTTGTTTGTAGTAATTGTTTCCTCCACACTTTCTCACAGGACCTCAGATCCAGCAGTATATTTTGACAGGTACAGCAAAAACCTGGCTTAAAGAAGTGCAGAGAATGTAGATTCTTTTGCTTTATACCATGGAAGCTGTGTGTGTATGTCTGTGTGTGTGCATGTGCACACACGGGCACGTGTGTGTATGTGCACATACATACACGGGCTGCTTGCATAACATGAGTCTGGATGTTTTTCACATGCGTATGAATTGCATTTCAGTGTATTCATGGGTTCCTATGTGCCTTCATATGTGGATAAATGTTACGTGGACATGCATGTTTCTTGAATAGGTAAGATCTGTAAATGATTAGGTGGCTCTTGACATACGTTCGTTGAGCGTCTACAGTGTTTCTGACAATGAAATAAGTGTTTTCATGGACAGTAATGTATTTGATTTTACAATGATTAAGTAGTTATTGTAGGTATTAAGGTTTCTATTTTGAACATGTGTCAACTGAGGCTCTTAGAATTGAAGTGATCAGGGCTGGTATTTGAAATGGAGTCTTTGTGTTAAAGATTTTGTTTACATGTTTTTGGTCTGAGTGTACTGGTGTGTGAGTATGGATGTGTGTGCATATATGTACGTGTGTGCACACGCACGTACCCGTATGCTCATGGACATGTGGAGGTGCATGCGTTCCTTTTATTCATACGCATTTCTTAAAATGCATGGATGTGTAAACATACGAATATGTATGTCGCGAATATGTATGCACCCATCAAAACCGTGATCATCCAGCAAAGGGCATCTGTGTGGTTGGTCTGGGGGGCCATGGGAATGTGGATTGTGTGAGCTGTTGGGGTACAGGATGGACAGCCCAGTATAAAGTCATCCACAGTGTTGACATGGCTACGTGCTTTGTAGGGATTCTTCAGCACAAGTTATTAACCACTGAGAGCTTTTTTTTTTTTTTTTTCAAAATCTTTTGGAAAGCATCCAGGTGTGTTCATGTCAGGTGTCCCAAGACCAGAATGTGTGGAATGCTCATCTAGATGGTAAAGCAGGCTTAAAAGGAAGAGGGAGGAAAAGGAAGTGCATGCCAAAGATGTTCATGATACAGACGCTTAAGGTAATGGGAAGCTCCTGTGTGGTCACTTGGGCAGGTGCAGGGTGAGTAAAACCTTCAGAGATGATTTTTCCCATGCCCCGCTCCCATTATTTCACCCAGAGCCTGCAGGAAGTCTCAGGGAGAGGCCCCGTTTTCCTCTTTTGCAGATGACATGACTGGCGCTCAGGGCTACGTGATTTTCTTGAAGTCACACAGGAACAGAGCCGGGATTTGAACCCACATTTTCCCGTGCATGTGATTTCCCTCGCCTGCACTTGCCCTCACAGTTCCCTGTGCTGAGGGTTTTTCTCAGGCTGTGACCCGAACCCACATAAATCTCAAGCAGTCTGACACCCAGCCAAGCCACATAAACATTCCAGATTCACTGTGTTGACGCTCCGAGGGGCTGAAATAGAACTTTGAAATTCTTCTTCACTTTTAATTAAAAAAAGATTTAGGCTAACCCTGGGTTTCCACTTCCATTTAACTGGGACCGCTTTTAACCGTTGCTGTATTTTTATTGTTGCAAATGTGACGCACCGATCCATCTTCCTTGTAACGCTTCTCGGTTTCTGCTCCATCTGTTGAAGAGAAAACATTTGCAGAAATCCCTCGGCTTCTCTCCAAGGGCTGAAACTTCCGTTCTAGCAAGGAATGCAGTGCAGGAAATGGGGTTGGCCATCAGTGAAATGAGGAAATTGGCAAAATCTGTTTCCAGTATATTTCTGATGATCTTTTCCCCAAACTGAGAGCCTAGCCAGCACCACCGTGTTCCCCCGTGTTCATCTAGGGGTTGCTGGACACTCCACATTTAGGTTTTCCCACTCTCCTTGTCAACAGAGCCATCAATTCTGTTCTTCTTTTTGTCTGTGCCCCATTCTCAGCTAGATCCCACATTGGGTTTTTTTCTAATAAACTACCATTAGTTCTTTTTTTTTTTAATCATCAATTTTTAATAATGACAGTGTTTGGTGTAGAAGGGGCATTGGACGTGACATCAGAAGATGTGAGTTCAAGTCCTCACTTTGCCGTGTTTTAACCTGGCACGTCACTCGAACTCTCTGAGCCTGGGTTTGCTGGGAAAGCCCCAGGATCAAATGGTTTAATTAAAACCCACATGCTCTGAAATTGGAAATGCTGCACTCATGCTATGCGTATTCACTCATGCTTTCCGTTTGTTACTTCATTTTGTTTGTTTATCCTTTCACTTATTTATTTACGGGACATTTGCCGGATGAATGCTATGCACCGGGGCCTGATTTGGTGTGGGTGATACCGACATGAATAAGACAAACTCCATACATACCCTTCAAAAGCCCACACACGAGGCGGCATAGTAAGTGTTGGCATAAAATCACGAACAGGCTGTGGTTTCCTCTTCCTGAGGGAGATCGGGGGATTTTTCAAAAAGGGGATGACCTTGAACTGAACATTAGAATTGGGGGGGAGGTTATTAGGTTTGGAGTGGGGATAAGGTAGAGAAAACATTTTTGGCGGAGGGATTGGCCTCGGAAAAAGTAACACAGGGTTAGAACAGATTGGGGCATGCTGGAAGTGTCTGCAGGGAATCTAGAAAGCAGAAGCAGAGTGCTGGCAAGAGACTTGGAGAGTGAGACGTGATGAACAATGGGGTAAAGTGACAATAGCTAATGGTTGACATGTAGAGGCAGGAGGGAGCCATTGATAGATGCCATCAAGGAAGTAGTCCAATGTAACGTTGTGATTTATAATTAAGAAATATAATTCTGGTCTTCGTCCTTGAAATTTCGTTAAGTGGTCAAGAGGCAATGAAGGTGTCTTTTGTTATGTCAATGAGGTGGCTTTTGGGCTTCACAGTAAGGACAGGGGCTCCTTGTCAGGGGAACCAACCATGTGATTGGTGGGTTGGAACTTTCAGTTTCACCCTTCAACCTCTAGGGAGGGAAAGGGGCCAGAGCTTGAATCGGTCACCAATGGCTAATGATATAATCAGTGATGCCTATCTAATGAAGTCTCCGTGAAAACCCAAAGGGGGAGAGTCAGAGACTTCTGGGTTGGTGAACACGTGGAGGTGCTGGGAGAGTGGCACACCCAGAGAGGAGATGGCAGCTCCCTGCCCTTTCCCCAGTCTTGCCTGTGCCCCTCATCCATCTGGCTGGTTCTGAGTTGTACCTTTTTATAATAAACCCGTGATCTCGTGAGTAAATGGATGTCCTGAGTTCTGGAAGCCGTTCTAGCAAATTAATTGAATCCTAGAAGAGGGTCGCGGGGGTGTCTGATCTATAGCTAGTCAGTCAGATGTACAGAAAGCCACCTGAGCGTGGGATTAGCTTCCTGAATTAGAGCGGGTTGTTGGCATATCCAGTCTGTAGCTGGTCACTTAGAAGCACAGGTAACAACCCAGACTTGTGACTGGCATCTGAAATGTCGGAGGAGGGGCCATCTTTAGGACCGAACCCAAACCTGTTGGGGGATGGTATCAGAATTGCATTCAAGTGTAGGATACCCAGCTAGTGTCTAGAGAATTGTCTGTTGTTGGTGTGGGCACTCCCGCACTGAAATTGGTCCCAGAAAACCTAAAGACTCACTCGTAACGATAGCCGCCTTTTACCAAACATTTGCTGTATTTGTGCCAGACTCTGTGTTAATGGTTAATGTACTGAAGGTGCAATTTGACTGACGTCGGAACTGAGGTTAAGAGTTGACGTGACTTGTCCGCATGGACGGTGAGCCCCGTGGCTGGAACCAAAGCCAGGCCCGGGCGGGTTTGCCTATAGTCTCTGCTCCTAATCTCCTCACTATCCAGAATGGCATTTTAGGAATACCTGGTCAGTTCTGGGAAGGAGCTGGGGAAGAGGGAGAGGCTGAGCAAGTAACAAATTAGGGTTATTCCTGAGGGCAAGAAAATTCCTTGGAATTTCTAAAAAACCAGGTCACCGGTGATGGAATGCTAGGTATAATTTTCAGCCTTTTCAGGGAGGAATTTGGGGGCAAGAAAGCGAGTCTATGTGGGTAACTTCCTGGTGCCCTGGGAAGGAGATGAGACTTTGGGGGGAAATTGGGCATCTCTGGCTTCCGTTAATTAACATCCCAGGGGCGCCTGGGTGGCGCAGTCGGTTAAGCGTCCGACTTCAGCCAGGTCACGATCTCGCGGTCCGTGAGTTCGAGCCCCGCGTCAGGCTCTGGGCTGATGGCTCAGAGCCTGGAGCCTGTTTCCGATTCTGTGTCTCCCTCTCTCTCTGCCCTTCCCCCGTTCATGTTCTGTCTCTCTCTGTCCCAAAAATAAAAATAAAAAAAAAAAACGTTGAAAAAAAAAAAGAATTAACATCCTTCACGTGGACTCCAGTGGGTTCTTAGGAGTTACCTAACATTTCTGGATAATGTCATGGAGGCGTCCTTCCTTGACAATCCACCAGAGATAGAACCCCAAAGTGAAAAGGCCATAAAACAACGCACAAACTGTTTTGTGGGTGCTTCTGTAATTTCATTTTTTATAGCATTTTTTACAAATCCTTGAAAGACAGCCATAGAATCAAGAACTCTGTGGTCTGAAATGTGTCTGGGATTTTTGGCCTCATTCTCAGTTTGTGAATGCCAATTCCAGCTGCATTCTACCTCTTTCTACTGTGGAAATATCTGCCCATTGGGTTTTTCTTTCATATACAAGCCTTTCTATGCCATTCTCCCTTACCCGGGTCTTGTAGATCAATGGTTCTCAAATGCTGATCTGAGATGTGATGTCTAAGTGTGAAGGGTGATCTTTTATTTTAAGGTTATGTCCTCTCCATTTTCAGTTGCTGGCTAAAATGTACTTTCTCTTGCAAAATGCGGGTAATGGTAATTGTAGTTTCTGTATTGTTAAATGCCCTTTCCTAGAATAAGAACGCCTCATGTTGGTCGAAAAACTTGGTTTTAAAAATTTGATTTGGCGGTGGAGCCTGAAAGGCTGATGTTGACACAATATGCCACATAGAATAAATCTCTTTCTCACTCCGCATTTGCCTTCAAAACACAATTATCATATCTTTGTGTGCTTCATCATCTCCTGTAATACCTTGGTAATGTCTTGCCCATAGTAGGTCATCATTGCATGTGTAATGAGTAAGTGAATCTCCAGGTAATCAGAGATGAATTGAGTACCTTTTCTGTGTTCAGGGCTGCTTGATGTAATGAAGTATGCACAATGCTACAAATAAATTCAATTTGATGACAAAGCTTACAATCAAGCCTCCAGCGTTGAGTAAGCTTGGAGGTTAAGTGCTAAAGTTCGCGGACCAGAACTTTTTAGCTTCTCCTCCAACTAGCTGTATAACCTCAGGCAGTTTCCTTAACGATGTCTTTCCTCACTTATTCTCTCTGTAAGTGGGTATAATATAAGCCTCATAGGTTTGTAAAGATTACATGAGTGTTTATCGAGGTCAAGTTTTTAGAGCAGCGCCTGATATGTAGGCAGGGGCCAGTAGCTGTTAACTCTCATCATTAAGGCTTACACATCAGAAATGAGGGTGTAGGGAGCCCGGGTTGACTTGGGTCAGAAGACCAGGGCGCAGGTTCCTGCTCTGCCACTTATTGGTTGGGTAAACGTGAAAGAATCACTTAACCTCCTTGTCTAAGACCAAATTCAGAACTGAGTAACAGTCCCTAAGTCTTGAGAGAAAACGAATAAAAGCTAGTGTACCTAAAATGCAGAAGCTGAAGAAGCCCCCATGAGGCTGAGTGGGGTATTGCTACAAGGAAGACCGCGGTAGGTGGCGGAAAAGGTAGCCCAGGGAAAAGATTTGAAGCTACCTAGTTTCCTCTTTCTGGAAAGTTCTTTGGATAATTAGTAAGACTGTTCTTTTCTCTTAGGGTGGGAGGTATTGAAACTCTTGCAACTGATGGGACATTGTTATTCCTAGAGTCACCCGGAGACAGAATTTCCATTCTCCCCAGGAACTCACTACCATGATGAATCTCCTTATCATAAGGGCGTTGATGAAAGAGTAGAGCTGAAGTTGAAGACAGAATGAAGGGAAATCAAGTTAGAAGGATGTTGTTCAGGGTCTGGGATTGCTATCAAGTGTACTTAAGATGGGCTCAATCTGGAAGGGGGTTCTGCATTACATGAGCTGAATCAGATGTTGTGTGCCTGCACGCACTGTGTGAATACTCGATGAAACAGAGGTGGTGGGTTCTTCCGGCTCTCTGGGTTTTGCTTGTGGCCAGAGATTAGACTGCCATCTGGATAATACTTGCATCCAGAATGTTGCGTGGGTTCTTGCTGATTTTCAGAAGTTGGTCAACAATGCCTTTTGCTTATTTTCGCGCAGAGAAGAAATACATGCTGGAAGGTTAATGTTATGGGACAAGGTTGGGCAGGTGGGGTGGAGACCAAAGCCTGAGGCTTTGCCACTTGTGCTTGGGGGAGTTGGTAAGCCACAGCAGGGGTGAGTTAAAAAAATCAGGTGTGGGGACCCCCGGGTGGCTCAGTCAGTTGAACAGCCAACTCTTGATTTTGGCTCAGGTCATGATCTCATGTGGGATTGAGCCCCACATCAGGCTCTGCAGTGACAGTGCCTAGCCTGCTTGGCATTCTCTCTCTCCCTGTCTCTCTGCCCTTCCCCTGCACATGTACATGTGCGCATTCTCTCTCTCTTTCTCTCTCTCTTTCAAAATAAACAGTTTTCAAAAATCAGGTGTGAACAGAGGACGCTGAATGAGTGTCCCTCTTAGCGAAACAAAGGTATCAGCACAATTGGATGGTGGTTGTGGCCAGAAATTGGGAGGGGGTGTGGTCTCAAAAACTCAGCACTGGGTCTCAGGCAAGCCTTGTAACTAGAGAATTTGGAAGGAAATCCACTCATCCATTGGTGTCTTCATCTGTTCCCTCAGTGAGCAGGTCGTGGAAAGGCACTTCCTTGTGCTAGAGGCTGTGGTTACAGTGACAAAGTAGATGTGTCCATTCTCTGGAGGAGTTTAATTGGTTGAGAAACATTGTATGCACCTACTGCGTGCTAAGTGCTGGTGATATAAGAGTGAACAGACAATAGGATTTATTTTTAATTCAGGATGAAAATTATTATTAAGCAAATAGAGTATGAGAGTGCTAGAATATATATATATATATATGTGTGTGTGTGTGTGTGTGTGTGTACGTATATATTCCAAATAATAATAATAATAATAATAATAATATTGTGTATTTATTAAACATTTACTATGTGCAAGGCACAGTAAACTTTATATATACTGTCTCAAGTAATTCTCCCTGCCACGCTCTGACATAGAGAATATGGTTATTATCCAAATTGTACTAATAAGAAAGTGGATTCAGCGATGTTTAACAAGTGATGAAAGGCAACAAGAGAATAGCAGGCAGTTAGTGGGAAACAAACTGAGGTCTTCTGATTCCGGTACCCTCCCTTTTGGCTTCTCTCCATTGATGCCATCTTCCCAACATGCTATGGGTGCACTGAAGGAAAGAACCACGAATACCGTTGGAACGTGAGACGGGGTGGAGACAGGACAGTTTTAGCTGGGGATCACAGGTCTTGTAAGAGTTCATCAGGAGGTCACCTCCTGGAAGATCATTTCTAGCTGTGGGAACAGCATGTGCAAACACGTGGAGGTCTGACCCATCACGGACTGTTGAGGACGAATAATCAGCTCTGTGTAGACGGGCCGAGGGCAGTCAGGGAGTTCAGGCACGTGAGAGGGATGTTCCAGGCCCTCTGCACAACTCAGCCTTGGGCAGGTTAACAGCATCTCAGATCTCAGTACCTTCCAGGATCACTTACTTCTCAGGGACTGAGTAAAAGAGCAAGAATTCACTGACCTGATTAGGAACCCCCCTGCCGAGACAGAGGGAAAGAGCCACGAGGAAACACGTATTAGATGCAGAAAGATGGGCTTTCAGGTTTAAGGGGCAGGGGTAGCTTTCAAACAGGGTGCTGTGCAGGGGGAGGAAATGTTTTGAAAAAGCCAGGTCCATAAAGTGCAATGTAAATGCAGCCAGTGTGGTAAATGCGAGCAGAGAGAAATCCTGCATGGTGCCGGGCGAGGAATGGAGCGGTTGTTAAGTTCAGGGTTTATGACTTGAAGAACGTGACCCATATAGCCAGCTTTCTCTTACTGATGTGTTTTTAATCGGATGTGCTTCTAAAATTCACCCTTCACTGACTCCATATCTCATTCCCCAGGGGCAGTATAGAGCAATCTGTTTGCATCTGCACTTTCTACAGCTGTGGGTCCTTCTCCTGTCACACCTGGTGGATCACATCTTGGACCCAGCACAACAGCCCAAGTACCATTGTGACGAATGACCTGGGGGAAGCCTGGCTTGACGCTGTGCCCTGATAATAAGAGGGACCGTTCAGTGCACACTTCCTGTGTTCCAGGCACTCTGCTAACTGCCTGATGTGCTCGGATGGGTTTAATCCAGGCAGCAGCCTGACGTATTCTATGAATGTTTACTTTATAGATACGTAAACTGAGGCAAAGAGAAATGAAACAACTTGCCGCGGTCACATAGTTAATGGAAAACCTAGGATTTGAACTGAGGGAGTCTCAGTTCCAGAAACTTGTGCTTGATCTTTCCAGGATGCTGCTTGCTTGATGCTGTGCATAGATTTTCCAGCACAAGACTGAGGGCAGTTTGGAGCTGTGGCATAGTTGTAGCTACATCTTAGGGATAGGAAGGAAAGCAATATCTGGCCATCACAAATACACTTGAGTGAATTTTGCTCGCAAATCACGTGTATCATGGGTCACGGGGAGTTTTATTGGTTTCATGTCTAAAGGTTTCTTGGGTGTTGAACATACTAACTCCGGGTCTAGCTCCAGGCCATGATGCAAATGGTAGTAGGGCTCCCCTTTTGTGGGGTTCTCCCCAAAGTTTAAGCAAGTGTGATAACATTCGCCAGGTAATTGTGGTAGTCGGCAGATTTGGGGTTCAGAGTGAGACCGATCTAGGGCGCCTGGGTGGCTCAGTCGGTTAAGTGTCCGACTCTTGATTGCAGCTCAGGTCATGATCTCACGGTTCATGGGATCGAGCCCCGCATCTGGCTCCACTCTGACTGTGCGGCACCTCCTTGGGATTCTCTTTCTCCCTCTCTCTCTGCCCCTCCTCCATTCATGAGCGTGTGCTCTCCCACTGTCTCTCAAAATAAATAAACTTAAAAGCAAAAACAAAAACACAAAAAAGGGAGACTGATCTGGCTCCAGAGTCCTCGTTCTTACGTGAGACATTGTGCAGGCTATTTTCCTTCTCTTTGTCTGTGTTTGTCCCTAAAACAAAGGAATTGGATTCGATCAATATTTTTGAAATGTCAGTCTTTCAGGTACCTTCTTAACAATTTCTGTTCTCCTTTCCTTCCATCTTCGCCATTTCATATTTTTCTTTGAACGTATCGCTTCTTACATAAATGTGCACATTTATAAAGGAAATTCCACATCACCACCACAAAATTCCTTTTCATAAAATTCCTTTTCATACAGCGTTATTTGCACTAAATAGATGGTTAATTGTACAAATGATACAATGAAAACAAAACCAGTGCGATGACGTTGTAGTTTACGGTCTGGCTTCTATATTCTAGCCATATTCTTTCCTGCCGCGTCTCCCATCTTTAGGCCCACTTTGTGTCAAAAGGAATATTGTAAAATCTTAGAGAGAAGATAAAACACAGGAGAAGCAAAATGAGTGTTTCACCTTAACTTAATCATGATGGGGAGAGAGCTCAAGAGGGAATTTTCTCTTTTTCACTCTATGAATTAAAGTGACTTTATGGAAGACCAGGTCTCCACTTACAGCCACGTCTCTTCCGGCCAGTGTAGACAGCCCTGGTTTTGTGAAGTGCTTGAACCGGGCGTCTGTAGCATCTTCCTAGGTCTTGCATTCTCTGTTTCTAAGAATCTTTTAGGGGTTCTCACATACTTAAAGGCAGTTTGAGAGAAGCAGACTTGATTGGGTGATGGAGTGGAAGGTGGGCATCCAGGCTGAGGGACGTAAGAAAGAAGCAGAAAAGGAGCTCCTGCTGTGCAATACCTACCTGAAGCATTTAGAAGGGAGGCAGGGACCGGAGGCTATAAAACCCCTCGTGCTGGAAATCTGCTTCCCACCCTTTTATCATTTCGCCTCGATGCCTGTTGTCTTCCTACTCTCTGATGGTCCCTTGTCTCTCCCTTTTTGGCGAGAACTGAAAGGAAAAGGCGGATTGCAACATGGAAGCTCTAAGGAGGCTTTGCCTGTTAACAATTCTGTTGGAGGAATTAACAACAGTCATAGGAGTTTACCCCGTTCCCATCCATCGTGGATGGGGCATTTGGTACATGTAAGTTCACTTCCCCTAACAACTCAATGAAGGAAGCAAGGGTTAGCGTATCATTTGACAGGTCCGAAACTGCCACACGGAGAGTATTGATAACCCCAGGAAGTCTCGCCCTTTGGGGGCCTATGGAGTCCGACCTTCTCAATCCTTTGTGGTGTGCTGAATGAAGCACTGCCTGGCTTGGGGGAAAGGGGTTCTTGGATTGGGGGCAGTTCCCGGCTGTCCCGACACCCCAGGGGCAGGGGACACTGTCACACCTCTCAGCTCAGCCTTTCTTTGTTCACCAGTAAATGGTCGATGCTAATGAGACCCTACTCAGGGACTTGAGCCCCTTGGGGGCCAATTAACTTCACTTTACTTCAGCTGCCAGGAACCTCAGAACTAAATCCAGATCAATTAGCTCTTCCCAGGTGCCTGGTAGCATCTCTTCCTGCACTCATTTTTAACTATTCTTTGTTCCATTTTTATTTTTAATTGTCCTGATTTATATCTTATTTAACTTTGTAATATCACGTTAGCTGTGTCTGGGAGTAGGTGGGGGTGTGAATTCCAAATAAGTAAATGAAATCACTTCAGTGTCATTTCTGGAGAGGTAGGACAGCTCATGGGTCTTCTTCTGGATGGAAAAGGTGAAGTTGTTCCTGAGAGGGTGGCCTGGGGAAGGGAAGCCGTTCTGGAGGACAAGGGCGCTTGAGGAGGGGCCAAATCTGGCCCACCACCTCTTTTGCCAATAAAGTTTTATTGGAACACAGCCACACCCATTTCTTACTGTCTGTGATTGCTTTCATGCTACAGTGACGGCTGAGTTGAGTAATTGAAACGTGGACAGTATGGCCCATAAAACCTAGAGTATTTACGATCTGGCCCTTTGAAGGAAAGTCTTCTATTCCTGGTCTAGAGGAAAACAAGATTAGTTCATTCTGCCATCCAGGTAGAAAGAGAAGCTGAAGTTTTCTTTTGTCTTTTCTTTTCTTTTCTTTTCTTTTCTTTTCTTTTCTTTTCTTTTCTCTTCTTTTCTCTTTCCTTTCCTTTTCAATATTTATCTATTTTTGGGAGAGTGCAAGTGGGTCAGGGGCATACAGGGGGGACAGAGGATCTGAAGCAGCCTCTGTGCTGACAGACTGACAGCAGTGAGCCTGATGCAGGACTTGAACTCACGAACTGCGGAATCATGACCTGAGCCGAAGTAGGATACTCAAGCGACTGAGTAACTCAGGTGCCACAAAGCTGAAGTTTTCTTTATGTTCCACCTGCTTAATTTAGTGTCTCACTTTTCCTTTCCTCCCTGATTTCTTCTTCCTTTCCTTTCCTTCTGGCCTCACTCCCCTCCCTTCCTTCCTCTCTCTCCTCCTGTTTTGAACTTGAAGATTCCTTCTAGTCCAGTCTTTCCCATTTATGAAGTGGGCACCAAACTCCAAAAACTGGAAATGACAGCAAGATAAGAGAGTCATGGCCAGAGAGTGGCCATGAAGGGACACCCACTTCCCAGTTGGTGCTTTTCTCCCTGCATCTTTCCCCTTGTGCACAGATCGTGGTTAGGAGCTAAGAGGGGACGAGGTATAAAAATATAGGAAAATCATTTAGCACAGAGCCTGGCACATAATAAATGACCAGTGAAGCTTAGCTGAATTCAAAATCATTGAGTCTAATTGCAGAGGCAAAAACATATACCCACCATCTGAATGCCGGGAACTAATCAGAGCCCTACGGATTGGGATTGGTGTTTCCAAGGCAGGGGCAGCCTTGGCCCAGAGAGCCACACTAGCACTTTGATACCCTTCTCTACATCAAGGTCACTTCTGAGCCCACTTTCAACCTGCCACCTTAAGCCAATATCCTTATTTCAAAAGGGGTGGAAATTGAGTCTCAGAAAAGTCACCTTGCCCAAGGCCACACAGTAAAGTGGGGGGACAGTTAGGATTAGAATCCAGGTGTCTTAGGTCCCCAAACACTTACCACCGCAAGATTCTATTAAGTAACTATGGAATTATGGCCTTTGTTTTAAAGGACAAAGAATAGTTATATCCCCTCCACACTACAGGATTTGAGAAAGGGGTGACGCCTTTAGGAAAGGCTTTTGGAGGAGGCAAGTCTGAGGCGGAGGGAAAAAGCAGAGAAAACATTCTGCACCTGTAAAGACAGCAGTATATTTCCCCAAGTGTTAGGAAATTGGACTTATGGTAGTTACAGTATCTATTGTACAGAATGAAACTATTGTTTCAGAACTAGAAACAGGAACTATTGTACAGAATGAAAAAGCAAGGTTAGGGAACCTACTAGTTAAGGGAGAGGCTTGGATGCTTAATTAAGATGTTTGGACTTGATCCCTGTAAGTCCAGGGTCATGAACAGATGCACCTGTTGCCACATGGCTACGTTGCATTTGACCCTCACAGGTCAGGGGTGGGGGAGAGATCATTTGTTGATGCTTAGAAATGAAGAGATTTCATACAAAAAAATTGGATTTCCTTCTGGCTTTTCCTGAGAAGCCAGGTGGGTTGGCAGCCTGGAGATGCCATTCCTATGTGGAAATGGTCTGCTGACCTAGACTGGGTCACCTGCCTACCCTTGGTCATCGTAACCCTTTCTTAAACTCTGTGCCTGGCCGCTCCGTTTCCGTGTGTTTATGGCCCAGATTTTTGAATTTACGTTCTCTGAAGAAGTGGTGATTCACTAAAAATTCGTTAAAACTGACATGATGAAGGGGGCGCCTGGGTGGTTCAGCCAGTTAAGTGTCCGACTTCATCTCAGGTCATGATCTCACAGTTCGTGAGTTCGGGCCCTGTGTCAGGCTCTGTGCTGACAGCTCAGAGCCTGGAGCCTGCTTCGGATTCCGTGTCTCCCTCTCTCTCTGCCCCTCCCCTGCTCGTGCTCTGTCTCTCTCAAAAATAAATAAACGTTGAAAAACATTTTTTTTAACTGACATCATGAGATCAGCGTTAGAGGCTGTTTATTTGCTCATCAAACGTTTACTGAGGATCTATTTCCTGCAAGATTTTAGAAGGGAAGGAATTAGGAGGCTGGTCCAGTGGTTGAGATGAAAGGGTGAAAATTTGCTTAGAAACAGAACCATTGTGATGGGGAAGAGGTTGGACCCTTCCCCCTCTGTCCCCACAGCCCTTCTTTTCATAGAAAAAGCTGCCCCAACTTATTTCCTAGGAATCAGGCACTTGTCCCTTTAGACTCTTTCGCCTGGTTCTTTTATTATATCCGTCTGAGAAGAGGGATCCGTCTTCTTCCATTCCCACATTCTCTCTCCCTTCCCTCTCTGCCTTTCTCCCTCATCTGGTCAGGTGAACACATCCCATCTGGTCCCGATCCTGTGCGATGCACCCTCTGCATACAGAGTAGATGGGTCTGAACCTCTGAGGGTGGCTGAGAGGAGAGCGGGCCAGCAAGAGCCAGGCCAGCAGCGTCAACCTCAGCGAACTGCCTTTTTGAATCAATACAACAGCTTTGTTTCCACCCCTGCATTTGACTGCGGCCTTCCTGCTCCCTCTGCTCCCCCGCACTGCGCACGCTCCTGCACTGGCTCCCACCCTCTTCATCACCTCCAGCGTGTTCCCCAAAGGCCCCTCCACCCCCCACACGCATCACAGTAAGATCGCTGTCACAGTAATGAGAAGCTGAGTTGGGGAACTTGGCTTCCCTGGAAATGGTCCTTACGGCAAAACAAAACAAAACAAAACAAAGTAACAACCCACCCCCACCCCCAAAAAAATCAATGCTTCTAGGAACAGGAGAAGATGCTCAGAGTTGTAAAAATAGTATGCAGAAGGAGATGTGAAGATGTGTTCTTGGTTTGGTTTCTGCCATTAACTAGCTGTGGGACCTTTGTCATGAAAGGAAACCTCTGGACTTGATTCTCTTTAAGGCTTATTCAACCTAAAATAGTTCAGAGTATTAGCAGGACGTTTCCTATGGGTTTTCTTTTCAACTCCCACAAGGCTTGTGATGCCTCTAAGATGTACTGATGTGTAAATCAGAAGACTTTTACCCATGTGTTTTCCCCTTAATGAGAACTACCCCCTTGGAGGGCTGGCGTGGCTCAGGTGAGACCAACAGAACTTCCTGAACCTGCGAAATCATATGGCTCTTAAAGAAAGCCTTTTCCCTGCCTTATACATCAAGTTTAAGGTGAACGTCAAACCGCGTAACGTTCAGATTCCGTACTTCCTGGAGATAGAAGGTTAGATCACATGGCACCTTTGGGTCACTCCCCGCGTAAGGAGAGTTGATAATCTCATAGAAAGCCACTTGTAGGTTTATGGATGTCAGTTACTTGATGGTACCAGGTGTCCAATAAGTACCCGTTGAATGGGCGACGGTCACTGGTACTTGATCACAATATATCACAGAATGGCTGACTCAGAAAGGCCCTGGAGATCATTTAAAACCTCCAACTGTTTTCTACACGGACAAACTGAGGCGCGTGGACAGGATGAGCCTTGACCCAGATCACAAGGTGACTTAGAGACTGAGCTGGGCCTGGAGCCTGGGCCTCCTGACTCCCACACCCGTGCTTTGCTGTCCGTCCAACTCCCATCGCATTCAACATTGTGACTTGGCTCGAACAGGGTAACTGCTTCCGGAAGCTCTTCTGGGTTTTGTGTAAATTTTCTGAGCCTTTTGGGACCCCAGCTGGGCCTCCTCTCCTCCTCTTGGGCTGGCTCTTTCTGTTGGTCTCTGTCAGGAGAACATGATAATTTCTCCCCTCTCTCCAGCAGTGCATGGCACCACATCACTCACTCTAACAGACCCTGCTGAGTACCCACAGTTTATCTGGAAGCCATTTTCTGTTTGGAAGTCAGTGGCGGTCAGCCAACATTTCAGTAATATTTGCTTTCCTAAGGCTTAGACAAATCAAATCCATTCACTTTCTTAGACTCGATCCCTCTTGTCTGGCATAATTTCCCCTCCTCTAAAGCAAGCCAAAATGGAACTTGGTGTGCTCTCTCCTTCTCTTTCTCTCTTCCTCCTTCCCTCCCTCTCTTTGTCTCTCTCTCCCTTTTTCTCTCGCTCCCTCCCTCCATGCCTTCCTCCCCCCTCCTTTCCCTGCCTCCCTGGTTCTTAGTCTTCTGTCTGTCTCGGTTTCTTCCTCTTCTTCTCCTTCTCCTCTTCCTCCTGCCTCCCCTTCCTTTCTCTCTCTCTCTGTTCTTCTTCTTTCTTCCACCAGTATAGAATCCCAGCCCAAGACCACATTAAATTGGAAAGAAATCGAGGAAGACACCTAAGCCAAACTTCCTGCTTGTATAGGTGCAGACACCTGGCATATCAGTTACCTTGTCTTGCCTCTGCAGTGGTATTAGTGATGGGGCTAGAATGTGGTCACCCTGACTCAGCCTAGTCCACTGCCAGGTAAACCTCAGGGCATCTTCCGACCTATCCTTCATAAATAACCCTGCTCCAGGCTGTAGCTTTGCTGCTTGCCCTGGGGCCGGGGTCAGATGTAGGATGGAACATGAGGCTGTGTTGGCATAATCTTAGGCTCCCTACCTCCAGTCTCTGGGAGTCCCATTTCCTTGCCCATGAAGTGAGGCCTCAGTTTCCCCACCCTGCAGATGGTGCAGTGTTGTGGGGATCTGATGAGGCAGCGTGGCCCCTCAGTTCTAGAGCACTTGGTATTGTTAGCCCTCTTCCTTGAATAGGAACTTTCAGTATTTCAAAGCTGTGTTTATTCTATAGTGAATATTTGGGGCATCCTGGCAAGAAAGCAGGTAAGATATTTTGGGGCAAAATTTCTCCTTTCGGAACTCTGCCCTTCATCTGCTGCCTCCCTGTGCGGGCCCAGTCCCAGCAGGGAAGCTGCCACCTTCTCTGACTGCCTTTAAAGCCGCCTCTGTCCGGGAGTGCATCAGCTAGAAATAGACCAGGCGTTTCCTTTAGAGTTTCACAAAAATGGATCCTTTGGGTCAAAGACTCCTTAATCTGCAAAACACAAGCTGTTTGCCTGACTTGAGGCCTCAGCAGACTTCCTAGGTTTTGAAGGAGCTTTGGTATGGAAAAATGGTTTGTGTTTTGAAGATTAAGGATCCTTTCATCCAAAAGATGCAATTTTTTATTTCTTTCCTCAAGCTCCCAGTGAAACACCTTGTTCCTTTCTGGCTTAACACCTGCACGCCTCCTTTCTTATGCATAGATGGATTAGGTTACACTGCACATCCACAGCCCATGAGAAGGAGGGAAGCTGGGTGAGTGCCTCCTGGCCCTCTTTTAGGACTAGCCTTCCTCTCCTACTCCCCACGTGGCCTGTTCATCCATACAAATGCAGTAAAGTCCCTCAGGAGTGTTTTAAGACCACAGATTCTGGGCTTTCACTATCAGAATTTATATATATATATATTTTTAATGTTTATTTTTGAGAGAAACACAGGGCAAGAGCATGGGAGGGGCAGAGAGAGGGGGAGACACAGAAGCAGGCTGCAGGCTTCATGCTGTTGGCACAGGGCCCAACACAAGGCTCGAACCCACGAACTGCGAGATTTGACCTGAGCTGAAGTCGGGCACTCAACCGACTGAGCCACTCAGGCGCCCCAAGCAGAGACCGCTCAGGACTCAGAAGTCCCCCGCCAGCTTAAAGGCTCCTGGCGTGGGGGCCCACGTTCCTCAGCCCGGTGGCTGACAGGGCAGTGTGGCGGTGAAGAGCCTGGACATGCCCAGAATCACATATATCAAGCATGACTCTTAACTATCCACGATGCCACTTGGAGCCAGTGACTAAACTTCACTGGCCTCAGTATCTTTATCTACTCAATGGGAATGGTAACATTATGACCTAGCATGTCTGTTAGCTTACCACCCCTCCCCACCCCCTGCAGCACACACACCCTGCCAACCCAGTGGCTTTCAACAACTGACACTATTACAGCTCAATCGTCTGTAGGCCAGTTGATCTCAGCCCCTCTCACTAATCTAGACTGGGCTTGTCTTGCTTTTGCGGATTAGCTAGGACTCTACTCGCAGCCTGCCCCACCGGAGGCGTGCTGGCTGGTCAGTCTGTTCCACACATTCTTTGTCAGTTTTCTGAAACACCGTCACATCCTTCTTGTGATGATAGGAGCACAAGGGGTTAAACAGAAATCCACACAGTCCCTTGAGGCGCAGGCTCAGAACTGGCACGGCCATCACTTCTGTCTCATGCTAACGACCAAAGGGAGCTACAAGGATGAGCCTGAATTTAAGGGAAAGGGGAACAGACCCCGCGGCTTCAGGAGAACAGCTGGAAAAGTCTATGAGAAAGAACCTGGTTACGGAGAGGGGTGACGATTTGGGGCCAGCCATCGAGCACATCTATCCCATTGGTGGTCGTGGTAGATGTCAACTGAAATAATGTTTGTATAGTTCTTGACACAGCTCCTCTCGTACACTAAATGTTCATAAGTTATTTTCATCACAATCATTAGGGTAGCCAGGACTCAAGAATGGCGGCTGGAAGGATTAAATCAAGAGTTTCCAAACCCAGCAACATAGCTAGGATCCGCGCAGAGAGGTGGCGAAGCTTTCTTGAAATCACACGGAAGGAGCTAGTTGAGCCCTTCCAAATCGATGCGATGATTTTAATTCGAGATTTGATGGACAGTAGGAAGAACCCTGGTTATGGCTCAGGGTGCTACTTGACTTTTCGACAATAGTGAGGCATTTCCTGGAGTTAATCAATGGTCTCAAATAACCCTGCCCATCTCCCTGTCCTGCCAGGACAGTGGACCTTACATGTATGTCGTATTAACCTCAAACACCTACTAAAAATGTACACGTGTGCTGAGAAATGGCTGTTCTCTGGTAGGGCCTTATGTATTGCTAGCAATAGAAAAAACCAAACTTATACTGGATTCAGGTTAAAAAAAAAGAAAGCAAAACAAAATACCCCACTAGCTGTGAGACCATGGGTAAATTACTGAACCTTTCTGGCCTCTGTTTCCTTTCCCATGACACGGGAATAATAATCAGACCTTCTTCAGAGGCATATTTTGAGGACTAAGTGAATTACGTAGGGCTTGTGAAGATATTTCACTGGTGTTTTCTTGCTGAAGGTTAATTTTCTCATCTCTGGAATGAGAGGTTAAATCTCTGCCCTCTATCTGTGAAAAGTGGCTCTGAGATCAAGCGAGAGCCCGATCCCTTTACAACACAAAGTTATGCAGGAATTCAAGGATGGATGATTAGTGTCTTAAGAGGAGTCAGGGAGAACGTGTACAGTCTCCAAACTGACCACGTTTTTTCAATCAGTGATTGCCCACCCAGCACTTACTTAAACTCTCAGATGTGTGTCCCCCTGATGTCTTCCTTGGGTATCATGATTGTCATGGGCAAGCAGCAGGTGTAACTGTAACAGTCCTTTTGGTCCATCATTTAAAAAGCACCACAGGATGCAGTATTACTGGGCAATCAAAAAGAATGAAATCTTGCCATTCGCAACTGCGTGGATGGAACCGGAGGGTATTAGGCTAAGCGAAATTAGCCAGAGAAAGACAAATATCGTATGACTTCCATCATATGAGGACTTTAAGAGACAAAACAGATGAACATAAGGGAAGGGAAGCAAAAATCATATAAAAAACAGGGAGGAGGAGAAAACATAAGAGACTCTTAAATATTTGAGAGCAAACAGAGGGTTACCGGAGGGCTGGTGGGAGGGGGGATGGGTTAAAGGGGGAAGGGGCCTTAAGGAATCTACTCCTGAAATCATTGTTGCCCTATATGCTAACTCACTTGGATGTAAATTTTAAAAATAAATTAAATTTAAAATAATAAATAAATAAATAAATAAATAAATAAATAAAATGTTAAGGTTGCATCTACAAAAAAGAAAGAAAGAAGGGAAGAAAGAAAGAAGAAAGAAAGAAAGAAAGAAAGAAAGAAAGAAAGAAAGAAAGAAAACACTGTAGGAAGGAATGACGCCATTGCATGAGAAATAGCAGAGCCAAAGGAGCTTCTATCCAAATGGAGCCAGCAGGAAACTTTCAGCTGTTTTCATTAGTGACCTGATGGAAACATCAAGCCAAGGGTCAGAGATTTTGATGAGTAAATGTTGAAATTTAGGTGCAGATGGAAACTTAAGTGTTTTATTTATTTGCTCCACTGAATATTAAGAATGGATGAGCCACAGGGAAGAATTCAGAGCCATTAACTCAGCAGAACACTGTTTATTTATTGAACAATTATATTTTGAGCATCTGTGTAGTACCAGTTCCCATCTTTGGCATTGCTTTCTAGCGCCAGAATCTTCCATGTGCCTCTGTAGGGCCAGCAGCCTTTTCTCACTCATCTCGGTGTCCCCCGCAGTATCTGGTTGAGTGATTTGCACCCAGTAGGTGGGTTTGCATGATTCCACACCTTTTGCTCACACTGGTCCTACTACCTGAAATGCCTTCTATCCAGTCCCTTTGTCCCCCTTCAGCTGGACAATCACTACTTGAACCATGAGAGCCCCAGTAAAATCTCAGCTCCCCTGAGAAGTCGTCTTCAACGGGCTGTGCGTGAGTTACTCTTTATTTGTTCCAGCAACACATCGTTTGGGACTTTGATCAAACTCAATCCGTTGTTTTGCGATTTGGAGTGTACGTATTTCTCTCTCTCACCAGCTTCATGGCTCCCTAAGGCCACGGAAACTTTCTTCTTTTTTGATGCCCTAGTGGCTACTCTATCCCCATAGCAGGACCCCATGCCGTTCTCTCAATCAGTACTAATTTCTTTTCTTTCTCCTATTTTTCTTTTTTTCCTTAATTCTATATCTGGCCTCTGAGTTTATAAATATCCTCATCCTATGAAGAAAAAACAGAATCCTACATTGACTGTTCACATCCCTCTCTGGTGGAGAGGAAAGGAGCCTTGACTCCTGATTTTTTGATCATTCCTTCTTTGCCAAGTACTCTCCACTCTCCGCCTCTATGTGTTCATGTCACATTCAGGCCTTAATCTCCTTCAATGAATATTCAGCTCCCATTGAAGCATTGAAAACCGTCACCGCCTCTGTATTCTTAATTCCAATAGGGGTCTTGAGCCCTTATCTTGTTCAACTGCTCATCCTGTAGCTTTTTGAAACTTGAGACCCTTCTCTTAAATATTTCTGCTCCTTTGGCTTTGTGGACATTATTCTCTGATAATTCTTGTTCTTCCCCTCCTCCTATAATCTACTTTATGGGATTCTTTTCTTCTTCTTCGTTCCTAAATAGGAGCATTTCTCTGTGTGTGTTTCCCACCACTCTTGTCTCACACGTATTCACTGGGAATTCTCACCCACTTCCAGAGCTCTAACCATCACTATTCATACTGACCTACAAATTTCTACTCTTAGCCCTGGCCTCTCTGATGATTTGGAGTCGAGGATTCTATAGCCTACTGGAAATTCTGACTCGAATGTTCAAAAGACACCTCAAACTCAACAGATTCAACAGGGTATTTGCCCCCATCCATGGACATTTCTTTTTCATTATTCTTTATCATCATGCATGATATCATCATCAGTCTAATCATCCAACCAGACTTAGGAGACATCGTAGACATCTTTCTTTCTCCACCCCACCTGCCCAGTCATCAAATCTTGCTAATTTTGTCCCCCCATTTTTTAAAAACTGTCAAATAGAAGGAATCTTTTTCAGACCATCTCTAGCCTAGGCAACTGTGTTGGCCTCCTCAATTTTGTCCGTGTCTCTTCCTAAATCTATTCACTGCCCCTACATTTGGAGTAATCCATCTAAAATGAAACTCTAACACAAAATGCTTCTGTTTAAAAGCCTTCAGAGGTTCCCTGTGGTCCCACAGGTCTAATCCTAGACCTTGATTTGTGAAGTTGATTCATTGAATAAATGCTGAGTTAGTGCCTTAGCATATGATTGGTTCCAGATCCTGGGTATACATGGGGGTGACGGGGAAGAATTTATGTCTTTAAGAAACTGCCAGTCATGTGAAAAGCTATGATTATGAAGCATGTGACCCCATTTAGCTCCTTTGCTTCATTTCCTGCCATTCTCTGCTTCAAAATTGCCACTGCAGTAGCTTTGAAATGTTTTAGATCTTATATCCACACCACACGCCTTCATTCCTTTGTATGTTTCTCTCCTGGCTTGAAGTGTAGACCCCAGATGTGTCACCTCACGAATGTCTCTTGATCTCCTAAGGCTTGCTTAGATGTCCTCTCCAGGGAACATTCCTTGGACACCCCTTCTTGGGGGTCCAGACTCCACAGAATGTGGGGTATACCCTGACTTTGCCCTATGCCATTGTACCCAAAATATTACCTGTTTCTTTGTCTATCTCCTACTGTGGACTGTGAGACCTAATTAAAATTGTAGGGATACTCAACAAATACTTATTGAATGTTACCAAACTGGCCCAGAAAAGACCTTCCAAAAATGTTAATTTCACATTCCTTTTTGAAAGATCTCCTGCAGAGACTGCTGATAATTTTGAGGGAACACTTAAAAGGCAGTTGCCTTGAATTTAGATCTTCATATCCTAAATGTGACTCCAGATGAAATCTTTATGGAGGAAGGATACTATACGTACTTATATTGTTAATTACAAACAAAAAAAAAGCATTTCAAAAATGACACAAATAATGAGCCCACATATTTCAGTTTTTTCTCAGATTGCCATGGTCGTCCCTAGATTTCACTTTTCTAGAAGTTTCACACCTCAACTTATCAGCTATTCTCTTTGTTAACGTCTTCACAGTTAATTTGTGGTTGTTGATGGTTGTCAAAACAAGAAAACTCCAACTTAAGGATGATGTAGTTTCTTAGTTTGGTGTGTTAAAGCACTGAGTCATAAAATTTAGTTAGATTTGGCTTGGATTGAAGTTTAATTCTGTCATTTTAAAATAATGTGACATTGGAAAAAGAATGACTTTTTTTTAGAAGAGTCTCCGTTTTATTAGATACAAAATAGAAATACAGGAAAACCTTGGTTTGTGAGCTTAATTTGTTCTAGCAACATGCTTGTAATCCAAAGCATTTGTCAAAGCAAATTTCCCCATAAGAAATCATGGAAACTCAGAGGATTCATTCCACAACCCAAAAATACTCATATAAAAATGACTGCAGGGATGCCTGGGTGGCTCAGTCGGTTAAGCATCCAACTTCAGCTCAGGTCATGATCTCGCGGCTTGTGAGTTCGAGCCCCGCCTTGGGCTCTGCGCTGCTGGCCCAGAGCCTGGAGCCTGCTTTGGATTCTGTGTCTCCCCCTTTCTCTGCCCCTCCCCTGCTCACGCTCTGTGTCTCTCTGTCTCTCAATAATAATAAACGTTAAAAAAAAAAACTTTTTAAAATGATTGCAATGCTATAATAGAATACAAAATAATAAAGAAAACACAAAATATAAAGAAAACTAAACAAGTTAACCTGCACTTACCTTTTTGCAAACCTTCGTGGCATGTTTTTTTTTTCAAGTTATGTCCCACGTTGTTTCTGCTCACTCTTCCTCACACACAGTTTTAGTTCGGTATTGAACGTGTCCAGGTCAGTATATTACAACAAATAAATCACATTTTATTTAAGGGGGAGACGTCGCTCTTTCCCCAGACTGTCCTGTCTTTCCCTGGCTTATGACTGCGCTGTATCTCCTCCATCTTGCTGACCTTGATCACAACTTCTTTTGGATACAAGGTTGGGTCAAGAACGGACAGATAAAAAGAAAGCAAGTCTTCCTCGACGAGTACCTTTGCAAAGACTTAGTGTCAGTGCTTCTGGCAGGGTGAGTGCTAACGTTTTTTCCGTGCGGCGTTTTGGGGGCACATCTGGAGCATCCCTTCTTCTCTGGGCTCTCTTACTTGTGATTCTCGATGAAGAAAAATGCATCTCTTTTCAGCTCCTTACTGACCAGTAGGGGACCCTTGGTAAATGGCTGGGAGAGTCCAGTTTCCTTTCACCCGAGATCCCCTTTCCCTCCAGGTGGGATCTGGGGCAACCCCTCTTCCTGAGGCTTTCTTTTGCACGTGGCTCACCTCTGCGCCACGGGGAGCACGTGTTGCACGTGAGCGAGGCAGTCGCTCTCCAAACTGCAACCCCTACCCCTTCACCGGGTTTCAGCCCATCTTTCTTTAAGATTCTTTTTTTAGATGTCTCCGGTGTGAGTCAGACGCCAATCAGCCGTACCCCCCCAGGCTCCGGGGAACATTGATCCTGTTCTTTGAGCGATCGTGTTGAAGCGTGAGGTGAGGGGCTACTACCCGTCTCTTCCCCTGTTTGGGGGTGGGCAGGAGCACTCCCAACACTGCCAGGTCTCACTCAAGCACCACTCCTGATCCCAGCATGCCGCCATGTGGGTGAGCGGTCAAGAATCTCAGAAGGTGTAGTTTGGCTACCCTTTTTTTTAGGACCTCTATAGTGGGCGTATCCCTCTCTTTAGAATATAGTCTCTATTGTCTGGGGCTCCAGCTGAAGCTGAGGCCCAAAAAGCTGCATTTGAAATCCCATTTCATCCTTATCTGATCCCTAAGAGATGCTGATCCTCCCGGTGTTGCCCACGTTTTACAGATGGGGACACTGAGGCACAGGGCAGGAGGTTATTGCGTGTTCACGGTCCCTCGGCTCTGTGGGCGGCGATCTGGTGAGAAGTCTCATCCAGAGATCCAGGTTTAGAAGTTGAAGCCTGGTGGCTCCGTCGGTTAAGCATCCAACTTGGCTCAGGTCAGGATCCCACGGTCTGTGGGTTCGAGCCCCACGTCGGGCTCTGTGCAGACAGCTCGGAGCCTGGAGCCTGCTTCGGATTCTGTGTCTCCCTCTCTCTCTCTCCCGCTCCCTTGCTCACACTGTCTCTGTGGCTCTCTCAAAAATACATAAACATTAAAAAAAATAAAAAAGTTGAAATCTGAATGAGGTTATCAGGTTGACCTAGGGTTAGCAGGCAAACACTGCGGGTGACCTCAGGTCCTCAGGGGGCTCGAGGATGGAGGCTTAGGGGGTTGGGGCTGCTCCCTTCTCCTCTCTGGCCCAGAATGCGGGCGTGGCCTAGCAGTCCAGCGGAGGGCTCTGGAGGAGGAGCTTGGTGACCCTCCTCTCCTGGGAGACCCTTGTCTGTCTCTTTGTCCTGCCTGTGCTCCTCAGATGTAAATAATTTACGCTGGCAACGATTAGAGAGTGTGCTCTGTGTGGGATGAACCCGGTTCCCTTAATAACACTGCAGGCTTATATATAGCACAGTTCAGCCAAGGGCCCACGTGCTCTCCAGGCCACAGCCCGCATCAGCTGCCCCACATCCACCGGGGCACCCAGCGGGAGCGGGCCTGTGACTCACGCAAGGTCACGGGAGGTCAAGGGCAGTGCTCGCAATAGAACCAGCCTCTTCTTTCACAGGCTCTAAACCCCAGTGGCCGGAAGTTCCCTTCATGAATATTGGAAAAAAAATCAGTCCTCCAAATCATGGTAGTAGATATCCAGGGCTGTCTCTAGTAAATGAGGATTGGAGGTTTAGTCCTTGAACACGGGAGTTTTTACTTGTAATGTATTTATTGTCTGTTTCTTTTTTTTTTTTCTTTTTTTTTTTTACCATTTTATTTATTTTTGAGACAGGGAGAGACAGAGCATGAACAGGGGAAGGGCAGAGAGAGAGGAAGACACAGAATCTGAAACAGGCTCCAGGCTCTGAGCTGTCAGCACAGAGCCCGACGCGGGGCTTGAACTCACGGACCACGAGATCATGACCTGAGCCGAAGTCGGCCCCTTAACCGACTGAGCCACCCAGGCGCCCCTATTGTCTGTTTCTTTAGTGATTTTGGCAGGGGAGGCAAGTGCACTGTGGCTCAGCCAGTGGTAGGACAGAGAGTCAAGTGGATTCTCCAGATGTTGATAAAAACCGGGGGATTGATGAATGACCCTCCTGGGCAGCGTCGTAGAGCCGAAAAGGCTCATTTTAGCCCCGCACCATCCAATAAAAGTCCAGCACCATCCGTGTGTGTAGTTTTAAAGTTTTAGCAGCCAGGGGCCCGTGGGTGGCTCAGTCAGTTAGGCGTCCGACTTCGGCTCAGGTCCTGAGTTCATGGTTCAGGAGCTTGAGCCCCACATCGGGCTCTGTGCTGACAGCCCGGAGCCTGGAACCAGCTTCGGATTCTGTGTCTCTCTCTCTCTCTCTGCCCCTCTCCTGCTCATGCTCTGTCTCACTTTATCTCTCAAAAAGGAATAAGTGTTAAAAGAAATTAAAGTTTTGGCAGCCACACTCAAACGATGAAAAAGAAACAGGTGAAAAAAATTTAAAGAATACATTTTAATAACCCAGCCCGGCCAAAATAGTACTATTTCAACATGTAACCAATATAAATATTAGTGAGATATCGTACCACATTCTTTTATTCCTGCTGGGTCTTGAAATCCGGCGGGTGTGTATTTCATACTAACAGCACATCTCGATTTGGGCCAGCAATCTGGATTTCAAATGCTTCCCAGCCACGTGCGGTCAGTGGCTCCCAAATCGGACGACGAGGCCTGCAGTTCCAGCTGTGCCCTTTGCCAGCTTTGTGGTGCTGAGCCACCTCCCTAACTTTCCCAAACCTCAGGTTCCCCGCCCTCCGTGTGTAACGTGGAGACCATAAGTTGTTACTGTATTGCCACGAGGTCACGTGTGGAAAGCGGCTCTGTGGTTTCTAGGACACAGTAAATGCTCAATTAATACTCGGTTCCTCCCGCAGCTACACTGCAGGAGACTGAACGACGGGTTGGCCTCTGACTACTCCCTCGCTCCTCCCTTCCATGGACATTTCTTTTTCTCTGAGCCATCTGCACCCCTCACCCCTTCCCTTCCGTCAGGTGTCCGCTCAAAAACCGCTTTTCCAGAGGAGCTTTTCCTGAACACCACGGGTTTCGGGGAACAGCCTCGCTCCCAGTCCCCTTTATCTGCTTTGATTTTCTTTAGAGGCCTGCTCACCATCGCACATAGAGGTTCTGCCTCTGTGTTCACTCGTCCCAGCCCAGCGGAGAATACGTCCCCTGAGGGCCCTCGCTGGTGCTCTGCTCCTTTCATTTGATTTCCAGCTAAATATGTTAATGGATGAGTGAACGAATTCTTGAACATCTATAGTTCTTTGCTCTTAGTATACGTATAGCACGGAATTGGGATCCGCAGTTCTTTCTTGGTGAGGGCAGGGGGGAGAGGGAGAGAGAGAGAGAGACACCCACACCCACACGCACGCACACACATGCGCACACACACACACACACACACACACACAGATAAAACCTCATAGGACGTGTTCTCACCGAAGTCCCTGCCACCCTGTGTGCTAACCTGGGCACGAGCCCCTCACTCTGCCCTCTCCTACCCCCCTACCCCCCCAAGGCTTGTTTGATGCTACTTGTTCTGCTAGAATCTCCTTTTCTCTGTCTCTGCTTAATAAAACCTTACGTGTGGGGCCCCCGAGTGGCTCAGTCGATTAAGCTTCCGACTTCAGCTGAGGTCATGATCTCCTGGTTCATGAGTTCAAGCCTCACATTGGGCTCTCTGCTGTTGGCACAGAGCCTGCTTCAGGTCCTCTGTCCCCCTCTCTCTCTGCCTCTCTTTCTCTCTCTCTCTCAATAAATAAACTTAAAAAAATAAAACAAAACAAAACAAAACCCCAAAACCTTACATGCTATTTAAGGACCTGCTCAAATACCGCCTATTCTGTAGGATCCTTCCAAATCGCTGTGTTGGAAACAATGCCTGTACATCTATGTCTCCACCGAATATTTTTTGTTTGTTGTAGTTTTCATGACAGCCTATTTTATATTAAAATTCCTCTTGCGTGGGTATGATACCACCTCCCTTCATATGTTGAATCCCTAGAGGGTAGGACCTAATTTCAGCTGATGTGTGGTAAGGCTGGGGGATGTCGTGGAAACTATAAAGACTTTATACAAGGATATACATGGCTTAGGATCTTGAATCTAACACTCAGAAGTTGTGAACTTAGGAGTCATCCAATGTCTCCAAGCCGCAAGGTTATCATCTGTTAAATGGGCAGTTGTACACATCTCATGAAAAAACCTTTATTAACATCTAGCCTGTACTGGGTACATTCACTGCCACCAAGGGTGCAGACTGCTTTAGACCCAAGTATACAGTAGATGCTCAATAAATATCAGTCACAGGCCCTACTATTATCTTGGGCCTCTAGTACAGTTGGTACTATTTGGGGTCTGTTCCCATGAGTCCTATCGTCTTCATGATATGACATGTCTGTTTCACACCTACTAGTCCTTACTTTTGCCCAGCAAAACATCCACTTCTCTTAACACGCACCTTTAGAAACTTTCATTTCCAGTTTTAGTGTTCTGTGGATTATTGTGATTTTCTGAGTCAACAGAGATGTGTCCAGACGTCTTCCACGAAGCACTCATCTCCACTTGCTGGGATGTAAATTGTCTCAGTGACATTTACCGTCCCAATGACAGAGAAGGCTCAAACACAGCCACATGCATGTGCTGCCCTGCCCAGACAGTACGACAGAATGACCCCCAGGAGCTGGAAGACAGGAGCCGGGTCGTGGTCCTGTGGAGAGTTGAGTCAGCCAGGGTTTAACTTTTGCCCAGTTGACATTTGGGTCCAATGTTCTTTGCTGTGCAGATGTTCTGTACATTACAGGATGTTTAGCAGCATCCCTGACCCTGCCCATTAGATGCCTGTGGCACCCCCCTCTTTCGTGACACTCAAGACGTCCCTTGGAGGGGCACCTGGGTGGCTCAGTCGGTTGAGTATTCAACTTCGACTCGGGTCATGATCTCATGGTTTGTGAGTTCGAGCCCTGCATGGGGCTCTGCACTGACAGTGTGGAGCCTGCTCTGGGTTCTCTCTCGCCCTCTTTCTCTGCCCCTCCCCCCTCACGCTTTCTCTCTTTCTCAAAATAAACAAATTTAAAAAACATAATATTTGTTAAAAAGAAAAGATGTCCTTCAGGGGGGGTAACATGGCTGCCACTTGGGAAACACTAGATTAGATGGGTCAGCTGTCAGCTAATTCTAGGACTATGGGCTAAGAGCTCACCCTCTTACACACACACACACACACACACACACAAGCTCTGCGGTTCCACGGATAGGCTCTTCCTCTTTTGAAAGCTGCAGCCCTCTGCATCCTGTTTCCTTGCAAATGGCTGGCAGCCAAGCACTCTGTCATGGGCCCTCGCCCCGCACCCACTCCCAGCGGAAGCCCTGGAGAAGGGCTGAATGCGATTTCGGTGTATTGCAGCGCCTCCTGCCGGTCGTGCCGAACAACCGCCTCCGCCCCCTGCTTGCGCTCAGGTGGACGGTTTTGGCCTCTGGAGCTGCCCCTCTTCTGCCCTCGACACGCACTGCTTTGTTCGAGGCGCTGAACAGCACTTGAGGCCACGGGTTCTGGCGGCCCCCGGCTCTGCTCCCGTGCCTCTGTCCTTTGCCCCCGACAGCTGGGGCTTGCAGCGCCGAGCAGGTTTTTGCAGCTTCTCGTAATAACAGGGTGCAGTTGGGCGCCAGAGGGCCGTGGCCGCCTGGGTAGGAAATTCACATCTCTTGTCTGTTTGGTTTTTTTTACTTTCTCTTTCTTAGCTTTACTTTCTTCCCATTTTCAGCCGGAAGCGTAGACGACGAAGATATCCCATCTCTTCATGTTTACGCATGGCATTACACCTGACAACATGTTTATGTCTTCACCGTTTTTAATTTTTTCGGGGTGGGGGAAGGGGCGGAGGGAGAGGGAGAGGGAGAATCCCAGGCAGGCTCCGTTCTCAGCACAGAGCCCAACGCGGGGCTCACTCACGACTGTGAGATCGTGACCTGGGCCGAAAGCAAGAGTCGGACACTCAACCGACCGAGCCACCCAGGTGTCTTGGCTGTTTTTAAATGGTAGGCCTAAAAATCTGAGCTCCGGAGAAGGGAGGTGATTGTCCTGCGTCACACAGCTCGCCCTGTGTAGAGACAGTCTTTTAAAGGTTCTGGCCAGTTACGAAGAGCAAAGCTGACCCAGGAACAAATAAATATAAGAAAAGATAACTAAGGACTGATGTACAGTTTCACAGAGTGAGCAGTGAGAACCGTGAGGAAGGAACAAACACTTTTAGAGAGAACGAAAGACGGGAAATGATCCCTGAGGACCTGACCTCAGCTGGCTACTGAAAAATAAATAGGACTTGGCGGGGCAGTGGAGACAGTATGCACAAAGACACCCCCCCCCCCACCAGGATAGATGTGGACACGATCAGTGTCAACATTCATCATTGTCACTATCCTTCTCATCATTGATGCCATTTATTGAGCACTTACTAAATGGCAAGCCCTGGCTGGGACACTTTACAGAAGTTATGTCACTCCGTTCTCACGCTAGGGGCTACTGTTAACCACATTTTGCCGACAGGGGAAGGAAGACACAGAGATATGAAATGACTTGCCTGAAATGATGCTGATTGTAACTGATGGAACCTGGGTTCAAATCTGCCTTTCAAATAATGAGCGAGATAAGCTCTTCTAGAATGAGTGGGGTTGGGGGCACAAGCACTGTGCTAAGCTGATAATTAGAAAATGATGGTAAAGACGAGTGTCAAAAAGCTAAGCATGGCCTGTGGTCTCTGTTCTCTTCTCCCCATGAAGGGCCTCTGCCTCAGCTCTCCCTTAGTCTTAAACTTTTCTCCAACATGGCACCATTATGCTGTTATCAACGCTCCCCCCCAAAAAAAGGGAGGTGGGCAAAACCCCACCTAATCTCTTCGCCTTTATTTTCCCGTCTGAACCTCAGGGAAGTTTGAGGCTCAGAATCCTCAACAGCGAAACCACTGGCCACGTGTCCTTGGGGTCAAGGAGACATTCCACTGAGAGGTGTAGAACTGGACTTTCAGGAGCTCCGTGAACACTTGACCCGCAAGGTGTCCAGCCCCCAGAGCCATGGTCGCAGGCCATCCTCAGACTTTGGGCATTCCTCCGATGACGCAGAAGCCAAGCGTGTACTCACGTAGGCGTCTGTGTGAGACGAGGGGAGAAAAGAGCTCCCGTTTGTGGAGTCTCGATCACAAGAGGCAGGTTGTCCGTGGAGCTGCTGGGTGGGACAGACGCCTGAGTTCTGCTGCCACATCCCTCACTGGCTGTATGAGACTCTGGTTCTGCCTTCGTCCGTTTCCCTCGTCCTTCGAACACATACGCCTTGCATTCCTATGACGCGCCGAGTGCCACGGTGTAGGCATCGAAGCCCATCCTCTGTTTTGCCCTTGAGGCGGCTGCATCCCTAAGAGGCTAAGCATCTGTCCGTGTTCACACAATATGTGAACAGTGAAGCAGGAACGCGAGCCCAGATCTCCCCAGGTGCCGTGCTCTTAACCAGAAACATACTGGGTTTTGTAAACCTTGATACACTTTACTGTTATAATGTTATGAAGATGTTTTAACCACATTTTTTTTTCTTTCCCTGTGTCTTTCTCTTCCTTTTGTTTTATTTTCTCTCTCTCTTTCTCTCTCTCTCTCTTTTTTTTTTTTTTTTTTTTTTTTTACTCTTTCTCCTCAGGACTCCACAGAATGGAGCAAGAATGAGAGGAAAAAGGCCGGCAGAAAAGCATGAACTGGAGGTTTGTTGAGCTCCTCTACTTCCTGTTTGTATGGGGCCGTATCTCAGTGCAGCCCTCCCACCAGGAACCAGCTGGGACAGACCAACATGTCTCCAAGGAATTTGATTGGCTTATTTCAGACAGGGGGCCTTTCCACCACTCCAGGAGCTACCTATCCTTTGTGGAAAGACACCGTCAAGGATTTACAACCAGATATAAAATATACAGGTAAGATCTGGGTGAAGCTGGTCCCTGCCTTCCGCGCCTTTCATTCACAGGGTGCTTTCTGGCGTCCGGTGTTGGTAGGGCCTTGCCGCGTGGAGGACCGTCTGGGCCAAGGGATCGTGAGCCTTCAGCGGGTTGTTACTCGCCTTTTCACCTTGTTTTTGTACTTTGCACGAGAGATTGACAATGACAAGGAGAAGAGCAAATAGCTAACATTTATTGAGTGCTTACTGTGTGCCAAGCATGGTGCTTTACTTTGTATACGCCATCTCATCTAAGGTTTCGTAATAGCCGTCGGAGGTAGATTGCATTTGTTCTCTCCACTGTATGCATGAAGTAACTGATCCTCAGCTAGGTGAAATTATTTGCCTAAAGTCACACAGTCAGTAAGTGATGGGATTGGGGTTCAATCCCATCCATGGTCACAGAATTTGTAATCAACCGCGTCAGGTATAGGTGGTGTTGTTTGCAAATGCCACTGATGTACCCGTATCCTTCCCAAACATACTCACACATCTGGAAACAAGTTGGGACTGTCCACGGACAATGTTTTCTTGAGCAGGTCTGAAGTGGCTCTTGACTTTTTAGAATGCCATTCATCCAAAAAGGACTTAGCCCCACGTTTTTTTTTCTCTTTGAAACCATCTGAGATTCTCCCCATTCCGGGCTTTCACCCTCTCTTTGATTCTTCCACACCTCTCTACACTTCCATCTCTTTCGTTTCAAACCGTCTGAAATTAGAGAGTGCCTTTTTGTGTATCTTTCTTCCCTAACTAGAAACTCTTGGAAGGCAGGACCTCCATGCAATTCATTTTTGGATCCGATCCCTTGAGTGATTTTTTTTTTTTTTTTTTTTTTTTTGCTACGGTGCGTCAAAAGCGCACAATACGTGTTGTGTACTTAAATGAGTTGGAAAATGCCAAAAGCTCTCTAGAGGTATAATCTTTGTCTCAAGGTCAAGGAAGAAGGGGCACACCCTAACCCTCCTGGGCCAGTGAGAACAGGAGAGCTGGGGAACGCGGTGGAGGAAAAGGATGCTGACTGCATCAGGGAAGGCTTGCATTCAGGGCGTAAGTCTTCTTTGTATTTGGTATGAAAATAGACATGTCTCCCTTGCACATTTGGGGGCATTATGGATTAGGGATGTGAGATTCATGCAGCCTCTACCAGCTGTACCTGCCTGTGGCTTATGCTGAATATTCAAACCCTACTTTGGAAGTTGGCCCACTAGTGGCTGAGGTTCTGCAGCGGTTCCATCTATGAAAGAGTTCACAGATGAGCCTTGAAGGGTGCCAAGCAATCGGAGAGTTACTGGGGAGAGGTGCTCTGAGCCTGATGGGAAGCAAGACCCAAAGGAGCGTGGAGACGGGGTGGGCAAGAAAAGGGGGAAGGAACACAAAGGTGAAAAATTAGGGGTATTTCCTCTTTAAAAAGAGAAGCATACCAGAATTTTAAAAACGTAATTATTGGGGTGCCCGGGTGGCTTAGTTGGTCGAGCTGCCGACTTCGGCTCAGGTCGCGATCTCACAGTTTGCGAGTTCGAGCCCTGCGTCGGGCTTTCTGCTGTCAGCGCAGAGCCTGCTTTGGATCGCCTGTATCCTTCTCTCTCAGTCTCTCTCTCTCTCTCTTAAATAAAAAATTAAATAAATAAATAGCAATGTAATTATTGATTCAGAAGCCCATTCCTGGGGACAACTATTCCTCAACTACCCAAGAACAATAGTTGTCTGCCTAATTTCAGAGTTGGATCCTTAACATAATTTCTGGCAGAATGCAGCCATTGCTATCTGTGAACATGCATGAACCAAACATGGGTGCTTCCCTGATTACTCAGCAGAATGCACCGGCATCTGAAATTCCTGGTGCTCGGAAAGATGGAGGCTGGAGATAAAGGATTGAGGGGAACGGAGCAAGTAGCGGAGATCTAGGAAACACACTCTTTGTGTTTTGTCAGACGATAACTCCTTGGTTTCACATGTGGCTTTTACTCCCACTTGAGCCTCCTGAAGCCACCTTCAAGTTGGATGACTGGGGTTCAAATTTCCGTTTTAAAGATCAGAAGGTGACTGACCTGAATAGAGTGATGTAGCTGAGAAATGACGGAGTCTGGGGTGGAAACAAAGTCTGATTATAAATCCATAACCACGCCAATGAATACGGCAGAACTAAAGGCATCCGTTCATTATTTACAAATGTTTCTTAGCGACTGCTGTATGCCTGGCTCGGTGCTAAACAATGGGGCTGTGTTGGCTTGAAGATGAGTAGTAATGATACAGTAGGAGGGCTATGCTTGAGTTTTCGACGGGAGCTATCCTGCATGTTAGATGATTAACATATGTTTGCGATTGCTGTTGAAATAACCTAGACTTCCGCGGATACCCTGAGTAGAACCATAGACACAAACGTTCGACAGTGGCAGCCTTTAATTGAGCACTTAGGATGTGCCATGAAAAGAGGCCATTCAGTTCTCACAGCATCCTCTGTCAGGTGAGCAGTGCCTTGGCATTTTGTAGGTAGGAAAGCCAGGACTTGGGGAGGCGGAGTGCATTGACCCACTCGGTGGGACCCATGGACACATTCCTTGTGGTAAGGAACAGGATCTGGGGTCCAAACACAGACCTGCCTGACCCCAAAGCCCTCCTTCCAGCCACTGTGCTGCACGGCTGCCCCTCCCCCAAGTCTGGTGCCCCAACGTCGAGTGTGTCAGAGTTCTGAAGGGACTCTTGCAAACATTTTTCCTCCCAACCGCTTTGTGAACCTTTGGGGTTGGTTTTTGAGATGCTAAGAAGTGAAAGTTGCTAGTGAGGTTGGGGGTCAGGACATTTGGATACTAACTCTAGCTTTCTGGGCATTGGTCTTGTGACATTAGTCAAGCTCCCTCCCCTTCTGGATCCTGCTTTCTTCATCTGTCAAATGGTAGCCTTGAAATACATCAGTGGTTTTCAACCTGTGCTCTTGGAAATCTTGGGGATCGATTAAAGAAGTCGAAAAAGCCACTTTAGTGTGGGAAGATAGGCAAAGTGTGTGTGTGTGTGGGGGGGTGCTCAGGCAGGATCCCACCCCCCCCAGCTGTGCACAGTGCTTACACAAGAGAAGGTCTGACTCTGCTGTTTTCACGGTCTGATTTTACGTATCCTTTCCGTTGGATCCCACTGCTAAAGCAAAGTGTGCGGTCATCCAACAAGCTGATTTCTACCATGCTTTCTAGTTCTAAAATTAAGTATAAGATTTAACCAAGGTCACATGGTTAATTAAATGATGGAGTTCAACCCAGAAGTCAGGCCCCTGGTCATCTAGTTATTCCTTCCTTCCTCTATTTAATCTTCAAATAATTATTAAGTACCAGCAACAGGCCCAGCACTGTGTTTGGTGCAGATGATATAATGATGAGTACAATGAACATGGTCCCTGCTCTCATAGGAGAGACTGACATTGATTAAACATACATACACACACACACACACACACACGCACAATAAGTGCTACAAAGGAAAAAAGAGCAGAGTAGGTGTAACTGGGAGATCATTAATACTGTAAACATTGATCTGGAACCAGTTTCTTACATGCAAAGATTAGGTGGGGCTCCTATCATAATCTGCACGTGTACCCACATGCAAATGAGTACCCAGAGACATGGTGCCCATCCAGGCCAGGTTCAGATCAGAGCCAAAGCCAGCTAGGACATGCTCATCAGGATAATAGTCAATTGACACTTTGTCCTCATTGAGTGCTGCTTTGTGGAAACAGGAAACTGGTGATTTCCAATGTGCCTTCTTATGTGCTAATGTGAACATAGCGTATTAGACAATGGACATTTGCATCATGAAAGAAAGGCTTTCTCCAAGAATGCGCCATATTGTCTTATGCTAGAGACCCAGCTTTATTGAGATGTCTAGTCTTCAAGCTTTGGCCAGTTCACCCCACCCTGAACCCATGGCGGGCCCCAGGATGATCTGGGAGCTTCAGAAAGAAAAAAAGTCTGAGAGGAGGTCTGCTCTCTGCACTTAAGTGGGGTAAGGCCATTTCTTTCCTTTCTTTCCTCACGCATATGCACACAGAGGCTGGTTTCAGCTCATAGAATCATGGTGGGGAGTCCGTGCCAATGGCAAGGATGGGAACCTTTCCCATTAAATCCCAGCAGAAGTCTTCTCTCACGTTGTTTCACAAGCCAAGCAATAATATGTGTACAGGCAGTGGTTTGGGTGCACGAGGCACACGCTCTGTCATGCGTAAGTCTCAGCTGACACATGGAGGGAAGGCTGGGCCATTTCCTGCCTGAACCTGCCAGCATCGTTGAACTTGAAGTCAGGGAACCTGGATGCTGGCCCACCTCTCCTGCCTCCTTCGTGCGTGCTTTTGGCCAAATAATGGACGTTTTGGAGCTTGTTTCTTCATCTGTAAAACAAGACTGTTAGCGAAGGTGATCTTCAAGGTCCTTGCCTTTTCTGAAATTCCATGATTCCATGAAATAATGTCCCCTGAGGATTTAGCCTGGGGTAGTGGAGAAGAGTGGACTTGGAGTCTGGAGACTTTGTTTATTTTTGAGCCACTTTCTAGCTTTCTCGTCCTGGGCCGAGGCATTCATGCGTATTCGCTCATTCATACATCGGTTGCTGTAAAATTTAGCTGTGGTCATAATGCCATGAGCTGTGCTAACGATTTAGTGATCCCGAAATGACCAAGAGAAAACAGTGAGGCGCACACCCTCACGAACACACACGCATGTGCACAACCTGTAGTGCCCGGCCCCTCCTCCACCAGACTTGGAGTTGAGGGTGGAAGGTAGAAGAAACATACAAGTCGATAAACAAACAGTTATCGTTCCATGGATAGGAATGGGTAAGGAACGGCTCAGATCCTCAATTTTCTCCTCTGTAGAAAGGGATAATGATGTCTGGCCGACCTAGTAGGTCAAATGAGGTAAAGTTTGTGTAGGAGTGCTTTATGAAATTTAAATGTTCTTCTATCTACAAATGTTTTTTTTTTTTCATTAAGGCTCTAAGTCATCATTCTAAAAAGAAATCATTGATTTTCACTTTCTGCTAAGCCCATACATATATTAGTCATTAAATACTCACAGCCCTTCTGGGAGGGAAATACTATTATTGTCCATATTATGAATGAGAATACTAAGGCACCAAGAGGGTAAGCAAATTGTCCAGGGTCACACATCTGGAATGTGGCACAGCTGGGAGTCAGAAGCGGGCCTCTGAGACCCCACAAGAGCCCTTACCTTATGCTGTCATGACTCTCTCTGGTTTTTAGTTACCTGGTTCACCATCAAATACTGAGAAACTCCTTTTGCCAGTGGGCAAATTGCAACCTCTTTGAGGCTCAGTTTTCTCATTTGTAATATGGGGCTAATATTAAATGCCTTGTGTGCTTGTGGTAAGAAGTAACTTTGATATCAAACGTGTAGAGCTTGGGGCGCCTGGGTGGCTTGGTAGGTTAAGCATCCGACTTCGGCTGACGTCATGATCTCACACTCCATAAGTTCGAGCCCCGCGTCGGGCTCTGTGCTGACAGCTCAGAGCCTGGAGCCTGTTTCAGATTCTGTGTCTCCCTCTCTCTCTGCCCCTCCCCTGTTCATGCTCTGTCTCTCTCTGTCTCAAAAATAAATAAACGTTAAAAAAAAAAAACATGTAGAGCTTGAAATTTTGCAGGACCTGTATAAATTCGACTTGACCCCTTTACCTCAGAGGGCCGACTGCATTGCTAAAAATTATTTATTTTGTTCTCGAGACGATTTAGAAGTCAGTCTGCTCTGAAAAAGCTCCGTTTGCTCCAAAGATGTTTCCTGCCTTTTTGGATTTTATTTTCTGTTTATTTTTTTCCCTGACTTTGCAATCATCAGTAATGGGAAAATGTAGCAATTATTTCAGGGGCATACTTAATAGAAAAATTATAGAACCCTTTGTACACTTGGTTCTGGAGAGTCAGGGCGGAGGGGAGATACTGACAATGGCAGGCACTATGCCGCAAGAGGTGCTTTCAGATTGAGTGGTTTTCCCTGCAGGTTGCTGAGCAAGTGATTTGTGGCTTATGGTGCACCTTCCTTTGAGCCCAAAATAAGTACCTAAAAGTTGAATGTAAATCGAATCCTGGGAAACCAAGTCTGATTGCCTAACCATCTTGCATAGTTATTTCAGACGTGCATGAATCTCAGTTCTAATCTGATATCCTAATGGTTCCCTGACGTATTTCACAAAAATATCTATAGGAGGTTTTGCGGTAAAGCTACTTGGCTGAATGAATGGGGCTGAGGCTAGGTGGACGGTCTCCCTCAGATGAATGAGATGCGGTCCTTATCCAGAAATCATTCAAGAGTATCTGTTGGGTACCTAGGTATGCCAGATGCTGTGCACTGGCGAACCGATAAAGTACAAGGTAGAGTGGTCCCTGCCTTCTAGGAGCTTACAGACAAGCGGTGGCGAGGGAGAGGTCTGCCACTGCACCACTCAGGATGCTTGTGGCTGAACTTGAAAGGAAACCAGCAGCCTCTGGATTCCAGACAGGATCTTAGTATCCCATGGTGCCAGTGTTAGATTTCTATTAGCATAGGGAAATTGAGTCTAAATCAGCATTTCTTAAAGTAGATTATATAGAACTCCAGCTCAACGCGATGTTAAAAGGTGTTTTTTGGAACTGCAACAAAAAAGATCCCACAGTCAAATAAATGATAACAATGATGGCAAGTTCATTGCTAGCATTGAAAGCTTACCAAGGGTCCAGTATGAACACACCGACTATAAATGAGTCCGACTGATTGATCCTTCCAGTCATTCTGTGCACTAGGCATTGTCATCATCTCTGTTTACATAACTTCTCCAAGGAAAGAGAGCTAATTTCTGGGAGAGTAGGATATGTCACAGGTAAGCAGATTCCAGAGCCTGTGTGTTTAACCGTTGTTAACCATTGCTTCCCAAATTTGATCAAATCTCTTTGACCTTGCAAGCTCTTATTCTCAGAGGTATTGGAATTCTAACAGCAAGTTTAAGGAGTTGCTGGTTCTACCTGGCTTTGAGTCTTCCCCTTTTGGACACCAGCCCGGGTCAAAGCTCTTTTTTTTTTTTTAATGTTTATTTCTTTTTTTTTTTTTTTTTGAGACAGAAAGAGAGCATGAGCTGGGGTGGGGCAAGAGAGAGAGAGAAACTGAGGATCTGAAGTGGGCTCTGTGCTGACAGCAGAGAGCCCAGCGTGGGGCTCAAACTCGCAAACCAAACTGCGAGATCGTGACCTGAGTCTAAGTCTGATGCTTTGCCACCCAGGCTAAGACACCAGCCTGTGTCATAGCTCTTAAAGGGACACCTCTTTAACTTGGAGAGCTAGCACTTGGCCAAGGAAGTGGGACAGTGATTGCCAGTCGGGGGTGATTTTGCTCTCTAAAGGGACATTTGGAAATGTCTGGGGGCATTTTTGGTTGCCACAGTTGGTTATGCAAATGGGTGCTACCAGCATTTAGAGGTCAGGGATCAGGGACACTGCTAAACATCTGATAATGTACAAATAGCCCTCTGCAGCAAAGAATGATCTGACATGTAATGTCAGTAGTGTCGAGGTGGAGAAATTCTGCTCTGGAGCAAGTATTTTTGGAACAAAAGGAAAAGGGCTGGTGAGAAGGATATTGGAATAAATAGTCTTAGAATTTGGTCTTCATGAGTTTGAGTTGGACTGGTTGCAATATAGACATCAGTGTAATGGCCACGTTCCCAAAGAGTCTGGCTGCAGGAGCAAAGGGGAAGTGATTTTGCATGTTTCAAGACATGGCCTCAGACCAGAGTGCAAGTTAATGCATTTAGGAAGGTGAATCAATTTTTGCTTCCTGCTGCAGAGAGGCAGTATTTAAGGGAAAGCAGTTATCTCCTCCAGAAACAAACAAACAAACAAACAAACAAACAAAAAACAATCTCCATTCTTCCAGAAGGCCTGGGAGATCTGGTGGGTTTCTCCTCTGACTACAGAATTCCTTAGGAAGTAAGATGTTTACGCTCTGTTGCTAGGTTCAGATATACATGGCCTGAGTTATTAAAAACCAGTTTGGACCAAGTGGGTTAACAGATACTTTTTATCCCTTTAAGAGCATGCCCAGTAGGTATGAAAGAAGATGAGAGTGGGACAGTGTCCCCTGTTGATAGTTATCAACTGTAGCCACTTAAAGAGTGGTGTCACTGGTGAGAACCATTACCCTATACGCTCCCCCTACATTGTCCCTCATTTAATCCAAATTTCTGATCAACTTCTCCCTGAATAGAGAGGGTTGGGGAAGGATACACAGCAAACATCCCCCGGGCCACTTGGAGTCGATTCAAAGATAATCTTTTTTGTTGATTATTTAAAATTGATCTTCCACTTCCAAGAATGATAGCTTTATTGCTACCAAATTGGTACCTTTGCTATCTTTTACCTTTTTGCTGCCTTGTCATTACTGAGCTGACTTCGTGAGCTGCAAACTTGAGTTTGCTTCGATCTTGGCCAAGCAGTGACCCAGCTTTAGTGAGAAGCAATGACCGAAAATGGACAGGCTTGTGCACCTCCCTCACACGGAGCTGCCGACACCAAACATGGCCACTGTTATGACCTGGGGAATTTGGAAGGGAAGAGAGACAAGGCCTTGCAGCTTCAGACTCCACGGCTCCAAACCTTGGCCAAGGAAGCAGGAACTGGATCCATGATCTGGAGCACCCAGCAGCTTTGTCATTCCTTTGAAAAATGTTTACTGATCTCCAAACTCCTACCAGCAGGGGGCACTGCACTGTTCCCTTGGGGTTAAGAAGGGGAAACTTTGATCCCTGCCCTCAAGGAATTCATTACATCTTGGGGAAAATTGACTGAAAGACAAATGAGCACAGTGCATGTGTTAAGTTCCCTGGCTGAGCAGTGCCCTTGGTGCTGTGTTTGGGGGGGGGGGGGACTT
Source organism: Prionailurus bengalensis (assembly GCF_016509475.1). Classification (NCBI taxonomy): domain Eukaryota; kingdom Metazoa; phylum Chordata; class Mammalia; order Carnivora; family Felidae; genus Prionailurus; species Prionailurus bengalensis. The sequence continues at coordinate 78,896,417 of NC_057359.1, read as the reverse complement.
CCCCTAGCATTGGGGTTGTGACGGTGGGGAAGTGTGGGCTGAAAAGACAAGTCTAAGAAGGCATCCTAGAGGAACGGGCATTGAACTCAGTGTTCAAGGACAATTAGGAATTTGTGAGAAGGCTGTCGAAAGAAAAGCAGCCCAGGCAGATGGAGGAGAGTCTGCAAAGATAAGAGGTAGGAGAAAGCCTAGGTCTATAGGTGTGTGTGTGTGTGTGTGTGTGCGTGTCGCAGCGACTTAGGGCATAAGGCTGAACAGCAGCTTGGAGGCAACAGTGAAAGAGATTTGGAATGGCAAATTGATTTCAACCAAACTCTAGCTAATTGTCAGAATATTACTAGACACCTATTTAGAGCAATGCTTTTTCTTTCTGTTGGTTTTGCATTTCTTAACCCTGACTCATCTTCATTTTCTTTTCATATTGACACTCAATAAACAGATATAGACGCAGTACAGACAGAGCTAAAGATGTATGATTGAAATGAAAATTCATGAAAAAAATACTTAACCTTAGTACATGTGATATATTTTGATATTTACTGTTCTTTTCCATTCTGCCTATTCCTTTCTGATTCATTTATTTTTTTCAATTCTTTTTAATGTCTATTTATTTTTGAGGGACAGAGAGAGACAGAGCATGAGCAGGGGAGGGGCAGAGAGAGGGGAGACACAGAATCTGAAGCAGGCTCCAGGCTCTGGGCTGTCAGCACAAAGCCTGATGCGGGGCTTGAACTCATGAGCCGTGAGATCATGACCTGAGCCGAAGTCGGACGCTCAACTCACTGAGCCACCCAGGCGGCCCTATTTTTTTTTTAAACGTTGCTGCCTACCAACTAAAGTGATTTCAACCTCCACCGGTGGAGTGGGCCTTACAGTCTGAAAGACACTGACTTTGAGTCTATACTGTGGTCAGTTGGAGCTCAGAGGACAGTTGTGCCGGGTTTGATTCTCAGAGTTTGCCATGGGCTCAGGTTAGAACCTGTGCCTTTCCTGATGTGGGCAACAGAATGATGAAGGGTTTGGAACATGGGGTGGACGTGGTCTGATAATGCATTTAGAAATACCGCGCTGGCTGCAGCGTGCCGACTGAGTGGAAGAGAGTAAGAGAGAAGGGTTCAGAAGCTGTGGCAATAATTCAAGGGAGAGGAAGGGAGCGCCCAAGCCAAGACACAGGCAGTAAAGATAGAGTTCATTAACTCCCAAGTACGACTCAGTGCCACCAGGAGAGTTCCTCCGGACCTACCCGTCAGGCAGTCCTCTTCCCGGGCTACAACCAGACTTACCTGCCCCAATTCCATTCTTGGCACCCTTTGGCAGGATGCATTTTTTTATGTACAATTCAACAGCTGCTGGATACTTTTGTATCCCTTATGAAAGGAATCAGAATGCCCAGGCTTCTGCCTCCAGGCAGTTTCTTTATCTCTCAAGGCCTTCCTTCTGGGCATAAGAATTACTGAGTCTCATTAGCAGTGGATTCCCAGACTGGCTTGGAGGAAGGCTTTGCAGCCCAGCCTTTATCTGTCCCTGGCTTGTCTCTGCAAACCTCGGTGGAAACTTCCAGCCCCAAGTCAGTCTCTAAGCCTATGTGAACTTAAACCAGTCGCTATACTTGAGCGACGGGAAGGAAATCTTTAGATTCAAGCCGATTTTGGTTTGAATCCTGGCTCTGTCATTTCCCACCTATGAGATCCGGGGTATGTTGCCGAAACTTTCTGATCTGTAACATGGGGAGACATTCCATAATTGTTGTAGAGGTTTGAGAAGATAACAAAGGATCACATTTAGCACAGAACAAGTGCTTGAGGACGGGTAGTTAAAATAAATATCCGAAGCACCATTCCCTGGAAATTCAGCAACAGGGACTCTGAGAAGGTTTGCAGGAGACCTCCAACAGCAGGAGGGGTCTGGGCGCTGCGTGGAAGAGGTGTCCTAGGATGTCAACACTGGCTCCATTCTTAGACCAAGAGGACACTTGTTAGGAAGCAGATAAAAAGGAACAGAAAGAGGAAGATTTCTGATGCCCTGAAGCACGTGCGGCAGGGATCCAGAGGCCTACATACTGACAAGGTACCCTTAAGCTAGCAGCAGGCGTTGATTCATGTAAACAGCACACATCCCATGATTTGCAAATGTCTAATTTATTAATCAGCCCAGGTGACGGGGAGCAGTCTGCGATACCTCATCTTCCAGTGCCAGCTGCACGGTGTCCACCAGGTTATCTTTGATGTGTCATGCTCAGGAGACGTTGATCCCCGAGGGATGGCTTTTCGCCCAGGCACCTTCCGGCCACCAGCCGCATTTCAGAACGGGGTGTGGTTGTGTGGTGGGGGTAACTCTACTTCTTTTCAAATTGCCTGCGTGTTATCCAGAGAAGGTCAGCAAGGTGCAGCCTCCATCCCTGAGCACTTGTGACATCCTGTCTCTGACTCTAGCGTGACATCCAGTCTTACATCCCATTTATGAGGGGAGGTGTGGCTTGTGTGGGCAGGAAGGAATGGAATACAAATGATATGGGTCTCTGCACCGCCGAATGGTTTGGGATTGTACTATTTGGGAAGGAATTGCTCACCTGTGCATTAATTCAACCTATATTGGCTGAGTCTCTGTGTTGTGCAAGAACTGTAGGAACGTCTGATGCCAACGAAGCAGTAACTAATCCACACCCCGAGGAGCACCGTAGGGGAGCTGGTGAGAGATAGACAGTAAGGAGTCACATTGCTCCCTCCTCTAGGGGTGCTGGGGAAGAAGAAGAATATTGAGTGGTGTTGCGAAGAAGGGGCACTTCTGGTGGTCTTGCAAGATTAAGGAAGGATTTCAAAAAGAGGATTTTTATTCTTTTATAACTTGAGATCTGGACAGTAGAGTTAGACATAAGAAGGTAGTGTGTGTGTGTGTGTGTGTGTGTGTGTGTGTGTGTGTTGAGGTCGTGTCCAGAAAGGGACAGACTTATCCTGGGGTCTGCAGTAAGTCACTGTGAGTGACAGGCAGAGAAAATGTTAGCATGCACGCCAGAGAAGTGAGCTGGGGACTAGGTCATGGAGCCCTATGTATGTTACATAAAAGACATTGAACTTTATCCTAACATGGTGCCTTCCACACTTTCTCATTTCAGGATGTTCTGAGTGATTTTGTTATGGTTCCTGTAGGAACCAGGGAAATACTAATTCTGTTTATTGAGTAGTTAGGTTCAAACAACTTAATGAAATATTTATGTCCCCAAAAGTTTAGTGGCCATTTGAAAAATGATGTGCACAAATCTAAAGAAAAAGCTGTATTTTAATTTTATTCTTTTTTTAAAATTTTTTTAACGTTTATTTTTAGGAGAAAGAGACAGAGTATGAGTGGGAGAGGGGCAGAGAGAAAGGCAGACACAGAACTGGAAGCAGGCTCCAGGCTCTGAGCTGTCAGCACAGAGCCCGATGTGGGGCTCGAACTCACAGACCGTGAGATCATGACCTGAGCTGAAGTGGGACGCTCAACTGACGGAGCCACCCAGGCACTCCTAATTTTATTCTTAAATAACCACAGCTTTGGGGCGCCTGGGTGGCTCCGTCGGTTGAGCGTCTGACTTCGGCTCAGGTCATGATCTCACGGTCTGTGAGTTCGAGCCCCACATTGGGCTCTGTGCTGACAGCTCAGAGCCTGGAGCCTGTTTCAGATTCTGTGTCTCCCTTTCTCTCTGCCCCTCCCCCGCTCATGCTCTGTCTCTCTCTGTCTCAAAAATAAACAAACATTAAAAAGAAAATAATAACCACAGCTTCTCCCACATATGCTTTGCAATCAGATACTGCCCCCCTCATTTCCTATTCCTCATTAATTTTTCTGCGGTACTTTGTAGTCGTATCAACTGCTAAAAATCCACCTTAATGAAGATAGACCATATGAAAGAAAGGTTTGTATGTGTTTATACCACATATGTTTTAATGTTGAAACTGTATACTATTTCAGGTTAGTAATTTTGCGGACGCCCAATAAATGGCAAATACCCCTCCCTTCTCTCGAACATTTATAACATCCCCTGTGTCCCCATGAGTTTTCTCTGTAGCATCTCAGCACGCAATTCAGGAATCATGTCCTAAGGACAATGGGGAGCTCTTTAGAGGATTTTGCCCAGATGGAGAGCATGTCACATTGTCACCATTGGAAGGTGACTGCTGCTAAAATGGGGAGAATAGACTGATGGGGGAAAATTGGGAAAGGGTGCACAATGTATAACGGGGAACAGGAAGGCTATGGCAGTGACCCAGGTAAGAGAGGAAGGTGTCTTGGACTAAAGTAGCATCAATGGGGATTTGAGATATATGTATTTTTTAATTTTTATTTTGAAACGGGCAAGAAGTTGCAAAGACAGTAAAAGGGGGTCTCATGTACTTTTTCCCCAGTTTCCCCCAATGGTTACATCTAATATAACATATAATATAATATAATATAATATAATATAATATAATATAATATATCAAAACCAAGAGATTGATATTGGTACAATGGATGGGTATCATTCTGCATCATTTAATCACACGTGTAAGTTCATGTAACCATCGCCACCATCAAAACGCCATCACCACGAAGATCTCGTGTGCTATCCCTTTATTATCACACCTCTCCCTCCTCCCCTGCCATCGTTAACCCCTGACACTCACTGATTTGTTCTCCACCTCTATGAGTCCCTTATTTCAAGAAATGTCACACAAATGAAATCATAACTTGAGGTATGTTAAGGTGATGGAAGTATCAGTATTGGAATTTGAAGGTTGCAAAGGACTTGGCAAGATCACACCTGAAGTGGCGAATCGCTGGATCTGGGTCAAACAGGAAAAAGAGACGGGGAGCATTTTTCATAGGGTCAGTTGTGTGGGTGGTGGTGCTTTCCATCAAGATAAGCAACCCTGTAAGGCAAAGAGACTCTGGGGTTGTATGTGATTGAAGATGATGAGTCAGCTTTGCAACTGGTAAATTGAAACTAGCCATGACATCCAAATGGAGACTTAGCAAGCAGTTGTACAAATGGCTCTGGCCCTTCGATAAAAAATATATGGTATTCGGAATCATCAGGTTACCGATAGCGATTGTTAGATGTCCCTTAAGGATGTGTTCACTCAGAGGAGCCTGCTTAGCATGTGCAGAGAAAAACACTGAGTGGCTGAGGACTGGCCGATGGTGGAGGAGGGAAGTCAGGGACATCTGGTACCATGGAAGCTACAATAAATGAATGTTTTAAGAAGGAAGATGTGGGTAATCAGGGGCCATGGTTTCTGATAGAGAACATCAAGTGAGAACTGAAAATAGCCTTTTGTGCTTAAAATCTTGACCTTGGCAAGAGATGTTTAAATATAATGTTGAGGACAGGAGCCAGATTGCAGTGGTTGAGAAGTAAGTGAGAAACAAGGAAGTAGACTTTTTTTTTTTTTTTTTTAAGAATCATAACTAAGAGAGCAGAGAGGTTTTTGTTGTTCTTTGGTTTCTAAGGGAGGAGACCATTAAGAAAGGGAGGTTCTGAGTGGAGTTATTTGTGATGAAGCGTTTCCTGAAGAGGCAGGGAGGGAGGTAAAGCATCCATGGAGGTAAAAGGAGGGACAGCTTTCAGCTGAACTAGGAAGAAAGAAAGGAAAGAGAGCGTGTGGGTGCAAATCTATTGATTTTATTCAGGATTTGAAAGGACTTCCCACGGCCTCTGTTCTCTTGGTGAAGTAGAAATCCAATGTGAAACCAGTTGCTGAGGAAGGGGGACTTGGGGAGTGCCAAAAAGAGTTTGGAGTGTTTTGAAGTCATTGGTCTGTAGAAAGGTAGAAGGATCTGATTAAGGAAATATACAAAGATCACCAGGAAGCACTGAGGGCTCTGATAATGTTGATAACCATCAACTGATAAGGGCTCTAGTCTGTGCAGCTGGGCTATTGTTCTCCGAAAGAACTGAACTTTTGAGGTAAGAGCATGCATGGTGGACGGAGGTTCAAATGGGGTGGGGGTTTGCCAAGTAGACAAGATGGAAGAGTAATTGTGTAGGGGTTGAAAGTATTGGCGAAAAGTAAACAGATGGATCATTGGAATTAAGTCGATCTAGAAAGAAGTGAAGACATTCGATCGTGGGTAGAGGGAAAGGAGATCGTCACGGGCCCGGAGGTCTTAAAGAGGTAGGGAGCGGGTGTTGTGACGGACAAGTCCGAGAATGGAATCTTTTGATATATGTCAGAGTTAAGGGACTTTGGGAGATGATACATTCTAGGAGTAACCATGGCAGGAAGTAGGGGCTGGAAGAGGGAGGAAGTGGAGATCATTGGAGTGGAATAGGTCAAGGGGCCGAGGGGCTGAGGGTATTGGATTCTAGTCACATGGGATGAAGGGAGAACTTGGGGGTGAAGACACAGTGTGAAAATCACATGCTCAGGTGTTTATTTAACATGAGAGTGCTCTTTGGAGGCTGGTTATTGAACACAAAAAGGAAGAAATGAAGGAAGAGAATGGGGTAGATAACTCCATCTACGACAGGAGATTTGCATTTGAGTCTTTTTTCTTTCTCCATTAGATCTTTGAATAACGATCTATTCTCTCTGAGCCTCAATTTTCTTTTCCTTAAAGAGGAACTTAAAATCTGTACCTCCCCCCACAGAGCTGTGGAATGTGATGCTCAAGAGAGAAAGTGGAAGTGGGGGGCCCGGGTGGCTCAGTTGGTTAAGTGTCCAACTTCGGCTCAGGTCACGATCTTGCAGTTTGTGAGTTTGAGCCTTGCATCAGGCTCTGTGCTGACAGCTCAGAGCCTGGAGCCTTCTTTGGATTCTGTCTCTCTCTCTCTCTCTCTCTCTCTCTCTCTCTGCCTCTCGCCTGCTCACACTCTGCCTCTCTCTCTCACATGCAAAAATAAATAAACATTAAAAAGAGAGAGAGAGAAAGAGAGAAATTGGAAGTAAATGTGCTTGGTAACCCCTGCTCCTTCGTGTAGATATGGACCCTATTGTTCCTGTCTACTGGCCCCCGAGGACTGGCTTTGGATTCCTTCCACAGCACTGATGGAAGATAGTGCGTTGGTACCTAATAATTGCATTTGAATGGCCTGATTTCAGAATATCATTTTAGGATAACAAAATGAATGACAGCTGTAATATCAGAGACGAACCGTTGGATGTCTTATCTTTTAGATGTCCAGAATAAATGTGCGAGAACAGTTGACCCAGACAAATTGACCGATGAAGGGTAACTTGTACTTCAACATAATGAGTTCAATATTCTTTTGATTTACAAAAAGGCGCTGGGGCACCCAAGCCTGGGATGCTTGTCAGCAAAAGGGAAATTTAGATAGTATTGCACTTACTATAGACAACGCAGAGTTTTAACTGTAACAGCTTCAGCTCAAGCTGCATTTACGCCATCATCATCATTATTATTAAGAAGGAGAGGGAAGTGGCTGTTAGAGATGAAGGGCTTCCGAAGGGAGAATGTTCAGGAAGCAGAATCCCCTCACCCTTGGTGTTGAGCAGAAATGAATAGGATGTTGGGGGAAATTCCATAACAGAATCCAGTTGAAATTCGTTCCGGAGCCAAGAACAACATTGAAAAATGAAAGCCCTTACAGAATGGTACGAAGAAACGAGTTTGACGTGATCCTGAATATATTAATAACTACATTACCTAGTAATGTTAAATGGTCAAGTTAAGGGGCGCCTGGGTGGCTTGGTCAGTTATGCGTCTGACTTCAGCCCAGGTCATGAGCTCGCGGTCCGTGAGTTCGAGCCCCGCGTCGGGCTCTGGCTGACAGCTCAGAGCCTGGAGCCTGTTTCAGATTCTGTGTCTCCCTCTCTCTCTGCCCCTCCCCTGTTCATGCTCTGTCTCTCTCTGTCTCAAAAATAAATAAATGTTAAAAAAAATTTTAAAAAAGTGGTCAAGTTAAATCATTTGATCCTCATAACAATCCTGGGCGATGGCTTCTACCTCTAGCCCCACTTTACAGATGAGGAAATAGAGGTTCACAGAAGTATTCTGCCCGAGGTCACACAGCTGGGAGGTAGCATGACTGTGATTCAGACCCAGGCAGTCTGGGTCCACAGTCTGTGCTTGTGACCACAGGCTGTGCAGAGTGCTGGGGAGGGAGAGCAGCCATGGGAACCAAGGAGCTTGTGCCCTGCCCCGTCCTCGATACTGAATCATCTTCTGACCTAGGGAACTTTCCTTTTCTAATGCTCTACAGTTCTCACTTCCCCTCCTCCTTTTTTCTTTCCACTATTCTTCCTGTTCCTTTTCTTCCTGTTCAAATACACCTTCGGTATGTAATGCTTTAAAGTTCACAGGACACGTTCCTGTCTGAGCTAGCTACCGCTGTCCCCCGTTTTGAAGATGAGGTAGCCAGAGGTTTGGGCGGCTAAATGGTTGGTCTGGGATGACATGTCTGGAAGGGGTAAAACGTTGACTTGTATCCAAGCCTTCTGACACATCTTTCAGTGCTCATTGTAACTGCCCCACAGTTGCCTTTTCGTTTGATGAGCACTTCTTTTCACTGGTATTCAGTTTAGACGCATCCTTGGTGCTGATTACAGTACTTTTTGAGAGAGAATGGCAGAGTTTTGCAAACAGGGGGTACTTTACTTTGTACCTGAATAAGGATTCCAGAGGTGCTATTTGAAAGAAGGAAAACGGAGACAAATGCAATTCTTACATGGTGTGGTTCCACGGGTCCCTTGGCTTTATCTCACTTGCTCTTTATCTCAGAAAATTGACTCTCATCGGGGCGCCTGGGTAGCTCCGTCGGTTGAGCGTCTGACTTCGGCTCAGGTCATGATCTCGCTGTCCGTGAGTTCGAGCCCCACGTCGGGCTCTGTGCCGACAGCTCAGAGCCTGGAGCCTGTTTCGGATTCTGTGTCTCCCTCTTTCTCTGCCCCCCCCCCCATGCTCTTTCTGTCTCTCTCTCTCTCTGTCTCTGTCTCTGTCAAAAATAAACATTTAAAGAAATTTAAAAAAGAAAGGAAATCGACTCTCCTCAAGTGTCACTTCCAGATTCTGGGAACAAAGTATTTTTTTTCTAAGGTTGTTTTCTGAAAATCAGCAGATTGATATGGTATCACTAAAAACAACTAACTCACCACACCTAAGGGTAGAGATCATTTTGTCTCTTGTGGAAGGAGGATGATAGAGAGAAGATACATAGCTGTATGTATGATGCTGTTCTATTTCAGTCTACTGTATAATTCTCTTCCTTTTTTTGGATCTTATTCTGTTGCTGAGTTCCACCCACCTACTTCTGGGAGACAAGGCCAGGTGAAAGACATCTTCAGATTTCTCAACATCTTCACGCACTTGTCCGTGGGTGCTGGATTTTCAGTAGTAACTTGGAGGCCTGAGAGAACCTGTCTGTCTGAGAGAACCAGAGAAGGTAGCCCCGGCACTGGACCAATAGCTATTGTATGCAGTAAGCTTGGGAACTTATATATACAGAGCCTGTACTGGGGATCAGAGAGCTCCTCAAGGTCTAGTTCCAGAGAGGGAACTGGTAGGGCTTACTGGACAACAGTCTTCCAGGTGAGATGTTTTTAATGGTCAGAGTTGCTAGAAGATGGGAGGGGGGCACCTTGATGGAACGGAGGAGGAAGTCACTCTTCTCTCACAAAAGTGACTCTAATTAGCATAGCATTCTGTGACCAAAAGAGAATGTAAGCACAGGTAGGAGATTGCCTTCAGTGACCTTGGATACCCTTGACCACCCAACATTGCATAATCATGCCTAAAAGCTGTCATTTATAGGATTGGAGAGAGCACCTTCTTCTAATTTTTTAGGGGTATGTTGTATGAGGGGAGGCCCCGCGTGTCTGATTAACATCCTGCCGTGTTTCTGATGTTTTACCTGAGTCTTCTCTATGGGCCTCTCGTCTGCCAGATCATCAGTCACATGGTAGTTCTTCTTTTGCTCTCCCTGGGTGATCACACCCATTCCTGTGGCTTCCGTTATCACGAACACTCCAGCAACTCCCAAACTTTCGTCTCTCCTCCAAACTCCAAGATCCTTTCACCCAACCCCCAACTGGATATTTCCACTGGACTTTGTCATGAAATCTCAGGATGCTCGTATTCTGCCTTCCCTACCCATCTACTTCTTTTCTTGTGTTCTCTGTCTCAAATAATGGTACCGTCATCCGTCAAAGGTCCAAGCCAGAAGGTTGGACAATATTCTCAGGTAATTCCTCTTCCTTACCCAATGAAACATAGTAATAATAATAGTAATTTTATTGTGATTGCTAATACTTGAATGTTTACCATGTTTCCCGTTCTGTGTTAACATTACGTGGATTATATCGCTTAATCCTTTGACCAGCTTCTGACTATTGCATTGTGTCATGAATGGAGAAAATAAATAGTTTGCCCAAGATCACATAGTTAATAGGTGAGGGGGTTAGGATTCAAGAGTACAGAATCTGGGTTCTACTTTCCTCGATATGCTGCTCACATATCCAGTTCATCACCATTCTCTCTCTCTCTCTCTTAATTTGAATATGTCTTCCAATTCATGTACTTTCCCCTATTCCAACTTCCTCTTTTCTATCGTATTTCCCCAATACCTATTTCCTAAGCCAGTGGTCGTTAATGATTATGCATCCTTATCATTAACCAAAAAATCATACCACCATTGTCATCACATATTATAAACATTTACTAATATTTAATGTTTACTATTATGTAAGCATAGACATAGACATTTTAAAAGATAGGAAGGAATAAGTAAGAATTGTTAACATTTTTTAAAACATAATTTTAGTTAATTGATTAACCATGTATTTATTAGCAGTTGTGGATAGATATAGACCTCTTAAATCAGAAGTCTTTTTGATTGTTTGTTTATTTTAGAGAGAGAGAGCAAGTGGGAGAAAGGAAGAGGAGGGAAGAGAGAGAGAGAGAGAGAGAGAGAGAGAGAGAGAGAGAGAGAATCTTAAGCAGGCTCCACCCTCAGCACAGAGCCAGATGTGGGCTTGATCTCATGACCATGAAGTCATGATGTGAGCTGAAATGAAGTCAGATCCTTGATCGACTGAACCACCCAGAGACCATGAGATCATGACCTGAGCTGAAGTCAGACACTCAACCGACGGAGCCCCCCAGGCACCCCTGGATTATTTTAAATCAACTGGCGGATAGGATCGTTGCATCATGACTTTATACTATGACTGCCGAAGTGCTTAACCCAGGGAAAGGAGAAATACCAGCTCTGCCATTTTTTTTTACCTGTATTATTGGTCTTATTTTCAACTGGTGGTTTCTTTGCAGGAAACTCTCGAAGCTATTTGTCCATTTTAGGAGAGCTGGCTTAAATTCAAAACTCCCATGTGACCAAGCACCTGTAAGCTGCTTGGTTGTAGGTTGTAATGAGCTGAAGCCAGAAAGGTGAGCCAAGGCAGTGCTGCCCAGCCCTCATATATCTAAGAACTCTCTCTGCCTGAGTTACATGTGGACCTGCGGTAACTGAGATGATTCATTTCAAGTCAGATTTTGTGCAAGGTGTCAGGTAAGGGTCGGTGTTTATTTTGTTTCCCCAATGTGAATATCCATTTTTTTTTCCAATTTTATTTGCTGCCAAGACATTCTTATTCCCAATAAATTACATCGATATTTTTCTTGAATATCAATTGACCACTTAACCTGTGAACGTTGTGCTACATTCCTTACACCAGCACGGTGCTTTCTTGATACTGGTTAGAAAGCTGATCGGAATTCTGTACGTAAATTTGCAGAGAACTGGCATCTTACCAACACCAAGTCTTCCGATACACAGACATGGTTTATTGCTTCATTTATTAGATATTTGATTGTATTCAGTAATATTTTGCAGTTCCCAGCGTATAAGGGGTGTAATATACTTTTTAAGGATTCACAATTTTGAATAGTAAATAAAATTCTAATTTTAATTTTATGTTTAAATATTTTCACTGCTAGTATAGAGAAATATAATTGAATTTTATATAGTATATCTTCCACCCTTGATGTATCTTCACTAATGACTTTTGGTAGTTTTTTGTAGCCTCCTTGGGATTTTCTACATATCTGATCACACTATCTGTGAGGAGTTTCACATCTTCTTTTCCAGTCTGTGTGCCTTTTCTTTCTTTCTCTTGCCTGATTTCATTGGCAAGAACCTCTGGAAAATGTTGAATAGAAGTGTTGCAAGTATAAATCTTCAGGGATTTAGAAAAGAAAGCATTCATTCTTTCACTAAACGTGACGTTAGCTGTAGGGTTTTTTGTTGTTGTTGATGCCTTTGTTTTTATCCTGTTTGGGCTTCATCTGCCTTGTGTGAGTTAATGCTTTTAACCAAATTTGGGGAATTTGCAGCTATTATTTTATTAGGTGTTTTTCTTCCCTAGACTCTCTCTTCTCTTCTTTTGGGACTGGTGATGGTGTCTTTGACTACTTGTTGTCTCCGAGGTGCAGTTCATTCTCTTCAGTCTTGTTTTCCTCTCTGTTCATGCGGTTGTACAATTTCTTATGATCTGTCTTCAAATTTACTTTTCTTTCCCCTGTCATCTCAATTATGCTGTTGAGCCTGTGTTAGGAACTTTTAAATGTCAATTGCTATACTTCTCATCTTTAGAATTTCCCATTTTTTATGTATAGTTTATACTTATCTGTTGCATCTGCCTATTTATTTAATTTTTCCCTTATTTCCTTTAATCTTTTAAATGTACTTTTTAAAAGTTTATTTATTTATTTTGAGAGAGAGAGATGGTACAGGCATGTGCATTCATGAGCAGGGGAGGGACAGGGAGAGAGGAAGGGAGAATCCCAAGCAGGCTAAGCACTGTCAACACAGAGCCTGAGGCGGGGCTTGATCTCACGCTGACGCGGGGCTTGATCTCACGAATCTCACGAATCTCACGAGATCGTGACCTGAGCCGAAATCAAGGGTTAGGCGCTTAACAGACTGAGCCACACAGGTGCCCCTAAAAATAGTTTTTTCAACATTTTTTTAAATGTTTATTTATTTTTGAGACAGAGAGCATGAACGGGGGAGGGTCAGAGAGAGAGGGAGACACAGAATCCGAAGCAGGCTCCAGGCTCCAAGCTGTCAGCACAGAGCCTGATGTGGGACTCGAACTCAGGGACCGAGAGATGGTGACCTGAGCCGAAGTCGGACGCTCAACCGACGGAGCCACCCCGGTGCCCCCACCAATGTAGTTTTTTAAAGTCTTTTGAACATATTTATAATAGATGCTTTGAAGTCTTTGTCTGATAAATCCAACATCAGGGTTTATTTGGAGTTAGTTTCTACTGTCTGCCTTATTTCCCCCTTTTTAAGGACTATAGTTTCCCTTTTCTTTGCAAGTATAGTTAATTGTGGTTGAAAATTAAGCATGATAGGTACTATGACACAGTATCTTTGGGTTATGTTTTATTTTTTCTGAATATTTGCTGTTGTCGTTGTTGTTGTTGTTGTTGTTGTTCTAGTATGCAGTTAACTTGCCTGGACCCGATGCTGCAAAATTGGTCTCAGCTATAGGATGCAGGCACTGATACTCCTGCTTTGTTTCCATGACTTGCAGCTGCTTCGTTTTCAACTTGGTCCTCTGCAGATCTTCCCTGTGCCCCCGCAATTTTGCGGTCACCTGAACATTTGGAGAGATTCTACTCCAATTTGGAGAATCTCTCTCTCTCTCTCTCTCTCTCTCTCTGGTTTTGTTTCTAAGAATTCCCGATACCCCTTTGATGTTCATCTCTTCTTCGTACCTTTGGTACCTTCTGAAACTTCCAAGCCCATCAACATGCACCTTTTGCCACCCAAAGTGCGCAGTTAGGATATGCGCTCAGTTTTTCAAAAGCAGCAAACAGAAATCTTTCTCTGTGCTTCTCTAGAACTGATGGGCAGATTCCTTTCTTTCCCTGGGCCCTCTGGGGTCTCGCCTACCCTGTGTAGCTGAGCCAGCCAGCAGCATGTCATCGGGGCAGTTTTTAATGCAGATTTTGGTTCTCACTCCTTTACAGTTCCCTTGCTAGGAGATTCTCCCTTATAATTTTCTCCTGCTCTTCTGGGCCTGACCTCTGCTGTCCACTGCTCAGGAGCCTGTGAGATTGCAGATTTCCACCACTGTTTGTTGCCTTGGGGCCAGGGAGTGCCTCAGGCCAGGAAGCCAGAGGCTTACAGTTCTTGCCTTTTCAGGTTGCAGTTTTTCAAGAATAAGTTTTCCTGTAGCTCTGTCTGCTTTGGGGTGTTTTCCATTATCTTTAAGTAGTTATTGTCATTGTTTTTTTTTTTTTTTTAACTTATCTGGTTTTTATAATTGTTACCTGCTTGACAATTTCCCTCTGATGACTTTACACATTGCGATTTACTTGTTGAAGGATTACTGTGGGTCCATCAACCAGGAGGGGAGACTAGATTGTAAAGCTCAGACCAATAAAGAGGCTTTCAGAATGCTCCAGGCCAGAGACAGTAACAGCGGGCACTAGGCGATTGTAATGGAGTTGGTGAAAAGTCATCAAATGCAGGGATTTTGAGAGGAAAGGATTATGAGAAGCCTTATAGTTAGTTAAGGACGGAAAACACCAGTCTTCTGACTTACGCCAACGGGTTATTGGCCAATGCATGGGTTCTTCTGCGTTTCTGAGCTGATAAGAACTTGGAATGAGAAGCTCTTGGGACACGTGGTGCTCTTCAGACCTTATCTGTGGTGGTTGAGCCTGAGGTTAGTTCTTTAAGGAGGGTTCTCAGCCAGATTCATAGAGGCACTATTTTCTTCTCACTTTCCACATATCAAATGAGCCATCAAACGCTAGTTTCTGATTTCTCCTTTCTACCCTCTTACTTCCATTCCTTAGCCCTAATACACACCATCAGCTTCTCTCTGCCCCATAATTGTGAGCCTCCTAATTAGATCTCCTTTTTGCTCAGAACAGCCAGACTTCACTGATTTCCTAAAATAAAGATCAGACCGTACTTTACCTCTTCTCTGTCATCTTCAAAGGCTCCCAGTCCTTACAGATATAAATAGTTTCATCTTCCAGATTATTTCCTTACTGTTCTATTTCTTTACAAAAGCAAGGCTACACCCACTTGCTTACCATTTCCTGACCTTGATTCGCACTGCCCTGCTTTTGTGCCTTTTCTTATCCTGTTCTTTTGTTCTTTCTCCTTCCCCTACATCCTCTGCCTTTGGAACCCATATTCAGATTTCAAAAGTTTGTTTAAATGATACCTTTTCTTTGGTGCATTCACCTCTTTTCATTTGACTGCAATATTTTTATTGAGCACCTACTCTGTGCCAGGCACTGCGCTGTATCTTAAGGCTATGCGGTTGAGTAAAGGCCTTTTCCCATCGTTTACTGTAGACATCACCCACAAATGGTGGGATCCTGTTTAAGATTTACCGCCATTCTCCCCCAAGACCTGTTACTCCCAGCCTTTGTTTTATCTCTGAGGTAGAACACACAGTAGGCACATATTGATGGTTTCTTAGTGAAATGGGTGCTGAAAGACAAGTTGCTCTCCGTGTTGTGTTTTTGCTACTCTTTTTGATGCCTTCCCATCACAAGGAGTCTATTGGTTGATGAGGTCAAGGCTCACACACTAGTCATTCATTCTTTCTCCAAGGCATTTCCCATTATATCTTGCATGCATCGGGACACCATTTTATGTCTGAGGTATGGAAAAATTATCTACAGCAACAAGGCAGAAATAAAAAAAAAAGTGCTGAGTGGTAACTGTTGCCATCTATATTTGGCCTCTAAGAGTCACGGCATCATTCACAGTGAATTATTTACAGAAAGCTACTGGGAGGCTGAAGTGATTTGTCCTCCTTTAATGAACCCCTTCAGGTGAGGTGAGAAGAAAGAAGGATGCTGGGAAGAAGCCCTTGTATGCAAATAGACCAGACATTTAACAACTACCCACCCATCTGTCCTGGCTCTGCAATGCAATATATAAGCCTTGGCCCAAAGACAAGACATGTTTTTGCTTGGCCCAGAGTGAGTTTTTAAAGGAAATGATGTGCCTCTGATTTAAAGAAAGAAAAAAAAAAAAAGGAAGATTTCAGAAAAAAAATTAGATACATGTTTTTTTCTTGACAAATTGGTACATCTGGTAAACCTTTGCCGTCATCTGTGCAGATCAGCCGTGGGCTGACTCTGATAGGGCTGCTCCTTCCGACGTGGATAGTTCTCCGACACTGAGACAACTCTAGTAGATGCGTAGGTACTTGAACACTCTTTCCACGGTCCTGGAAGCCTTTGAGATTTGGATTCCATAGATCGTTTATGTTGCCTTATTTTACTTCCATTTCTTTGACCCGATACATGCCACCAGTTGAATTCTCATAACTACCCCACCATAGAGATGTGACTAGATCATCTCTACTGTTGAAGCGTTTGGTGTTCGGAAAAGTTAACAAGCTTGTTCCAGGTAGGCCGGACAATGATGAGAAGAGCTAGGATTCACATCTAGAGTTGTCTACTCCCAGAAGACTACATGAATAAAAGTAACAAATGTGAACCGGCTCTGAGCAGGGGTAGTGAGGAAATTTCATCTTGCAATGATATACTAAGGGTGTTATTCAAGAACTGTTCCTTGGAACCAAGTCTCTCTCATGATGGAACACTCTCAAAAGAGAGAACTTAAAGCACCATGTGAATTATTTAAAACTAAAGTGCTCCATACCCTGTAAACTGAGCCTTTGGAATAATCCAGGAGTAGATCCCTAGAGAGGAGAGATCGATCAATTGAGTTCCACAAGGTGGGTTTTTTTTTCCCCTCCTGTCTCAAATTTCTCTTTACCTTTGATTTCCTCAAGGTGAAATCAACCAGTCTATGTGACTATTTGGGGGAAAAAAATGCAGCCAACCACATGTTAGTGCAATTCAAATGTTCAAAGGATCTTTAGGCCTGGAAAAGTGTTTAAAAAGCCCGTTTAGCACTTTTTTGGGAGTGGTTAGAAGACATAATAATTACGCATGCAGTAATGACAGACACAGGGCTAGAACTCCTGCCCACCTGCCCAGTGATTTCCCTGGTCCTCTCGTGTGTGCCCTCTTACAGGTCTGTCTCTGACCTTTCAAAATACCAAACAGCATCCTGTTGGCATGTAAAATCAGAGCCTTGGATTGTCGATTATCTTGTCTACCCAGCTATATCAAAATTCCGTATATGCAAAGATACCTTTAATTCTTCATATTTCCAGTACATAGTAGGTATGCATTACATTTGTTACTCTTTGCTGAAAATGATTGTGGTAATTGCATTCTAGATGCCCTCAGCTATGCAGAGGATATATGATTACAGTGGGAAAAGTTGCCGGTGATAGTGATGTTAACAATCGCAAAGATCAGTGATGGCGATTTTGCCTGTGATAGCAAATAATCGTGTCTCACCAGGTTCCCATGCTTATGTCCATATTAATGAAGATGAAGGTAATAGAAGCTATGATTTTTAAAACTTATTTTAATTCCAGCATAACTCACATACAGTATCGTATTAGCTTCAGATGTACAATATAGGGATTCAACAATTCTATCCATTACTCTGTGCTCATTATGATAAGTGTACTCTTTAATTCCCCTCACCCAGCCCTCTGGGAACCATCAGTTTGTCCTCTGTAGTTAAGAATCTGGTTTTTTGTTCGTCTCTTCTCTTTGTGCATTTGTGTTGTTTCTTAAATTTTACATATGAGTGAAATCACATGGTATTTGTCTTTCTTGCACTGATTGATTTCACTTAGCATTATATCTTCTGGATCCATCCCTGATGTTGCAGATGACAAGATTTTATTCTTTTTGATGGCTGAGTAATATTCCACGTGTGCATGCATGCATGCATGCATGTATGTATGATATACATATACATAGACACACACGTATGTATATATTTATCCATACATTTATCCATTCATCTATGGATGGATACTTGGGTTGCTTCCATATTTTGGCTACTGTAAATAATGCTGCAGTAAACATAGGGGTGCCTTTATCCCTTCAAATTAGTGTTTTCACACTTTTTGGGTAAATGTCCAGAAGTGGAATTGCCAGACCATGTGGTAATTCTATTTTTAATCTTTTGAGGAACCACCATCTTGTTTTCCACAGTAGTGGCACCAGTTTGCATTCCCACCAAGCAGTGCCTTTCCTCCACATCCTGGCCAACACCCGTTGTTTCTTGTGTCATTGAGTTTAGCCCTTCTGACAGGTGTGACATGACATCCCGTCATAGTTTTGATTTGCATTTCCCCGATGACGACTGGATGCCGGCTATCTTGTCCTGTGTCTTTGGCCATCTGCATGTCGTCTTTAAAGGAATGTCTGTTCGTGTCTTCTGGGTGAAGCTGCGATTTCTGAAGGTGCAGCTAATTGAGGGTTAGTAGTTGTTACTCGGCTTCTAGGTTGTTCTGCTTTTTGTTTAAGCAAAAATGATTCTGTTTGAACACATTTAGTTCTCCTTCCTGGTACAAGCCGGATCCCAGTTCTCCTAAAAACAGAATGAGTTAGCAGTACACTGCAACTGAAAATCAGGAGAAGGATTCTGCTGAGGCCCCTGGTGAACTGTGTTTCTTCCTCGGTGATGCCACATATCACTACTGAGGCATCGGAAATCCACCGGGGACACAAGAAAGGCTGATGAATGGTCAGGGGATGAGGAAGAAAAAGAGAGAGAAAGAGAGAGAGAGGGAGAAAGAAAGGATACATAGGGGGAACAAATGAAAGAATGGGAGGCATAAAGAATCTTGGGGCCAAGAGTCCTGAACTTGAAGTTCTGTCAGTGGTATTAATCGCTAAATGCAAAATTTTAGCAATCAGATAAGTCATTAGATTAAGCTTTAGGAGCATGCCTCTGGAGTTGGACATATCTGTAAAATGGGCACATTCTTATTTTTCCACTGGTGAGGGTTGAATATACGTAAGTGCTCGGAGTCTGATGCCTCCGTGCCTGACACATGCATGCCCTTCCCTTGTTTCTTTGATGCCCGCTGTCATCCCTGCTCTGTTATGAATGTGCAGATACACCCAGCCCCAGCCCCACGAGAACCAAGGAGGTCTTTCCCACTGGTTTGTTCCATGTCCTGATTTCAGTGATTCTCTAGAACTTTCTTTTTTTTTTTCACGCCTACAAGAACTTGATTAGTATGCGAAGGAGTGGCCCGTGCACTCCACACTGCAGCAGGAGCCCAGAGCGGCGCAGAAAGCCTTGGGAACCCTGTGATGCATTTCTCAATGGCAGGCAAAATGAACCCGGGACAAGCTAAGCTTTGCCTGTTTCAAAAACTCTGTCATAAATTAACGTAAAGATGCTCTTTTTTCCCCTCACCAGCCAGAGGACGGGCGCGTTTCAGTAGGCAATTAATCTTGGCTGATCTATATTAAATATTTATCTGCTGAAATGAGCCCCGTATTGTAGTGGTATTTTTCATTATAGGACTTTATCATTTCCAAAGAGATTTCCATGTGCAGGCTTCCTTGTACATATTAAACCCAAATTTCCAGTAGAATGACACATCTTTCTTGGTGGCGACCTTTTCTCTCTGTAACAAGCTACTGATATGTTGGAATTTACAGGGGGATAAACACGTTTATCGAGAAGGAGGGAGTGGGGCAATCCAGTATTTGCTTTCCTAATAAAAACCCTGGGAACAGGTTCAGGAGTGTGGACATTGGTGCCCATTTTCAGCAGCATGTGGTGAGGGGGCAAGGGTTTGAGGTCTGCTTCTGGAAGAGCCCTGAGGAACGGGCGAGGAAAAGAGTTGCTCTGGTAATAGTCACTGTAATTCCTAGCACTTGAATTGGGTCTTTTACATTCATTTCCATGCTCTTGCTTGATCCCCATGACCATCCCAAGAAAAAGGTCTGACTGTCTGCATTTTAGAAACGAGGCTCCAGAGGTTAAACATTTCTTTCTTTCTTTTTTTTTTTTAACGTTTATTTATTTTTGAGACAGGGAGAGACAGAGCATGAACAGGGGAGGGTCAGAGAGAGGGAGACACAGAATATGAAGCAGGCTCCAGGCTCCGAGCTGTCAGCACAGAGCCCGACGCAGGGCCAGAACTCACGGACCGCAAGATCATGACCTGAGCCGAAGTCGGCCGCCCAACCGACTGAGCCACCCAGGCGCCCCTAGAGGTTAAACATTTCTGTCAAACACAGAGATGGGGCCCTAGCTGGTTCTGGAAGGAACTCTGATGCAAAGAGGACCAAGTTCAGGACTCTCGTGTGGGCCATACTGCCTCCCACAGGGCGAAGAGAGAAGTGCAGCATCCATGGCTGCTGGCCCTGAACTTAAAAATTTGATATTCAAGTCACTGGGTAGCATGAATTCGTTAAACCCGAGGGTCAGCCTAGGTCTGGGCTGGGCCTGTCTTAATCCTGGACATTTCCAAGGGTAAAACTAAAGGCAAAAGAAGAGTGGTACAAAATGATCGAGAAGAGGCAGCAAGAAAGGGGAAGGCAGGAGAAAAAAGGAAGAGATTTGGTGGCAGATTTCTCCATCATTACCGTGTATTCACATCAGCTCCGGATCTTATTGAAAATGCAGGTTTGGATTCAGGAGGTCCCTAGTGGGACCTGGGACTCTGGATTTCTACCTCTTTCCAGGCAACTCTCTTGCTGCTGGTCCAAAGCCTGCAATGGAAGCAGTAAGGTGGGAAGGAACAGGCTTAAGGAAGAAGCAGGAGGTGTGATGGGACCAGGTATCCATACAGCCTGGGCTTGCGGATCTGAGCTGAGGAAAGGGTTGTATAATTTCACCTCTACAGCCCCCCCCCTTTTTTTAATTGTTAGGGCTCAGCTTGTGTCCTATGAAAGCAGCAGGTCTTTTCGTGATCTTTTGGTTCGGTGATTCTGGAACTTTGGCAGACATTATAATCACCGGGAGGATTGCTAAACAGACCGCCGGGCCCCACTCACAGACCTGGAGTCGGCAGGTCAGGGGCAGGGCCAGAGCTTGTGCATTTCTATCATGTACCGGGTGGTGCTGACGTTGCTGATGCTGCAGGTGCATCCAAGAACTTTAATGACCACTGTTTTATTTCCACCACATTCATTATAGACATCAGAGGAGACCCAAAGAGGGAAAATGGGCTCAGGTAGAGTGGCAGGACCAGCGAGGCCCAGATTTAGGTCTCAAACTCTGTGACCAGCCTCTCTCTCTGTGGCCAGTTAGCGCCTTGGTCTCTGTACGTCTCCGGGGCTCTGCATTGTGGGTCAGAGGCCAGCAGCAACGTGCTTCTGAAAAAGGGTTCAGAGGAATCTAAGAAGTGGCGGTCAGGGAGGATGGTGATTTGTACAGTTGTGACGAATATAGCATTGAAGAGAAAAGGACCCACCTTGCCTTGCGGGCAGGGTGCTTTTGTGTCTGTGGTACACGCAGAAGCATGTACCTGTGAGAGGGGATCTAGCTCCTCTCTCGCCCCCCTGTAACCAGATCTCACTCTCTCCTTGGTCTCGCTCACCATGAAAAATATTATTTCTGGACAAAATTAAACTTGGGGTTTTTGAGAAAAAAAGAGAACAACGTTTGTGTTCCTAGTTCCCCTTCCAAAATCCCTTTGTCTTTCTTCTAAAGGCCGTAGCTCCTGGTGTAGCTGCATGTTGAAAAAGTTTAAGGCTTTTCTGTAACCATGAGTGGAGATGGGCTTCTTCTTTATTGTTTCCTTTCTTTGGTGTCTGTGTTTTTAATGTCTATTCAATTTATTTTGAGAGAGCGAGTGAGCACACGTGCACATGCCAGGCTGGGGCAGAGAGAGAGAGAGAGAGAGAGAGAGAGAGAGAGAGAGAATCCCAAGCAGGCTTTGCGTTGTCAGCGCAGAGCCTGATGCTGGACTCAATCTCATGAGCCGTGAGATCATGACCCGAGCTGAAATTGAGAGTCGGACGCTTAACCGACTGAGCCACCCACGAGCCTCGGTTTCTGTCTTTTTTGTTACCCGTGTTTCCTCTTCCTCCCCATTGCTGTTTTATGTTCTTCCTTCCTTCCTTCCCTCCGTTCTTTCTCTCCTCCATTTCTCTTTTCCTGGCATCACTGGATGTCGGAGCCAAAAAAGACCCTCAGTCACCAAGTCCGCCTGCCGAGACTCCCAGGTAGGAAACCAGGGAGGGTCTAGAAAGCCTCACATCTGAATCGCTAGGCTTTGTAGAAGAGACGTGGTCAGAACATCAGCGCTGTGCACCTGCAGGCCCAGGGCTGGACCCGGGTGTCCTGGCTCTTCCCACCTTGGCTGTCCACCGCTTTCCACCCAGCACCGTTCTGAAGCTTAGCGCTGCCCTCAACGGTGACACTTCTTTCAGAGCAATTCTCAGGTGAGGGATGGGGTGCGGATGTTGGGGAGACGGAGTGGCTTCATCGAAACTGTCCCAACCCTTAGAGAAGGTGGACAAGGCAACATTTTCAGATCTTAACTGATAGAAGCATAAATCTGTAGTTTTGAAAATTCACGATGTCTGTACCCTAGGATTCTGTAGTTTCACTGTAGGAAATATTCACGACGTGTCCAGGGGTGCACTTACAATGATCTTTAGTGCAGCCTTGTTTATACTGGCCAAAAAAAAAAAAAAATTAAAAATGGAAGCAGCTTGAATATCTAGCAGTAAGGATTACATCCTTATAATACTGCAAAACCACTGAAAAAAGAATGGAGACAATCTATGTGTACCTATCGCAGGAAAAAAGAAAAACCCAAACCAGAACATGGTACTATCCAGTGAAAAATAAGGTTCCACATACACACATGACCCGATTCTGCTACAAAAAAAAAAAAAAAAAAAAAAAAAAAGAGGGAGCACCTGGAAGATTCAGTCAGTTAAGTGTCCGACTCTTGGTTTGGTCTCAGGTCATGATCTTACAGTTTCGTGAGTTCAAGCCCCGCATCAGGCTCTGCCCTGGCAGTGAGGATCCTGCTTGGAATTCTGTGTCTCCCCCTCTCTCTCTACCTCTCCCCTGCTCGCTCTGTCTCTTGTCTCTCTCAAAATAAATAAATAGATGAATAAATAAATAAATGTTTTTTTACAGTTTTTGTCTTTAGGTATAGATACTAGATTTATATAAACGTAAGTGAAAGAAATAAGAGCGCAAAGATATAATATAAACTAGTGGATTTTCAGTATTTCTCAAAAAAAGATCTCCCCTGGGGCGCCTGGGTAGCACAGTCGGTTAAGCGTCCGACTTCAGCCAGGTCACGATCTCGCGGTCCGGGAGTTCGAGCCCCGAGTCAGGCTCAGGGCTGATGGCTCAGAGCCTGGAGCCTGTTTCTGATCCTGTGTCTCCCTCTCTCTCTGCCCCTCCCCCGTTCATGCTCTGTCTCTCTCTGTCCCAAAAATAAATAAACGTTGAAAAAAAAATTAAAAAAAAAAAAGATCTCCCCTTTTCCAGTCTTCGTATTCTCTGGCAAAATGCTGATTTATTCCTATTTGCCCATGAAAAATTCTATCCTGCCTTCACGTCTCTATTTTAGTCTCTTGCTCTCTCTGTCACGCTCACCCTCTCTGTCTCTCTGTCCCCTCTTTCTTGCCTCCTTCCCTCCCTTTCTCCTCATACACACTGTGTAAGTGACTTTTGAATGCTTACATCGATGCTAAAAGACCCACAGAGGAAGAACCATAGTTCCTGGTAGGTCTTCCGCAAAGGCAGGCTGATTGATTGCAGATTGCAACCAGCTCCAACTTTCTGTCCCAAATGACAAATGAAGAGCTCTTAAAAACAGAATAAAATATCCCATATGAGGAGGAGTATCTCCGCCAGGCCAGGCATGAAAGGCAGTGAGCAATGAGAATTGTGCGTAATTCCTGACCTAGCTGTAGCCCGTCTCATTTCTACACTCTGGGAACCAGGGCAGCGCTGCGCTGGCTGGATTCCTCGGCTTGGCACCCAGGGTCGCTCCACCATCCATCCCGAAGCCACAGTTGTCTCCGTCATCTTCCTTTCCTGCCCCTTTGTGCAGGTGGCTCTGAGTATGGCCTCTGTGTCCTTGTGTGGCTCTGAGTATGGCCTCTGGCCTCTGTGTCCTTGACTGGACACACTGTGTCGCTTTACTCGCGCGTCTCCTCCGTTTGCAAGAATCCTAGGCAGCCTTCGGGGCCTGGGCCGGTGATTCTTCCTTTCAGGTGCTCCTGCTCTTACAGAATCAGGTGACCCTCACCTGCTCTATTATTAGAGCAGTTGCTGGATGTTGCATTGTGCTACCCTTGGTTGGGGCCGATTCTTCACACTAGATTGCCCTTAAGGACAGGAATCACGTCTTGTGTGTGTGTATTGAGTGCCTCATACGTAGCAGGTGTTCAGTGAGTGAAATAAAGGATGAAAGATGAAGGAGGGGGAAAACGATTAGACCATACATTGAGTTGGGAGATTCCTGGTTCACTTAGGCCCACTAAGTAATTACTGTTAAATCCCAAGTGGGCTTAACTCAACATCATTAAAGACACTAGATTCTCACTTTCACTACCTAAAGCTACGACCTCCTCTCTCTTCCTTTGTACATCATCCTATATCCATAGCTCTAACATTAATTTTCCAAATACTTTCCTGGGTCCCAAAAAGTCTCTCCCGAGATCTTCTACCATTTTCCTTATGTTGGACATTTTGTTTTATTGCCGTCTTTTCAAAATTTTAACCAAGGCTGTTATGATCCTCTCTGTACGCATAGCATTTTTCTGCTTTTGAATTATCTCCTTCGGATGGATTCCCAGGAGGAGGATGATTAGGGCAAAGCATATGAACACTCTTGTAAGCCTCATTAATTCTGACCCCACTAATTCAGAATTTGTGCTGATTTGGGCAGGTAGTGAGCTTTCTTTTGCACTCTCCTTGAAAGGAAAATTGCTAAATAATAAATTGATGTAAACACAATTTCCAAGGTGCTGTTGACACTATTTCATGCAAATATTTTAAACATTTTTGCAAGCATCTTTTTCTTGCATATGGAATTGATGGGTCCATTACAATTTATTCTCATCAGTTTGGTAGTGCGGGCTTTCCGTGACCAACACTGGTTTAACTGATTTCCACCTTTCTCTGCACAATCGATGGGCATAGGACATTCGCTCCCTCTGAAGAGTCCCCCATTGGTTTCGTTTGATACATATGTATGAAGCATGTGTTGGGTGCTGGCTACTATTTTAGGTGCTGAAAGACACTGACGAGTAAGACACGATCTCCCTTCTTTCTAGGGGCTCACGTCTGGTAAGGGAGACCCGCGACGCAGTGGGTCAGGGGAGCGGTGGAGGTGTGGATGTTTGGTGGATTTCTGGCAGCTTCTCAGAGGAGGTCTTCCCACAGCCAGGGGCCTGGACAGAAAACTCATGGTCAACCATAGAGCTGAGCTGAGTTGCAAAGGAGTGGCAATTTGCCAACCCAAGACTTTAAATGGGGACACCTGTTTCCCTTACTATGTATGCTAGAGATGTTTGTTTGTGTTCAGATATGAAGTGATTCAGACTTCTCAGGAATTTGCACTGAATTTTCCCCCAAACAGCCCATGTTTGCATTGTTTTGTGTCTCTCCTTGGCCAAGAACACAGGGAGCACTTAAGAAAATCAGCGTTCTAGGCTTGGCTGTGTTGTTGATTTTCTCTGGGCCCTAGCAAATCCATGTATGTGTCTGAACCTCAGTTTTCTCATCAGTAAAATGGAAATAAAGTATTAGATCTGTTTCCTAGGTTGGGGTATTGTGAGAATAAACAAATTCAATTGACAGGAAAGTGCTTTAAATTAAAAAAAAAAAGATGCAAGGTAAATGAGTTTGTGTTACTTACTCGGTTCATACAGGGCCTCACTTAGCTCTTCAGGAGTGCCCCATCCATCTCCTCATTTGAAGTTCCCTCTTGGAGCAGAGTCGCAGATATAATCTATGGAATGTGAAAATGGTTCCCTAATAAGCTCTGTATGAGGCCAGGAAAAAAATGCCAAACAAAATCAGCAAACCATCAGTCAGGGAGGCAGTGCTGCCTCTAACTGGGTGGGGAATGGTTCACCGCTCAGGAAGATTAGGCTCTAAATACAGCCAGTTGCCCTCTGTGCCGTGGGGCTGTGGGAGGGATGTTGGGAGGCAGAGGGGCATCCGTGGAGGACCAGCGTGGGGATTCAGGGGAGTCAGGAGTCCTGCAAGGGACCTGAGATGGCATCCAGTACAAACCCTGAATTGCAAATACAGAAGAAGTTCCCAGAGAAGGAGAGGAACCAAGAACAAGATCTGTCCACCTTGTCCAAGCCCTGGGATGAGGAACAGTGGGCAGAGGACCCAGGAGTGCAGCTTGATTCTTTATAGATGAGCGCCGGTCCTGAGGAGATTAGGAGTTGCCCGCTACTGGAATGTTCTTTCCCTTATCTTTATCGAGATAAAATTGACAACTCAAAATTGTGTATATGCAAAGTGTACAACATGATGTTCCAATATACATGCATATTAGGAGATGATTTCACAATCAAGCTAGTTAGCACATCTATCACCTCATTAATTACCATTTTTGGGGGGAAGAGCAATTAATGTTTACTCTTTTAGCAAATTTCAAGCATACAACACATCATTTGCAATTAAAGTCGCTGGGCTGTACATTAGTTCTACAGAACTGATTCATCCTACGTAAGTGAAACTTTATACCCTTTGGCCAACGTTTTCCTGTTTCCCCCACGGCAAGCCCCTGACAACCATCATTCTGCCCTCTGTTTCTATGACAGTTCCTTAAGCAGGAGTCGGTGACCTCCTTTTCAAATATGTCAAACAAGGGAACTGGGGGGTAAGTGAGAAGCGGGAGGTGGCATGAGCTGTCCTCACAATGATCTCCAAGATCTTTGTCACACATGCCATCCTCACTGCCTTGAAAGATTCCAGGTACGCTGAAATTTCTGGAACCTTCCTTTATCTCTAGAAAGTTATAGTCTTTTTTTCCTGGTTCAAGATGCAAGGCACCCGATTCTGACCATCAGACCCTCATCGTTCCCCTGTATACCACGTGTCACAAAGTTAGGACCTTTTGAATGACGTTGGGCTTTCCCTCTAGTTCTGTCATGGCGAACTTTCCTCTTGGAACCCGTGTGCTAGTGTATGCTTAACAACCGTTCCCAATGTTTAACAGCCGTTAACAACGCAAATCCCTACCCCGCTATGAAAGCCCTCTGATTATTAGTCTTTTCCGATTTCCGTGGTGGAAATATTCCCACTACCAGGCTAGGAAGACAGCGGTGCAATCAGCTTTCACCTGCCGGTAGCACCTGACTTCTGCCAACCAGTGCCCGGAACTGCATGTTACGCTTCCTTGCTGGAGATGTCATTGCACCTTTTCTGCAAAAGGCAGTGTATTGGGAGGAGGAACAAAAGGAAAGAGGATGTGAAAAGAAGGAAAAAGTAAAGAGAGGAAACAATTCACCTGTCCTTCACCAGGTGAACGGATAAACAAACTTTGGTGCATCCAGGTAATCACAAAGGAAATTAAGAAGGGGAAAATATATATTTGGAGTGCAATTGGGCAGTATCTATATCATTGAAATGGGCCTGTCCTCTGATTCAGCAATGCCCTCTCTGAGTGTCGCCCGTAGAGAAAGCTTGCACCCGTGCACTGGGAGGTATGGACCAGGGTGTTCTTTGCCAAATGCTTGTAAAAGAATAGTGAAAATATTAGAAGTGGTCTAGCTATCCACCGGCAGGTTAATGCGTAAATGCACTGTGGTTTATTGATAGCATAGAACACTCTGAAGTAATTAAAAAAGAATAAAGCGTAGCTATTTTTGTTGATGTAAACAATTCTGTAGGGGGTTTTGTTGGGACAAGAAACAAGTTACAGAACATTCCACATAGCGGTGTTCCCCAGGTGTGTTAAACTCACATGCATGCTCACACACAAAGCGGTATATTCTATAAGAGTATATTTATACACCCATAAATGTAAAAAAAGAAAAATTGGGGAGATTTTAGCATGATAATGGCGATTATCTATAATTAAAACCTTTTTTAAAACAAAGAAACTGCATTCAGATATTGCTTGGCTAATTAAATAGAAACGGACTGTCATTAGGAAATATTATGATGGAAACTTATGGACCTTGTTTTGGATGTGTTTAGGAAAGTACCCAATTAAGATCACTGTTATAGATATTACAGGCAAATGAGTCCTCAAGTAAGGTTGGTTTGTCTGGCTGCCATGAGGGGAAACCATAAAAGAGAGGGGAAAGAAGTAGTCAGGGAGGAAGACAAGATAACTAATAAGGAAATAAAGGCGAGAAAGGATGAAGAGAAAGTGACAGGAAACAGAAACTGAAGGAGAGGGGCAGGGGTGAGCTGAGGTCAGTGAACTATCGGTCCCCATCTGGTAGAATGTGCTCCATCAATAACAGGTGCCCAGACACTCACAACTCTTGTGTTAGGATTAATGGTTCCGGCCAAAACTAAGGAAATAGCACCGCAGGTGTGACGGGGGACTTGGTGCTTGTAGAAGACCTTATGGTGTGGGGTGGCCTGGTCACAGGCATCTAGCGTGCTTCGTTGGACCTACCCAACAGCGTGTCCATTTCAGGATTAGTCTTGGAAGGTCCATCATATTAAGACTGTGTATGCTGGGGCACCTGGGTGGCTCAGTCGGTTGAGTGTCCGACTTCGGTTCAGGTCATGATCTCTCACGATTCATGAGTT
The DNA here is from genome assembly GCF_016509475.1 of Prionailurus bengalensis. Lineage (NCBI taxonomy): Eukaryota > Metazoa > Chordata > Mammalia > Carnivora > Felidae > Prionailurus > Prionailurus bengalensis. The sequence goes on along the minus strand of NC_057359.1, from coordinate 78,867,859 downwards.
TGATCCCGCGTCAGGCTCTGTGCTGACAGCTCAGAGCCTGGAGCCCGCTTCGGATTCTGTGTCTCCCTCTCTCTCTGCTCCTCCCCCACTCACACTCTGTCTCTCAAAGATAAATAAATGTTAAAAATTTTTAAACAAACAAACAAAAGATTGTGCACGAGACTTCCCCACCTCTCTTCGTAGCCCCTGGGAATCATCTTGATTTGTCAGAATAGAGTGCCTACGTGGCCCTGCTGGGCTCAACATGTATTTCATGAGCACCTACTGTGTTTGGGACACTATACTAAATCGGGACAGAGGGACAGAGACCAGTGGAACAAGGCTCAAACCCTAAAGGTGCAAGCTCACAGTCTGCTGGGAGGCAGGAATATATACACAAGCCAAGGGGGGACAGAGTAGCACAGGCCATAGGGGTGGCTTCATGCAGACAGACCGCAGTGTGTCCTTACTGGCTAGAAGAGGTCCTGTTCATTTGACGTTGGACTTCTATAAGCCTAAAATATTTATTAAAAGAGAAAAAGGATTTTCTTTTTAGGTATGCATTATGAACTCCAGCCACCTATCAAGCAATAAAATCGTTCAAGGGCTGGAGTCAGACAGACCTGAGTTCAAATCTCGCCTCTGGTTTTACTAACGAGTGACCTTGGGCAAGTCCCTTTCCTGTATTAGCCTCCATTTTCTTCTATATAAATGGAGATAGGATTTAACCCACGGGGTTCTCATAAACAGTAAATAGTATAATTATGTAACTCCATACAGTATATGTTTGTATGTATATATACTACATATGTATGTTTGTATATATGTATGCTACATATGTATTTTATATATACACATACTATACGTGTACATGTATACATATGCTTATATATTACCATATATGATACACACACACGTGTGTTTGGGGGGTATGTGCATATTTCATTTAGGAGATCTTCCAAGGTAACTGCCAGATTTACTCTCTGGGACTTGGAACCAGAGATGCTCTTGATGCTTTAGGATTCTGCCAAAATCACATACCTCTCTGAACCCCAGTTTCCTAGCTTGTAGATTAGGTGTGCAATAGATTTCTGTGCCCGTTTTCTCACTTGGGCCCTGAGACTGACCTGGGAGGTAGGCAGGGTTGGAACCACCCCTCCCATTCTACCGAGAAGGACACATTGCTGCACAGGAAATCGGAGGGACTTTCTCTCAGGGCTGCCCAGGGACAGAATGGAAGTTCCTTCGGCTCTGCACATGGGTTCTCCCAGATCAGGGCCAGGTAGGGTCCATTCCAGTGAATTGAATCCAGACCCGTCCAGCTATATCCATTGGCAGAGGCACCTGGGCTCACAAAGGTTCTCTGTGATCTCGACCAAGTCTGTCTCTTAGTCACTGTGGTGGAACCACTCGACTCTGTTTGCCCTTCGTTTTGTTTTTCCTCCTGGAGTTTGCTTCTCCCTCCTGTGCCCTCACATCCCAGTGCCCTGCTTTCCAGGGCTGGGTCACTCAAGGTCAAGAGAGGGAAGCTGGCTTCTCCCTCCACCCTCATCCCCTGTGATGTGCTCTGTTTCCCTGAGCTGGGAAACACCTGCCATTTGGAGAACACAGCCGGCAGGCGGGAGGGGAGGGGAGGGCAGAGGTTTCCTTGGCTGGGCAATCTGGGAAATGACTCAGAATAAACAGAATGTGATTGACTAAGTAGGGTAAGGTTCTCTCCCCACTTTCAGCCTCCTAGCCTGCTACAATCTGTCTTAGGCACCTAATATCAGCCCACTTGACTTTGCATTTTGATAGTTAGTTTCGACTCTGTGTCAGGCCCTGAGAGCCTGGAGGTGGAGGTCACCACCCTTGGGAAGCTCTACGTCCAATAAGAATGTTAAGTAGTGGACAGAAAGGATGAAATAGTTACAAAGAGATTTGATCTGGCTGGGTGACCTTGGATAAGTAACATAACCTCTCTGAGCCTGATATCTTTGCATTTTCATCTTGGCCTTTTGGCTGGAACAGTTGAATGAGATAATCCTGAAAGCACATGGTTCAGAGTAGGTGGTCAGTAATTGATATATAGTAATGGTTGCTTAGGAGATCATCAGAGAGACCGATTCGGGTTGGAGAGACAGCATGGATACTGGAGATCTGAAAGTGCATGTCTTTCTACCCCATGCCATCCCTCTTTCTATGCTTCTTAGTCCGGCCTCCGTGCCTTGCGCACACGGCTCCCCGTGGCTGGGATTCCTTTATCCCCTTCTTTGCTCAGTCACATCCTCACCATCCCCAAACCCAGCAAGATCCCGCCCTTCCGATTTGTCCATGTGAACTTCTGTGGCCTCATTTTGCATCCAGATTTGGAACCACCCAAGGTTCATACTTACTTGCTGTCTACCTGTTTCACGGAATCGTAGTACGTGTTGACAAGGAACGTTGTTACGGAGTGACAGGGAAATCTCATCCAGACCTTTGATTTTATAGATGGGGAAACTGAGTCCCGGAGAGAAGAAACAGCATGCCCAAGTTGACAAAATCCTTTTTTTTTTTTTTAACGTTTATTTATTTTTGAGACAGAGAGAGACAGAGCATGAACAGGGGAGGGGCAGAGAGAGAGGGAGACACAGAATCGGAAACAGGCTCCAGGCTCTGAGCCATCAGCCCAGAGCCCGACGCGGGGCTCGAACTCACGGACTGCGAGATCGTGACCTGAGCTGAAGTCAGCTGCTTAACCGACTGAGCCACCCAGGCGCCCCAGAGTTGAAAAAACCCTTTGATGATACAGCCAGACCTGGGATCCTGGATTCCTTCTGTTTTCCAGCATTTTGACTTTTTTTTTTCTTCCCTTATGTGGATTATGAATTTCTGGAGTGCCTCCCTGTTAAATTTTCTACTCCCCAGGCAGTGGGTGCTAACAGCTGCTAGAATATCTGCTCAGGAAACCGCAGGGCCCTGAAGCCCCTGCTGCTTGTGTGATTTCAGCCCCTGCTTTTGGAAGGAACCGGGAATTCTGTCCACACTTTCCTCCCTGGCCTACATTCTCAGACCTGACAGCTGTTCTAAGGACAGAGCACCTACACGACAGGATGTAGCTCCGATCCCTTGTATTTTTACCATAAGCACAATGTAACATAAATACAGACTACCCTGAGTTGTTAACAAAGAGAGGGAGCAGGGGCACTTTCGAGGAGAGGTGGCTGCTTCCGCACTGTGGGCTCTGGGGCCAGCTCGGCCACTAGGGAAGCTGGTTTGTCACGTTTGTTGCTATTGCAGGAAATGGTGTGGGGAAAAAAAAAAAAACTTGTCAAGGAGCAGGTTCAACACACACGGAGCCTGCCTATCCTTTGGGCTGCCCCGTGGCCCTTGTTGTGCTTAGGCAGCCGGCTTTCCTTCTCCTTGGAGCTGGCCTGTGGGGACTTGCCGGTGGAGTCCTGAGGAGGCTTCGGCCACACCCGGGAGGTGACAGTTTTATCCGCTCTCGTGCATTCAGCATCGGTCATTCACACGCCCATTTCAGCGTGGGTTCCCCACATCAGCTGCCTCAACAAGATGTCACCTTGAAGTGCAGTATATACAGTGATCTGTTAAAAATAACCTCCCCCAACTTTTTACTTTGAAAAAAATATATATGTTTGAAACATCTTTTAAAAACTAAAAATTTCGGAAGCTTTCACGAATGAAAGAAAAGGAAAATCCACAACTGCTGTGAACTCTTTACTTAGATCTGGAAATCATTAACGTTTTGCTACATCTGTTTCCTCCCTCTCTCCCGGTAAATGGAGTCTTCTATAGCTTTAGCAGACTTTGTGCCACCAACTGGGACAAGCAAAATCCTTTTGTTAGCTTCTCTTTGCTGGGGAGTCTGCAGCCAGAGAAAGCTTTTTCTTTTTTTCTTTTTTTTTAAACATTTTTTTAATGTTATTCATTTTTTGAGGGAGAGAGACAGAGCACGAGCAGGGGAGGGGCAGAGAGAGAGAGAGAGACACACACACACACACACACAGAATCCGAAGCAGGCTCCAGGCTCCAAGCTGTCGACACAGAGCCCGACGCGGGGCTCGAACTCACAAACCGCGAGATCATGACCTGAGCCGAAGTTGGACACTTACCCGACTGAGCCACCCAGGTACCTAAGGGAAAGCTTTTCCTAATGGATTAGCTCATTATGTGATTCTCCTGTTTGTAACTTCCATTTCCTCTTTATCGTCCCCACGGTGAAACCTACACATATACGATGTCACCTCCCTTAGTGATCTGCCCAGTGCCCATCCTTCTAGCAACCATCTGGTACCAGGTCCACACAGCCCTCCACCCCCCCCCCCCCCCCGATTGCCTCTAAACTTTGATTATTCCTTCAGACACAACATGCTCTCTCTCACTTCTGGGCCATTCCCTCTTCCTGAAATACGCCTCTTCTTCCTGTGCCTGCAGCCAAATATTTCTTCAGGTATCAGCTTACATCTCACCGCCTCTAGGAAACCTTCAGGAAAATCCCTAGATTAGGTCAGATGCCACGGCTGTGTAAATCCCATTACCTACTGTACTCCCCCTACCGAAGATCGTATCGTATTGTAATATAGTTTATTATCATAATTGTTTCCTATGCTTCCTCTGTCTTCTGGATAGACCGTAAACACTGTGGGGCAGGAACCCTGCCCATTTTCTCCCAGCCGTATCAACACCAGTTTCTGGCTCAGTTCCTCGTGAACAGTACACATATATTGGTTGGTTGAATAAATCTTGGTGCAGATCACTTTTGAAAGTGAGTAGAAGGTTATCAATAATATTTCCTGCCGAAACGTCTGTCCCCGAATTCAGGTTTGTGTATCCCAGGGCACCCCGGACCTCTCCCATTTCCATACGTTACATCCAGACCTGTACTTCTGACTGTGCCTTCTGGTCACCAGCCGCATCCCTCTGCCCATTGCTTCCCCGTCTCATTTAATGGAAACCCTTTGTCTTCCTCAGTTTCCCTTGTTCTCTCTCACCCCTCATCTAATCCACTAGGAAATCCTACTTTCGCAGCTTTGAAAATGCAAGTCCGGGGCCCCCGAGTGGCTCGGTCGGTTAAGCGTCCCACTGCGGTTCAGGTCATGATCTCGTTTGTGAGTTTGAGCCCCGCGTCGATCTCTGCATGGTGGTGCAGAGCCTGCTTGGGATTCCCTCTGTCCCTCTCTCTCTCTCTGCCCGTCCCCTGCTTGTGTTCTCCCTCCTTCTCTCTCCCTCTCTCTCCCTTCCCCACTTGCGCTCTCTCTTTCTCTCAGAATGATTAATGAATGAATAAATAAATAAATAAATAAATAAAAACAAGAAAGAGGGAAGGGAGGAAAGTACAGATCCGGAATCTGACCATGGCCTACCTCCTCTCCTGTTACTCCCTCCTCCCTCTCCTGGATTGTGTAGACGCTTCCTGCAGAGTCCTGCCGCTTCGACTCCTCCACATCTATGTTCCACGCGGAGTGAGCTTTGTCAAACATAAGTTAGGTATGTCACACATTGACCCCCGTGCCTTGCGATGGCTCCCATTCATTTCATAATGAGAACCAACATCCTCCCAGTGGTCAAGAGGGTCTTACAGGGTCAGAGCCTTGTTTTCTCTCTGACATTACCTCCAGCTACTCCCTGCCCCTCCCCCACTGCTCTGGCGTCACCAGCCCTTCCGGTGTGTCCCTTCTGCTTGGATGGCTCTTCTCCCAGGTGTCGACAGACCGAGCTCACTCTCCATAGGCTTCAGGTCTTTTCCCAGTGACACTTACCCTGACTTCCCTATTTGAAATGGCACCCCCTTTCTGCCGGCTCTCCAATCCCTTTTACCCCACTGCACCTTTCCTTGTTTCCATAGTATTTATAATTTCACGTTTTCCTTGCTGAAAGCATTTTTTTAACATCCCTGCTCGAGAAGAAGATTCTTAAGGCATGGATCTGTGGATGATCGATTCACAGATGTATCTCAAGCGCTTCAACTAGTGTCTGCTGCTTATTAAGTATTTGCTGAATGTGTACATGGATGAATTAATGACATGTTGAATGAATGAATGCGTGAATGAATGGTATGACAAAATGCAGAGAGGAGAGGTCAAGCTCATAGGTACCTGGAGGCTCCTGGCTCTCCCGGCCTGGCTCTTGTTGGCTTTGTGGGTCTTGTACAAGTCCTATCACCCATGCAGCTCGATTTCTACATTTAAAAATGGGGTAAATAAAACTCTCTACACATAGGGCAGCTTTGAGGATTAAACTCCGGTATTTGAAATGTGCTTTGCAAACTGGAAGGCACTGTATAAATGTTAGCTTAAAAGGAGGAGGGAGGGAGAAGGGGAGGAAAAAAAAAAAAAAAGAATAGAAACCATGAGGTAAGAGGGACCAGCAGGGAGTGACATATGCAAACTCCCAGGATCCCAAGGCAAAGCCCTAGAGGGGATAAGACACCGTTAAAATGAAGTAGAAGACACTCAGGCTAAAAACACTCCATGCCCCGAGGAAGGCGAGGGTGAATCCTCCCCCAAGCGTGTGCAAAGAATTGAGAAATTGTAAGTCACTGCCTTCAGAGTTGAACCGGTGTCGATAATTGCAGTGTTTGATGAGGACAAAGCCCACCGGTGAAAGAAATTGTAATCTAGAGTTGTGACAGGTTCAAGTGTCAGCTTTGGGAATGCAGCGGAGGGAAGGGAATGATTAGAAGATAACACCCTCTATGGGCACCTTGACGGCCCCTTACGTACATTTTCTCAAAAGGGAAACTCATGGAGGAGTTTAGTGTGTAGGAAATAAGCCCAGAGGCTTCATGTGACCGGGGCAAAGCCATACAGCTGACAAAAAGCAGAGTCAGTACTTGGACCCCATTGTGACTTGATTTCCAGGCCTATCCTCTTTCTACTAAATTTTAGTGACTCTCGGGGTGCCTGGGTGGCTGTCAGTTAAGCGTCCGACCTGGGCTCAGGTCACCATCTCGCCGTCTGTGAGTTCGAGCCCCGCATCGGGCTCTGTGCTGACAGCTCAGAGCCTGGAGCCTGCTTCCGATTCTGTGTCCCCCATCTCTCTCTGCCCCTCCCCAACTCATGCTTTGCCTCTCTGTCTCTCAAAAATAAATGAATACGAAAAAAAAATTATCAATTTTAGTGACTCATATTTTGCTGTAAGGTGGGGGGAGTTAGGGAAGTTTCCATAAATGGAATAGGATTTTATTTTGGTCTTGATGGATGGGACTGGGACAGGTGAATTCTTTCCTGTCTTCAGCAAATACTTCCTGAGCACCTACCACGTGCCCAGGCCCATGCTGTGAAGCCCCCAGTGAGTACAGCAGTGTCCTTGTTCTGGAGTTTAGGTTGTGGTGGAGGGTACTGTGTGGAGAAAGGGTCGTGAAGTGTAAACACGTGGATGAGATACTTGCAGACAGTGGCAAAGTTGCCTGCAGGCTCCAAGGGCACGAAAGGCCGACACACCCAGCCCCCTGGGAGCTCTGAACAAGGCCACCGTGCGGGAGGCACAGTTAATGGGAGAAGAATGGTTGAGAGGGAAGCAGTCAGCGCAAAGATGCCACGGCAGAGAGTTTTGATTTGATGTTAATTAAAGCACTTTTCTTTACTCAACTCGTCTCTCGTTGACCCTCGTTGTTCAGCGGGATCTCCTTCTCAGGGCCTTTGCTGGATCCTTCTCTATTCTGAGGTCTCTGTCCTTACGCCTCTTCTCTATCCCTCCCACGTTTCAATGATTTCTTCTGTTCTCATTTTCTCCAGTGGCTTTACAGACTCTCTCCTGGTGATTTGCTTTTATATCCCGAGCCTAGACCCCTCCCCTGAGATCCACATGTATACACCCAGCTACTTAATAGCCTCCTTTAAAGTGTCAGATCAAAGTCTGAATTCTTGGTTTCTCCTTTCAAATACATTCTTCCACTGGCATTCCCATTTTCGTCTAAGGGCGTTGCTACTGTCCCAGTTATTTGTACCCCAAGCCAGGAGCACCTGAGATCCTATCTGCCTTGCATATCCTGCACCAGCAGATTCGGTAGATTTTCCTTACAGAAGGTGTCTCCGGCATTATCGCCAACCTGACCAGTGCCAGCCTCATCAGCATTCACCGGGCCACTGCAGTGGCCACCTGGTGGCCTCTCTGCTTCCAACCATGTCACCCTCATACCTCCAGCTCTTGTTCACAGAGCAGCCAGAGCGATCCTTCTGAAATTTGACTCCTATTCTGTCGCGCTTCTCAGATCCCTTCGGTGGCTTTTCATTATGCTTAATCCAACATCCAGAGTCCCACGATGGTCCACCAGGACCTCCTTCATGTGTCCCCTGCTACCTGTCCCTACGGTCTCTCTCCAAGCCGGCTTTCTGTCATTTTTCGAGATCTCTCAACTCTCACGGCCTCAGGCATTTTGTAGTTGCTTTTCCCCCCTGCCTGGGAGAGGTCTAGGCTTCCTTTCCCTCTGCTAGGTCTCTAGGTTCTCTTCATTACAAAAGCTCCCACTGCCCCCATGTATAAAGACGCTCTCTCTCCCCCTAGCACCTTCCGTCCCTTCATACGAGACTTAACCATTGCCTGGCATTTCCTGGTATAAACATCAGTTTGTTTATTGACTGGCTCTCCCACTAGAATGTGAACTTGATAAGCGCAACATTTGGCCTGCCCTTGTCACTGCTGTATCTTGAATTTAGTGGACTGCCTTGAACAGAGGAAGTGCTTTAAAAAAATACTCGTTGAATGAATGAATAGACCGGAAGTCATGGAGTCAACGGATCATGATGAGAGACACATGGTCATTCTTTTCTCAGTCATTTCAGAACTTACTATGTTGCCAGGCCTACAGCTAGGTGCGAAGACTATTCTGAACAAGCATCCTTTCCAACCCCCGCCCCCCATTCTCATGCAGAATGAATCCTGTAACAGAGACAGAAGGAAGTAAATAGGCAGTTTCGGTACACGTTTTGCTTGGGGAAGGGCAGTGCGCTCTTGATGAGTAAGAACGCCTGAAGGTCACAGAGGGTTGGTATATTTGATGGTGTTTAATAAAGAATAAGGGACTGGGAGGAGATTAGGAGTCAAGAAGAAGCTGGCAAATTACGTAGGCAGGACAGGTCATGGAGGTCATTCTACTCAGAATTAAGAGGTCTGGGCTACATTTTAGGGAGTGATTCATCTCGCAGTGTTCATAAAAATGTAAGGGAAAGGTGAAGGTGGGTGATATTAATTATGAACGGGTCCACAGTTGACATTTGACTAGAGTAAGGACAGTGTAACAGGGGAAGGAGCAGGGCCTCTGAAGTTTACCTGTGGTCACGAGACATCTTGAGTAGGAAGCCAGAGAGTGTCCGCTGTATTTTGTAGACAGTGGAGACTCATTGACAGCTTCCCGGCAAGCTGAGCCATGAGCCAATCCACAGTTGGAAAAAAAGGAGTTCTCGCCGTAATATGTGGAAGAATTGTGGGATTGTCGAGTGGAGGCAGGGGACCCAGGTGGGTGGCATTTGCACCTCTGTGTGTCTTGACTACAAAGCTTGTGTTTTCTTTGGTTTCTTTTTTTTGTTTTTCATCTCAAGAGTTCTTTCCATGAATTTATTAATTATGCTACTGATTGGACAATGGAAAAATGAAAGTACAAAGATGTTAAGGATTGATTCCAAAACTCTTCACCTTTGAGGCCTCAGTTGCCACCTCTGCCTACATGTGGAACAGGGTGCAGGCGTAAATAGAAACAGGAAGTCATAAATGGAAACAGGAAGTCGCTACAACTTGGAAAGTTTGGAAACAGGGTCCTCAGGCAACTTGCCAGACTCCAGGAGGGAAGTATTGGCAGTGAAACGTTCTGATCGTGGGGGGTGCCTAAAAACATGAGTTTCTCGGTGCTGGAAAGGAGAGATCCATTCACAAACTCATTCATTCTGCCTTGGTTTATTTAAGAATTATTTATCGGGCATTTTGTAAGTTCCAGGAATGCACAAGAGCAGGACAAAAAGAGATACACTTTCTGCCCCGTGGAGGTTACTGTCTAGTAGAAGGGATGATGGTAAAGTCACCACACAAGCACGTCACTGCCAGCTGTGTTCAGTGATCCGGGGGACCAGAGCTGGCTGGGGGAATCAGAGAAAGATTGCTGTAGAAGTGACCTTATGGCTGAGGCCCAGTACATTGAAAAGCAGTTTACCAGAAGACTATGGAAGAGATGCCAGTCCAAAGGAGTAAAGGTAGTAGTAAGGTAGAGAAGGTAGGAAAGGAGACTGCAGTGGTCCTTCAGCCCTGGGATCCTCTATTTTACTCTGCAAGGGTCACCCAGGAGTTTGTTAAAAAGGCAATGGCAGAGGGCCACTGAGGTGCCTCAGTCAGTTAAGCGTCTGACTTCGGCTCAGGTCATGATCTCACGGTTTGAGAGTTCGAGCCCCGCGTCGGACTCCGTGCTGACAGCTCAGAGCCTGGCACCTGCTTTGGATTCTGTGTCTCCCTCTCTCTCTGCCCCTCCCCAGCTCTGTCTCTCTCTCTCAAAAATAGTTGAAAAGAAAAAAAAAAAACATTACAAAATACATTAAAAGATAAAATGAAGATGGTCATAACTATCTCATAGGGTGGTTTGTGAGTATTAATACAAAGCACCTGGCTCGTATTAGGTGGCCAATATTATTTTGGCTCAGGCATATGGATCTGAAGAATCAAGCGTGTCGGTGTTGGAACAGCGGTATATTCATGGCTGCATGTAGGGATGTTGGTAGATAAGAGTCTGCATATGAGAGAGAGGGGGTGAGACTTCTTTTGGAAGGCTCCACGTGAGCTTACAAAAAGAATGGTCTCTGGGCCGTGGCTTTCATAGGAAGTGGCCATTGAAACATCTTCATACCCAAGAAAAGTAACATTTGCTAGTTGCTCATGGGGACACCAAAAAAGAACCAAAATGTCATGTGATGAAGAGGAGCCATTTTTTATGTGCTTCAGGGGAGAAAGTAGAATTCAAATCTTGAATGGAGGGGTACCTGTGAGATAGACCAGGGGCTTTGCATCTCTCAATGTGTTTTGGAGTACCCTCCAACTAACTCAAAGCAAAAAAAACAAACAACTAAGTAGGTAACCTCTTCCATATCTGTCACCTGTCACCCTGGTGCTTATGTGACACTAACACACCTGTCAGTGATTACAACATTACTGGCTCCTGACTGAAACATTTCCAGTTTAGCTGGGCATCCAGAAGACAGTTCCTCATGTTCCAAACACACTTTTGTCTTCTTGAAACTCCTTGGGTCACCTAGTCAGTAAATACAGCAACAACAACATTTTCCAACCACCTCGTGAGTTCTAAATCCCTCCTAAAAAGCATCTCTGTTCAATCAGTTATTCAGATTCTGCTTTGAAAGCTTTGGACAGGGACCTCCTTAATTCTCAGGGCGTCCTGTTCTCTTCTGATTAGTTCTGTCAGTCGGGAGCTTGCTGTATTGAGCGGGGCTTTATCATGCTGTCGGTCCTTCCTCGTCAATCGGGTTATAGCCCTCAGAGCTGTGTTTTCATGGCCGTACAACTCATCGGGTTCCAACAACTAGGGAAATTGGTGGAGTCTTTCTTCTTCTTGGGCTGTTTGGGCAATCAGGTACCTCTGGGAATGCCTTAGACCCTCCCAGATGATGTGGGGTTTTTTTTCCCCCCATCATTGCGTATATTAAGTTAATTACCTTGTTTAGTCATCAAATAGGAAATTCCACTTGAAAAAAACATGTTTATTTTCTTAACTCAGGTGTGATGTGGGCATTTTAAAAAAAATCAGCTCCTTCCAATCTGTATTTAAGTAACGACTTTGTTATTTAGGTTTAAAGGTGCTGCAGACGGGCTGTGTGAGAAAACATCCTTGTTTTCTAGTTTTCTTTGGCCCGGTGGCTTAAAAACAATTTTAGGGTAAGGGAATCTTGTTGTCAAACACACACACATGCACGTGAACACAAACATACACACACACACACACACACACAGAATTTACTGACCTATCTGTTGGAGTAGCTCAATCTATAAATCTTTGATCTGGCCTCCCTGATTATTTCCTTAAACATGCATTATTTGACTGGCCAAGTCAATGGGTTAAATCAGGGTCAGCAAAATTTTCCCGTGAAGGCCAGATAGTAAATATTTTAGACTTCGTGGGCCCTGTGGTCTCTGTTGCAGCTAGTAAACTCTGTCACGTTGTCCAAAAGCAGCCATAGACAGTTCATAAATAAATGAATGCCATGGTGTTGCAATGAAAATTTATTTACAAAACAGGCAGTAAGACACATTTGGTCTGTGGGCCATAGTTTACTGACCTCTGAGTTAAATCTGGTTTTGAGGACTTTGGCTCATCTATGTTGAATAAAGGATGGTTCTAAATCCCTAATTCTTGACATAGAACCCGCAATTCAGTGAATGTGCGTTGAATGAATTGAAGGAAAAGCTATTTCTTAACTAGTTTAAAATAAGGACAGAGAAGCTTTCTATTATATAGGGAAACAGGAGAAGGCCTTTGGGGAAGGCTCTGAGATGACATCTTGCTCGCCAATACCCAAATATTTTAACGAGGAAGCAGTTGGCAATTAAATGCAATATTACTTGCTGGGGAAGTTGTTCATTTTTTTTTTTTCTCATAAAACTATGCACCAAAGGCGGAAGGAAATGAGCAGAGGTCTGGCTGTGCAAAACCTGGGTTTAAATCCAGGTCTGGTGCCGATGGCTGTGTGTCCCTGGGAAAATTATCTTCCCTCTCAGACTCTCCGTGTTTCCGCCTAACGATTGAGGGCCATACGAAGACGTTATCGTGGTCCCTTGGAGCTCTCAAATTTTGTGGACTGAAAGAGAAAATTCATATAATTGCAATGTTTAATGGGATTTATGATAATTGGAAAATAATTGCTGCTCCAAACTTTTATTAATCTATATTTAGTTATGAGTCATGCTTTCACAATAGATGCTTTGGAAATAAGCAGAGAGACAAATTGAGTAAACAGAATTTTAAATATTTTATTTATATGCAGTTTGTATAATCCCTGGAGCCCATGAGCATATTAAGATCATTTAAAATATCCATTAAAAGTTATGTGTTATGCGACAAACTCCCCTTTTAGAATGCCTCGCCAAAGGATAAATAGCTAACATTTATTGAGTAGCTACTACTGCCAGATTAATTGCATTCATTATGCTTAATCCTTCCAGCAACCCTACAAGGTAAGTACTAGAATTTCTGCTGCACCGAGAGAAGCTCAGAGAGGCTGAGGAATCTGCAAAGAATCACCCAGCTGATGAATGGCTTTATGCTCGTTCACGGCCAGGGCTTTCTGACTTTCTGACACTGTGTCCTTACGGGGTGCCGTGACATCTTCACAAAGGACCTGTTTCGTGGCCCATTTTCTGGTGCTCAGGGGAACGAGCCATTTGCTTTTCCCTGAGACCTTCTGCAGAGCCTCGGCACGGTGGTTTGGGAGCACGTGCACCTGTCCTTCGCCGGCGTGGTCATGCCGGAGCGTGCAGAGGAGGGGAAGGCAGGGAGAGGCCAAGAGGACCCAGGCAGAGAATCATGCCTTTGGACTTTCTGTCTCCACTCCGGCACGGGTTTGCCACATGGCCATCACTGGCCTGGGCCTCAGTTTCCCCTCCTTGTGATGGTGATGGCAATACTATCCCTCCTTCAGGTTGTTGGAAGGATAATGTGTGTGATGACAGAGCTTTGTAGAGGACCGAGTGCCCTATAGACCCCACACATTGGAGATGATGGGCTGGGGCAGTGGATCAGGACAGAGGACGCTGAATCTGAGATCAGGGACCCAGATTCGAGTGCCGCCTGCCACCAATGGCTTTGGGCAAGTCCTTTCTCTCTTGTCCTGAGTTGCCTCAGTTGTGAAATGACAGGAACGTCCTTGGCTGGCGGCTCCCAAAGCCTTTCTGCCCTGAGTTTGGGATGTTTTGGCACAGAGATTGCCAGGAGATTGAGGCTCAGGAGATTGAGGGCATCTCAGGAAATAAATAAGCCACTTGGAGTACATAAAGCAAGTGCATTCTAAGCGGCTTCTGCCCACAGTGGATTCCCATAATCCCTACGGCGCCCCCTGCCCTCAGTCACAGGGCTTCATGAAAAACCCCACTTGCTTTTCAGGAAATGGTCTGTTTATACAAAAGTTGGGCCATTCCAGTATGCCTGTTGTGTTTCTGTCTTTCTTTCTCAAATTTCTATTCAATGAGAAGCCTGTAGCTCCATTCTAAGATGCTTCTCCTGGTTTCTCTGAACTTTATTCCCATCTGAGCCTTTACAACTGCTGCTGGGTCGGTATACACATATAAATGCCATTACTTAAGTGAACACACGTTGGAAAACAGAAAGGATTATATACACGTCGTAAGCAAGGATTATGTTATTCTCCACAGTTAAGTCAGTGTCTTTACTTGTAATTAAAATGAAACTGTTCACAGTCGTGTTTTCAGAGAGCTTTTATATTTTTTCCCTGTTCTACCTCTCTCACCCTCTGTCACCAAATTGCCCCAGAGATCCACTTGGATGCCCCGATTCCTCAACTGCCCTCTCACTTACGTTGAGGGGCATAGAGACAACAGGGGATTTGTCTCGGATGCCCTGGTTGTTAAGATGCATCATTTCCATTTCACATATGCCCTTGGTTTCACCTTTCCCCGAGGTAGCTAGGGATCATGCGGGGAGAGATTGGGAACAGCAGGCAAGAGAAATGTGATCTCTCTCTCTCTCTCTCTCTCTCTCTGGTTCAGTGACTTCTCCTCACTCTCTTCTGCAATTCTCCTTGCTCATCTCTGGGGACAATTTGCTGCAAGCAGGGGTCCCAGATCCTCCCACCCATCCCCCACACACTCAGAGGTTCGTTTTTATTCCACTTCCAAATGATTAGTTAATGCAACCAATGGGATTCGCCACCCGGAGATGAACACCGTAATCAGTTATGCCATCAGCAAACATTTATTGGCGAGACCGTGTCTATAAAGTATTCTAAAAGGTATCTAACCCTGGATTAAGTCAGAGCACTAGAGAGCTACGTATTTAGACTGTAGTATGGTTGACTACAGGGAATTGCTGTAGTGGATGATGCTTCTGGAATATGCATGTGGCTGTCTTGAGCCAGTCAAGCATTGGTATATCACCGACCAGCATCGACTACGTGCATCTCTTTATGAGAAACCATGGGGGACGTCTGTGTCTTCTTGTAGCCTTTGGGACATGTGGCAGATGTGTGTTTCTCCCACAACTGTGAACAACTGCCCTGTTGTCTTCTTGACTGTATGGCTCCTTGGGCTGTGATTCCCTTTTTCCTTTGGCTGCAGGGAAGCTCAGAGACATCTGTAGTCCACTTCTATCAAGCGTTCAGGACATTACAGAATGAAGTTTGTGTGCTAATTTTAATGAAGCTTTAAAATGAAATATTTTCTTCCCTTTATTTTCCCATTTTTCTGTATTTTTAAATTTACATGGTATGTGTTTTTGAAAACCACCTCCAGCTATTTCTGCTATGGAATCAGATTCAAGTAAAAAAATAAAAGCTGCAAAGCATACTCTGTAAAGAAGAGTAAAGCAAGCCTTCACTCTTCAAAAGCCATTAGTAGCCTCGATTCCCTAGAAAACACTGGGAGAAACTCACATGTATCCAACACTTATCTACTGGCCACCACCAGTAGATGGTGCTCTCCTCACAACCCCAAGAAGTCGGAATTGTGACCCCCCCCCCCCCGCATTTTATACATGGGTGAACAAACAGGAGAATGTTATGCAATTGAAACGTCATTATGAGTGAGCCTCTGTAAATAATCATAATAGAAAAATACCAAGAGCAGTTTACAGCTGTCCAGACCCTGTTGCAATCGACCATCATTTCGTTGATCTCTCAGCTCGACTTGGGGAGACGGTGGTCTCTGTCTTCATCACACATATCAGGAAATTGCCTGCCTGCCTCACAGCCATTTATTTTTTTTTAATGTTTATTTTTGAGAGAGAGAGACAGACAGACAGACAGAGCATGAGCAGGGGAGGAGCAGGGAGAGAGGGAGACACAGAATCGGAAGCAGGCTCCAGGCTCTGAGCTGTCAGCACAGAGCCAGATGTGGGGCTTGAACCCACCAACTGTGAGATCATGACCTGAGCCCAAGTCGGACGCTCAACCAACTGAGCCACCCAGGTGCCCCTGCTTCACAGCCGTTTATAAGCTGCTGGTCTCTTTCTTAAATTCAGACTCACTCTTTTCTTTTTTCTTTTCTCTTTTCTTTTCTTTTCTTTTTTGTTATTTATCTTTGAGAGAGACAGAATGCAAGTGGGAGAGGGGCAGAGAGAGAGAGAGAGAGAGACAGAATGTGAAGCGGGATCCGGGCTCTGAGCTGTCAGCACAGAGCCTGATGCAGGGCTTGAACCCAAAAGCCATGAGATCATGATCTGAGCCACCCAGGTGCCACCCAGGTGCCCCTAGACTCACTCTTTGTAATAGACTTCACAAGGATCAGATCCCATCTATCCCAGAAGTTCTACCCACAGGTAACTTGAAAAAGAGCATGATTGTTTCAGCTCCTCTCCCGCCCCATGATCCACCCACCGTCACCCAGCTTCCCATTGGAGCCTCTCCCAGGACCGGAACCATAGTGACAATATCGACAGTAACTTTAACAGTTTATCGAGGGCTCGTTCTAAGTGCTGTGTTTCATGATTTAATGTGACGCTGAACCCACCCCTCCGTGGTAGATAGGCTCCCCCTGATGACATCCACACTTCAGAGAGGGTGAGTAAACTCCTCCACAGTTTCACAGCTAATTGATGGCAGAGCCGGGTTTTCGTTCAGGATTTCCACCTCCAGCGCCCAGGCTGAGAGACGCAGAGCTGAGGATCATCTAATCCAATCAGCTTATCTCCCAGGAGTGTCAACACCTTCCCAAGGGCACAGAGCCAGTCCCGTGCCAGTCTCACAGCCTTTTCTCCTCCGTGTGTCATTGAGGATGTGTGTGTGTGTGTGTGTGTGCGCGCGCGTGCTCGCGCCCACAGGGGAGCAGGGACTGTAGAAAGGAGGCGGAGGGAGGAGTCCCAGAAAGGCAATGCTTAGATCTAAGCACAGAGCTTTGGCCTTATGGTTTTCTCTCCAGCCTCATCTTAAATGTGCCATCCTGGCCTTGGTCTCCTTCATCCATCCCCTGCCTCTGATGTCACCCGCAGCCCTGCCCCCTGTCCCGCCTCCCGCTCCCCCGGTGGGATGGGCCTCGCCACAGCCACCCCATGCCTTTCCATCCAGGGTCCTTTTTTAATCTCAGTCTAATTGGTTTGCCTGCCCTGCTGAGATGCTTAATTGGGCATAAGCGTATTGCACGGATCCTGTACCATTGTGAGGCCTGCCTTCTGCTCCGAAGGGAATTTGCTTGCTCTGTGGGCTCAGAAGGAAAGATGTACTTTATGTTGTGCTCAGTGCACTGAGAACTTACATGAAATTGTTCCTGGGCCAGCAGAGCAGTTAGACAACAAGACAAGCAAGACTTTCTCACTTTCCTCTATTTTCAACCTCTTTCCGTCTCTCTTTTTTAAAGGTGGTTTGTTGCAGTGGAAAGGGCACTGCGTTTGGAGCCATGAGCCCTAGGGTCTAATTTCAGCCCTGCCAATCATTCGCTCTGTGATTTGGGGCAAAAAGCTTAATGTCTCTGAAATTTAGTTTTCCTTTCCATGAATTGTGGGAGTTGGATTTGACGACTTCTATGAAAGGAGTCATAGTGATGCTCTCAGAACAGGGCTCAGGGTGCCTGGGTGGCTCAGTTGGTTAAGCGTCTGACTTGGTTTCGGCTCAGGTCACGATCTCACGGTTCGTGAGCTTGAGCCTCGCATTGGACTCTGCCCTGGCAGTGCGGAGCCTGCCTGGGATTCTCTCTCCTTCTCTTTCTCTCTGCCCCTCCCGCATTCTTTCTCTCAAAATAAACATTAAAAAAAAAAAAAAAAAGAACAGGGGTCCTGTGGGCCAAATCCAGCCCAACACCCACTTTTATGAATAAAGTTTTATTGGAACATGCTCATACTCACTTGTTTATGTATTGTCTATGGTTGATCACACTTCAAGGACAGAGCTAAGTAGCTGTGACAGATAACTTATGGCTGCAGAGCCTAAACCATTTACTCTCTGGCTCCTGTTTTAGAACCTAAATCAGATTGTGTCATTGCTGAAAACCTTCTTTTGACTCTACACGTTACTTGGGATTTAAAAATAAGACATCTTTACCAAGTCCAACATAGCCTTTTAAGATCAATGCCTACTCTGCCCTACATTTTAATGTTACTTTTCTCTTCTGGCCCTTCCTTTTATCTCCTCTCCTATACTTATCTGCTCATGTAGGCCTGCCTCCTTCATGACCCCTAAACCTGGCAAACATTTCTACCTCAGGACCTTTGTACCTGCTATCCCTTCTTCCTGGACATTCTTCCACCAGGTGGCCCCTTGTTCTCTTCTTCATTTCCTTCAGGGCTCTCCTTTCCTGTCATCACAACAAGAAGGCTATCTATATAAAACCACATTCTCACCCTACCCCCGGGGATCCCGACTGCCTTTCTCTGCTTTATTTGTCTTCACAGCCCTTCTCCCTCTCTGACTTGTTAGATTTGGCTCTTTATGATCAGTGCGCTCTCACTAGAGCTTAAGCTCCTTGATATCAGCTAATTTGTTTATTGCAATACCCTCAGATCTGGAAAACACAGTAAGTGCCCAAACTTTGAAAACAGAAATCAACTGTTTCAGCTCTAATGCTATTTAAATCTACTTCTGAATGGGTCTAAGTGCTATGGAGCTCTCTCACTTCAGTCTGCTATGGGCAAAGGTGTAAAATTTTAGAATCCTGTAACCCGTATGGTCTTTGCGCCAACATTTCTGCGATGGCCACAGAGTCGCATGAATTCATTCTCTGAATGTTTCTAGCCTTGATTGTGGGCCAATCAGAACAGAGTTTATAGACTGGAATCTAGTAACGTGGTTTGGCCCACAAGGCCCTTCATCGTGTGGTCACTGACATCCTCTCTGTCTTTACCTCCTACCATTTATATCTCTCTCTCACACACACCCCTCTCTCGCCAACCGCCTCATCCTCTATTTTCGCAGGTGGAGTTCATTCTTCGGGAAACACCCTTTCTCTATCTTTGGCTGTATGTTCTCATCAAGACTGAGCTTGGGGGCGCCTGGGTGGCTCAGTCGGTTGAGCGTCCGACTTTGGCTCAGGTCATGATCTTGCGGTTTGTGGGTTCGAGCCCTGCGTCGGGCTCTGTGCTGACAGCTCAGAGCCTGGAGCCTGCTTCAGTTTCTGTGTCTCCCTCTCTCTCTGCCCTTCGCCCTCTCATGCTCTGTCTCTCTCTCCTTCAAAAATAAATAAACATTAAAAAATTGAAAAAAAAATACACTGGGCTTGTACAGGAGAATTCGTTGACCCCTCCACTCCGTCCCCAGCCCTTTGTACAGGTTGGGTCAGGGACCCTTTCTCTGACTAAAGTTACTGTTGCCAATAGCACAGCATAGTTATGTAGCTTTCGTAAACAGGCACTTTTGTCCACTAAGATGGAAGAATTCCTTAGGGTCAGGAACCCTGTGACGCTAAACAGGCCATGCCTAGCACAGAGGCAGTGCCTCATAATCATACCCCAGCTGTTGACCTCTTCCCACATTCCTGGCTGTGTCCTACCAGGTCACATGCCTCCCCCTACTTAGGCCTTGTGTCCACCCTGTGAGGAAGGACTCAGCATCAGCTTCTTACCTAATTTTTTCAAAGAAGCAACCAAGATGGCAGGCCCTGGGTGGGTAGCTGGTGGGCATCAGAAAGATGTAGAGGCTGTGGGAAAAAAGGAGGGAAGGAAGAAAGGAAGGGAGGAAGAAAGGGAGGGAGGAAGGAAGAAAGGGAGGGAGGGAGAGAGGGAAGGAAGAAGGAGGGAAGGAAGGAAGGTTGGAAAGGAAGGTTGGAAAGGAGGGAGAAAGGAAGGAAGGGAGGAAGGGAGAGAAGGAATTGAGTCATGGGCTTGTAAGTTGATGGTGGGGTTGGCATTATTCCTGCGTATCAATACTAGTTCTATGGTTTTCACATTTTACTTCTCAGTATCTATATTAAAAGACTGCTCTAAGAATCGGGATACCAATTTGCCACTCCCAGCCCTACCACTAACTAGCTGTGTGACTTTTGATACATTAGTCAACCTCTCTGTATGTCAAGACAAGTTAGCTTTGAGGAATGTAGCCATATCCACATGAGAAAAAAATCAGTAGTCTATGGTCATAAGTTATTATAAATCAAAGTGATTATATATGTACATATTTGTGTAGGTACATAGATATTTGTTTACTGAAGTATGACTATGTTTCTATGCATATATATAACTTCATAATTACATGTGTATATAATTTGATACATTTCAGGGGAACCCTCATGAAGAAAGACTCTTTTCCTTAGAAATATCTGATGATCCTCGTCGCCTTTTGTTGGTCATCTCTTGCTGAGTAGCACATTCCTTCCATAACTTAGTGATTGAATACAACAGTATTTATTACGTCAGTTTCTGTGGGCGGGGCACCTGGGCGTGGCTTGACTGGACACCCTTGCTGCCTCCCACCTGTGCTTAGTGGGCTTGAGGCTCAGCTGGGGAAGGTCTGCTTCCAGGTTCACCTGTGTGGTTGCTGTTAGGATCCAGGTCCCTCCGAGGCCCCTGTTCCTCAGAAGCTGCTGGCCAGAGGCTTCGCTGGGCTCCTGACCGTTTGGATCTCACACCATGGCAGAGAGAGATGGACACATACACACAGGGCGGGCAAAACAGAAGTCGAAATCTTTTGTAAACTACTCCTGGAAGTAACGTTCCATCACTTCCACATTCATTAGAAGCACGTGGCTGGGTCCCTTCCTGCCCACACTCAAGCGAAGGGGATTGAGTACAGTGGGGTGTGAACACCACAGCGTGGGGGGCATGGGAGTCACGTCACAAGCTACCCACCACACCTATGAAATCCTCCTCCACTGGCTCCCAAACACCCCCCACTCTGCTCCTGCCCTTCCTTCCGTGGGGACAGTTGTTCTTCATTAAAATTTTTAAAAATGTTTTTATTTATTTTTGAGACAGAGAGAGAGAGAGCATGAGCGGGGGAGGGGCAGAGAGAGAGGGAGGCACAGAATCGGAAGCAGGCTCCAGGCTCCGAGCTGTCAGCACAGAGCCCGATGCGGGGCTCGAACTCGAACTCACAAACCGCGAGATCATGACCTGAGCCGAAGCTGGACGCCCAACCGACTGAGCCACACAGGCACCCCGGGACAGTTGCTCTTAACCACATTTCCACCTATCTAAGCCCATGTGGACTTTGAAACTATGCTTCAGATATGACCTCCTCTCCGAAGCTTCCCTAGAGACCTGAGAAATCTGTCCTCTTCTGTGTCTTGTAGTTCTTGATTTACAACAAACTGGAAAGTGCTCATCTTCCCTGCCTGACCGTGAGCTTCTTAGGACGTGGGACTGTGGTGTGTCGATCCCCCTCCTGGAGACATCATACTTTTCACTTAGTAGGTGCCCTGCGAGGGTTCACTGAGTGCAGCTGATTAACTTAATAAGTACTTTGAGCTGACTTTATTTAGAATTTGAACGGTGTCACGAATTGTGAGCAGAGATTCTATAAGCAGGCATGAACCATAAGCTCTGAAGTTTGGAAATGTATTCCAACTTGAAAGCATTTTTTTTCAGACCCACATTCCTCTGCTTCAGGGGTCAGACTCCACCGCTGAATTACAAGGGTGTATTCTGGGGTGATCCCCCCCGCCCCCGTTCGGCTTCTCCTTGCTTCGTACCCCTTCCTTCATTCATCTCTCCCATCTTGTTGGCAGGAAAGAGAGACCTTTTCATTAAACTCTGGTTCCCATCATTTATCTAGGCTGACCTTACCATCCTCTTGGCTGGTCTGTTTTTCTCAAGGGTCTAGGAGCTTGTAATTCAGGAAGACCTGGTGGTTCCAGAAGGAGCTTCATCTTTGGGAGGAACAGAGATCATTATTGAAGCAAAAGCAACCTGAACCAAGGCCCTTCAACTTTCTACTTGTATTCCGTTTGCATGCTTCTTGTTCCCCGTCCGTGAACCTTTAGCGATTTTCATGTCTGGGGATTTGTGAGAAAATATAGTTCTAAAACTGTCTTCCACATTGGATTAGTACCTGGCAGTTTCCAAAGGTATTTTTCACACTCGGTGTTTCGTGTAATCTGTACGCCAGCAATAAGAAGTAGATAATGTTAATTGGATTTTATAGATAAGAAAGTGCAAGTACAGAGAGGTGGTCCAAGATGACACTTGGTCCAAGATGACACCACGTAGTCTGCAAGAGGCAGAGTGAGATCCTGAGCGAGACTCCCGGGTAGAAGCCTCTTCAGTCTTGATCTCCTCATCATTAGTGAAGGGAAGAGTGGAAATTCTCCCACATGGTCTTCGAAATACAGTTTTGTTTCTTGCACACAGTTCCTGCTCCCTGAATGCATGTGAAAAGTGTGAATCGAACTGAAATCTGGGCTGATTATTGGATTCTGGAACCATCTTAGAGCAGGTCTCAAGTTGCCTTTGCTCTAGATCTTGCCCCTTGTTAAAGAGCCTTCTTTTCCTCCCTCTCTTCCTCCCTGCCTTCCCTCCATCGACTCATTTGTTTATTCAGATGGCCGGCATTCTTAGGAATCCTACCTTGCAACAGGCACCATGTACCTAAGAAAGTTCCATCTTTGTGGTATGGTTCACAGTCTAGCAAGAAAGTTGGAGAAGAGCTAGGCAATAATGATTCTTGTATCCTGATGCTCTGTAAGCAACATGAGAACGCGGCCTTGTCTGTCTGGCCTACTACAGTATTCTGGTGGTGAGAACAGTGCTCAGTAAATATTTGTTGGCTGAAGAGAATCGAGGGCTCCCGATCTAAGTATGATTTGACAAATATTAAAAATAATTGCCGTCACTCTCTCACCCAAGGAGAGATGCCTGGATGGGATGGTTGGATGGACTTTGCCTTGGGGGGAGAGGCGGTAAATTGAGGCTTCTTGCTCATCTCTCTTGCCCAGGGAGTTTGCCCGTTGGAAGGTGAGGAACACAGCCATCGAGAGGAGAGACCTGGTCCGTCATCCAGTGCCCCTCATGCCAGAGTTTCAAAGAAGCATCCGCCTGCTTGGCAGAAGACCCACCACTCAGCAGTTCATCGATACCATCATCAAAAAGTACGGCACCCACCTCCTCATCTCTGCCACCTTGGGAGGTAGGTTGGCAGCTCCTGGGCCATGGCCTTGTTCGTGCCTTGGGGGTCTGGATTGGAGGGGAGGTTGGGATGCCCTGGGATCCAAGCCAAGCTAACATCTCTGCCGCTGTACGTCACTCAAAAGCATATAAGCCAAATTGACTTGGTTGCTCTGATCATTTCAGAACCCTGGGTTCCATTCCCC
Source organism: Prionailurus bengalensis (assembly GCF_016509475.1). Lineage (NCBI taxonomy): Eukaryota > Metazoa > Chordata > Mammalia > Carnivora > Felidae > Prionailurus > Prionailurus bengalensis. The sequence goes on along the minus strand of NC_057359.1, from coordinate 78,844,504 downwards.
GGGACAGTCAGACTTGAGTTTACTAACTTTTGTAGAAATACTAACTTTTGTGGCTTCACCTTGGAATTAGCTCTATTCTTCAGGGATGCTTAATCTGACTATGGTATTAGTTCCTTTGGAACGTGGTCTAATCTGGGGAAATAATTAAGCTTCAGGTGTTGTTTAGAGAGTTGCCTTTGTTTATGTAAGTCTGCTTTAGGGACTGATAACTTGAGGTTATCATTTTACAAATAGGGTATTATTTGTATGTTTTATGGGCTTGGAGGAGGTTAATAGGAAAGCTGACCAGTTGCTTCACGTGGCTTTGCCTTACCTCTCCATCCCCATCAAGTCCAACCCTTAAGAGAGGAGGAGAGAACGGAGGAAATACATTTTTTTAAAGAGGGGGATATGGTAGAGACTAGTGTATTTTGATGCTTATGGTTCTTGCCCACGTGCATCATTTTATATTATAAGCTAAATCTCCTCGCACATCAGTTTTCTGCCATAATGACGAGGGCCACTAAATTTTGAGAAAGCCTCTTTGGTGGGGGAACGCCATGCCTCCTGCTCAGGGAGCTGAGAGGTTGCCTTTAGATGTGACCCTTGCCCGCTAAACAAGAATGGTGTGTTGATGGAGGCGGGGTGGGTGGACTGAGGTATAATTAGAACATTCGATCTTCTCCTTCAGAGGCAGGGGGAGCACCAGGAGCTGGAGTGGCGGGGACAGACTCCATGGGAGAAGGAGCCGTGTAGCTGGCAGGAGCTGGCGAGGCACAGGGGAGGTGGCAGGCGCTTTCTAGGCTGAGCGCACAGTATGCATTGTGAGGAAGCCCGGATTAGGAACTTGGTGATCACGGGGGTGTGAGGGGAGGTTGGGCAACTTCATTCATCCTTACAGTGAGAGGAGCCATTGTGTATTATCTGCCCATAGTAGGCATCGTACATCGCCATTAGTCCCCCAAATCTGCAAGCTAAGTCCAATGAGCTCCATTTTCTACATAAGGAAGCTAAGAGGCAGAAGGGGTGTGGCTAGTAAGTGACAACGCTAAGGGTTTTTTGTTTGTTCATTTGTTTGTTTGTGTTTTCTGTTTATTTAAACTAAAAACAAAACAAAACACAGTTCACAGTTTACTCTACGTTTTTAACTTTGGGCTTTCTGTCCACAAAGCCTGCGTGTGTGTGTGTGTGTGTGTGTATACATATATATATATTTTTTTTTTTGACTCAACATCGGTTATCTCTTTAACCAACTCATTCACCTCCCCAATCCACCCGCTCCAAAACCTACCAACCAGCATGGATCCGTTGCCTGATGCTACTCAAATACTAAGTAGGACTTTGAATGTTAAATCATGTAGTATAAATTGTATTTTATTGAGAAGCAAAAGAGAAATCACTTCTACACTGAGTGTTTCATTAAGCTACACCCCTTTTCTTTGAATTTCTCCACCTCCCATTTTACTTGAATACATATATATATTTCAACCTATTCTGTTCTTTAATTAGAAGCTGTGTTCTGTCCGAGTCCCTGGAAATCCCCAATAACAAAGACGTTTCTTTTGCTGTGAAATATATTTTTAATTTCTCCAAGGCGGAGTCGTGAATTATTCACGGAGCCTTGTCCCTCTTCTGTTTTTACAGCACAACATTTTAAAATATGCAAAGCTTTGGATTGAGTTCTAGCGTTGGACAGCGGGCCCTAACTGTGCCCTCGGTCCTCACCGCGGAGGAGCGGGGAGCGGGAAGGGGAAAAAATTTACTGTCGGTTGAACACAGTGTGCCAGATACTGCGTGAGGTCCCTGGTAACATCATCATTTCGTTTACTCGATCTTGGAAAATTGTTTCTTGAGAGCCTCCCCGTGCAAGGGGAGAGAAAGGGAAGGGGTACGTTGTAGTGAATGGAGGGGCAGCTTCTGGAGTTTGCGTGCCTTGGTTCCACACCAGTTTGGCGTCACCTGCTCCAAGCCTCGGTTTCCTCTCTTAGAAAGAGAAACAACTTAGACTATTTTCTTCGTGCGCGTTGTGACAGTGAGATAAAATGGTGCGTTAATAGTGCTGAGCACGGTGTTTGGACAAACAGGTTGTTGCTATTGTCGGTGTTGTTTCATTATTCTCACTATAATTATTGTAATGTAGTGGGGCTGAGGAGCTGGGGGATTTGCGATTCGAGCCCATTCCTACCACTCACCAGGTGAATAGGAGACATTGAGAAATTCGCTTTCCTGTCTGGATATCAGTTTTCCTGCCTAAATACAAGAAGGTGCAGAAAATGTTATTCTCTGTAATTTTCCCTAAGAACACCGTGTTCATTTAGAAGAAACCTTCTGATAAGCTGTTGGAGGTGTCAGGTGAGCTCCTAAGGGCATACTCAGACAACAAAAGATGATTCTTAAACTGTCACATGTAGGACAAGTAAATGCATTTATTTGGCTCCTGAGGGAGAGAGAAGGGGAAGGAAAGGCAGTGAGAAAGAGGAAGTGCAGCCAGTGGGAGGGCTGACACACGGCACTTTCATGGGCTCCTCAGGTTGTTGGTGAACTTGATTCATCTCATAAAGTACTTGGTGTGAGTGATTTCCTCATGGAAGGTGGTAAGGGGGAAAATTGGTCTGGAATGACCCATGGGGATACAGGGGTAGGATAGCATTTTCCCTTAGCCCCTCTGAAGATCATGTTTTGGACCAGAGGAAACCCCTGGGAGCCTGAGTGATACGTGTGATTAAATTAGCATGAATGGGGGTGCATGCCTCCCCATCGACAGATACGCACAAATCCCCACCTAGACTTGGATGCAAGTTCATCTACACGCAGACGTCCATGCATATGTGGTGCACACTTGCAGACACACTGGGCTCAATGCCTATAGGTGCAATGTACGCATATGTGTGTGTGAGGTTGCACACGTTTGTGAATGTGTGCAGATTCCACGAGTGTCTTTTTATGCGGGAGGGCTTATGTTTTTGTATGCGTGTGTATGTTTGTGTGTATATTCGTTATTCCCCACCCTGCATTTTCGGAAAGCTTCCCTGGGCTGAGAGAAAGGCTGAGGGTAAAGTCACAGGGACTCAGCAGGAAAGGATGAGAGAGGCCCCAGAGGGTCCCAAATCCAGACATCTTCCTCCCCCAGTGAAGAACGGTATCCCCTATATACTCGAAAGGTGAAAGCATCGGCTCCCGCCCCCTCCCCATCCACTGCGAGGCTGAGTCTCACTGTGTTCCCCTCCGAAAGCTGCGGTACAGACAGAGTGAGGCAGATCCCCTGGAGGCCAGAGACACAGAGGAAAGGCCTGTGTGGGGTGAAGAGGCAATTTGCAGGAATGCCCAAATGGGAAAGCAGCTCTAAACAGAGCATTCTCTTAATAAACAAGAAATTAAGTCTTAATAATGCAGCAAGAAGCCCATTAACCCCTCTTGATCTAAGGCTTGCTTCTGCCGGTTTTCAGTCCAAAGGGAGCTGGGCCCGTTCTACCTTCTCTTGCGCGGGCTCCTTGGAGAGCCTGCGCTTGGAATATTTATTCCTGTAAATGTGCTCTAACTTCCAGCATATTCACGTATTTAATCATTTACCTCTCCGCCCGCCTATCTATTCATCAATCCATTCAATCACCTATCCACCCATCCATTCATCCATCCACTTACCCCTCCCAGGATACCCGGACACCTGTTCTTTGTTGGGAACATTGCAAAAGAATCCATAGACTCCTCGTTCCACCAGGCCACCGCCCACCGTCCTCGAATTCATTGTCTAATTGTATATAAGGTCATTTTTATGTCAGATCTACCCAGGTCGCTGTGGAGTCCAAAGGACAGAAAATCATGTCCTCCTGCACTACCCGCGAGCCTTCATGGGAAGGTGCAAACATAAGTGTCTTACTCTGAACTCACGTTTAGGCTTGTGGAACCCAGAGGTTAATTTTGATAATGAGTCTTCTCATGGGGAGATTTCAGTCTAGTAGTTGAGGCAAAGACATCGCACAATAAATACTGTAGAATCAGATCACTTCCATATAGATTTATTCAGCCACAAGCACTCTGATCTTTGCTAAGCACATAATACTGGTCCACGTTGTGCTGGACAATGACAGTGAAATGATGGCAGCCTCTTACAGACTCCCTGACCTCACAGGGATTCTCCTCTAACGAAGGAGATAGGCTATTAAGCAAGCGATCACCAGGAAATGTGATAGGTGATATAAATAAAATAAAATAAAAGAGAAACAAAAGAGACAGGGAGCACGTGGTTAGAGTTCTTGATCTCGTTTAAGTAAAGAGTGGGGGATTCGGGGAAGGCTTCCCAGAGGAGGTGTTGCCGTAGGTGACATCTGAGGGATGAGTAGAAGTTAGGCAGGAGGACAAAAAAGAAAAGAAAAGAAAAGTCCCGACAATGAGAGAACAAGGCGCATTTGTGCAGGATAGAGCATCCCTAGAGAGTGGCGAGGAGGCAGCTGGAGAGACCAGAGGGTCATTCCACATTCCCAACAGGGAGGCAGGCACCCTTCTTCCAGGCTGCATTCCACTGTCTGTATCCCTCTACCTTTGCTGTCCGTCTGGTATATTGAAATGGTCCCCTTATGTCTCTGTCTCCCTGCACCAGCATTGACCAATTAGAAATAGAAGTGTGAGCCACGTAAGCCATTTTAGATTTTTCTCACAACCACTTCATTAAAAGTAAAAAGAGAAAGGGGAGAAATCATGTTAACAATATATTTTATTTAACGTGGCATATCCCAAATATTGTCATTTCCACGTGTAATCAATGGGATAAGCAATTCATGATGTATTTTATATCGTTTTCTTACATTTTAAGATTTTGGAAATCTACCGTGGAGTTCACACCTACGGTGCATCTCAGTTTGGACTAGCCACATTTCAAGGGCCCAAAAGCCACCCTGGTCTGGTGGCTCTCGTATTGGACAGCATACTTGTAGTCACTCAGTGACTCTAGAACGAGGACAGTGTCTTATTTATTTGTCACCCCAGTGCCTACCAAATTGCTCAATGCATGCGTGCTGAGCTAAACTGAATGGACATGATAGAGAGTGAAAGAGGGAAGGTGATGACATCTCCCTTGGGGTCAGGGTGTAGTGGGAGAAGGTCACCAGAAAGGTGATGCCCCCGTGGGTTCTGAGGAATGTATAGGAGTGTTCCAGGTTTCTTACCCCTGCAGGAGGGAGGGGTAAGAGAAAGTGACAAAAGCTGGTTGGGTTTCAACGGTCAGATAGGGGAGGGACAGAATGGCATTCTAAGCAGAGAGAAGCATTTGAGGAGAGGAAATCGGCAGCAATAAATCATGGAGACGGAGGGAATGGTTTGACCGGTGCTCATAAAGGGAGACAGCGGTGAACAGACTGGAAGGTGCATGTGGAGAACCGTGGACAGCAATGGAACTCAGTTCTAGAAGCAGTCATGGAGGGATCCGAGGCACAGGAATTAATCTGTGGGTCAGTACTGTGTGCCCTTCCTAGGATAATCACTGTCCTGAAAGCAAGTTTGTTTGTTTGTTTCTATTAAAGTCAAAAAGCAATCAGCATCCTCAAGAAATTTCAGTTATCTTAGATATTAGACTTTTGTCCTCAGAAAGCATTGAGACTGTTGTTCTCTGACTATCCTATTTTATTGCAGGATAAACTTCATGCAATTGCATGAAAATGTATGAAAAAAAAGAAAAAATTATTTTTCAGTAATCAAGTAACAGTCATCAACACTCCCATGGTACTCACCATGTGCCAGGCAGGGTGCAGGTACTTTATGCAGTTAGCTAATTTAATCCCATGATAACCTTATCCCCAGTTGTGCCCATGGAGGAATTAAAGCCTAAGGACGGTAAGTAACTGCTCGTGCAGGTAGTTCAGTCCAGGAAGGCTTGCCCCCGGAGACTGCTTTTTACGACGACTCTACACGACTTTGCTTACTATAACGAACCAGACCCTGCTGGAAGGACCTTACAAGTATTCACTAATTTATGCTTCTTAATCACTCTATGGAGTAGGTGCCAGTCCTCCCCTAATTTTGTGAATGAATAAGCTGAGAACAGAGACGTTAAGAAACATCCCCAAGTTCACCGTTCATAGGAGGTGAAACCAGACATATAATGGTCAGATTGGTTTAGCAGGTGTTTCTGGATGCTTTTTTCTGAAGTTCTGATGAAACGTCTTGCTATCCAAGATAAAAGGCGCCCGAAGTTAGTGCTGTTAGTAATCTATGCACCTGTTACTATGGAAAACTCAATGGAATAAAATACATGAGTCTGTGCATTCATTTCTCGCTCTCTGTTTTTCCACCCCCACTCTCTCTTTCCTTCTCTCGAATTCCTCTCTCTGTGCCTGACATTCTTGCCGCCTTCCCTCCTCTCTGGAGGTAACCTCCTGTCCATTCCACTGACAGAAACACAGTGCCTGGCTTACGGAGGTAATGAGAATATTTACTGATGGAATTAAAAAAACATTGGTGCATTACCCGGTTACCCTCTACTATAAGCCCAGCCCAGGGCTTCTGTACAAGGGATAGGGCGCTGGTTAATATCGATAGTGTCTGATTTCACTGATCCGACAGTTTGTTTTTTCCCTCTTTTGGGCGTGCGGTTTTCCCTGCCTTTAAACAATGTCTTATCTCTCTCTGTGTCTGTCTACCTCTTTAGCCATCCGTCTGTTCATCTGTCCATGTATCCATCTGTCTAGGAAGGGGCAGCAGCAGGAGAAAGAGAGAAAGGGAAGGAGGAAAGAAAGAGAGGGGAGTGAGTAGTGGAGGACCTGGGTGAGGAGGAGGAAAGGACCATCCAGGGCAAGCCCATCATTTTACAGAGGGAGAGTCTGAGCCTCGAGGAGAAGAGGAGATGATACCGGTGAGAAGTATGTGGTGGGTTGGTAGAGGTTGGACTTAACAGCTGAGGGTCTTTCCATGGTCCTTGTCCTGATAGAATTGGGTGCTTCCAGCCACCTCTGCACTGTTTCTCCTTCGCTATGCTCTTGATTTTCAGAGGCAGAAGGGAATTTGGGCAAAATTAGTGGGAAGTCCAAGGCTCTTTTCAGCATCCAGGCCCCTGGTGGGGGGGGGCTTTCCTCCCACCCCCAAAGCTTGATAGGCTCCCTCCCTGAACTTCTTTCCTTTTCCATGCAGGGGAGGAGGCCTTGACCATGTACATGGACAAAAGTCGCCTCGACAGGAAGTCAGGGAATGCCACTCAAAGTGTTGAAGCTCTGCACCAGCTGGCATCGTCCTACTTTGTGGACCGTGATGGCACCATGAGGAGGCTGCATGAGATCCAGATATCAACTGGAGCAATCAAGGTAGGCTTGAGGGGGGCTGGGCTGAAGGTTCTTAGCCATACTGCAACGCGGGTGTTCTGATAGCAGGTGGGCAGATAGAGTCTCTGGCTTCAGCCATAGAGCGAACAGCGCCCCCTGCCGACTTCCCTGACTGACGCAGTCCAGTGCCTTGTAAGATCAGGAGCACTGTCTTTGGGGTGACCACGTGCACTGATTTACTGGGGCAGCTCTGGCTATGGTCATGGCATAATAATCAACAGTCCTCTCATTTGCTCTTAAAGTTCTCCCGTGTTGATGATTTTTAGACTCCCTTTCTAGGTGAAAAAACTGAAAGCTACAGTGGTTAAATGACTTTCACAGGGTCATAGAGCTAGCAGGAGGCAGCTTACAGATGCCTGATCAGTAATTCTTTCCATTTTTTTTAATGTTTATTCATTTTTGAAAGAGAGAGACAGAGAACAAGCATGGGTGGCGTGGAGAGAGGGGGAGACACAGAATCCGAAGCAGGTTCCAGGCTCTGAGCTGCCAGTACAGAGTCCGACACCGACCTTGAACTCACAAACTGCAAGATCATGACCTGAGCCAAAGTTGGACGCTTAACCAACTGAGCCACCCAGGCGCCCCAGTAATTTAAACATTTGTGGTTTCCATTCCCTTACTCACCCCTCCCCATTTTACAGATGGGGAAACTGACGTCCAAGAGCTAAGGACTTTTTTTGTTTAGGGTTATACAGCTAGAATACCCTAACAGGGACTACAATTCGTCTCTGGACCAGGACTCAGCTATTTCTGTAAAGGCCGGGTAATAAAAATTTCAAGCTTTGCATGTCATATGGTCAATGTTGCTACAACCCAACTCTGCAGCTGTAACACAAAAATCAGCCATGGACAGTATGCAAACAAATGGGTGTGGCTGTGTTCCAATAAAGTTTTATTTGCAAAAAAGGACCTCTGTCACGTGCTGACCCATACTCCCCTGCACCAGTGCTATTCAATATACCCTTCCAAGATCGTAGAAGTGCCCTATATCTATGGTCAAGACAGTAGCCATTAGTCACATGTGTTATGGAGCCCTTGAAATGTGGCTACCAGGGAACTAAGTTTGTAAGTTTATTTCATTTAATTTGTGTGAATTTATTTATTTATTTATTTATTTTAACATTTATTTATTTTTGAGACAGAGAGAGACAGAGCATGAACGGGGGAGGGTCAGAGAGAGAGAGGGAGACACAGAATCTGAAACAAGCTCCAGGCTCTGAGCTGTCAGCACAGAGCCTGATGCGGGGCTCGAGCTCACGAACCTCGAGATCATGACCTGAGCCGAAGTCGGACGCTTAACCGACTGAGCCACCCAGGCGTCCCTAATTTGTGTTAATTTAAATAGCCACATTGACTAGAGTGGATCTAGACTTTCAATTTAGTGCCTTAGAGCACAGGAATTAAAAAAAAAAGATTCTATTTCAAATGCAATAAATTCAGGAATTACCTTTATAAAGAGAATGGGGGGTGAATTTTGATGTAAAGGATTAGTTTTTCTCACGATTTCAGTGCAGATTTTTTGCATCTCACATTTTCTTAAACCAGATTATACCTGCATTCTACATCTCAATCTTCGATCCAATTTCTACAGACCAAGCCTTGTATTAAGATTTTCAAAAATATCTCTGGGGAAAAAGTGTGTGGGTGGCGGAGGGGGGGGGGCAGCAGGAGGTGGGAGGGGGTAAGGGGGAAGGCATTTAGGGAGACTCGGGCAGTGGAGTTAGACATTGACCAAGCCAACAGAAAAATGAGGGAGGGTGTTCCTAGGAGGGAGGTAGGCAAGAGAGAAATAAATCAGATCGACAAACAAAGAGCCAGCTTATCCCAGAAGAATCGCCTCCATTGGGGGGATTATGTCGTTAGGGAGCTCGGCACAGAAAGACAGATCTTTATGAAGCCATCAGAGTCAGAGTGAAGCAAGAGCCTGGTTTTCATTATCACCGAATGGTTCTCTCCCCCCCTGGATGGGATGTGGAATTGAGATGTGGAGGCTCTGTCGAAAGATAATCTTCTTTTGTGCACCCTGGAAATGCAGCCTCCCTCCTTACAAGGAATTTCTCAGAGAAATTGCCCAGAGGCCACTCAAGGAGCCATTCTTATAGAACCACTGTCTTCCACACTCAGTCTGGGACTTGGCTGTTTCGCTTGCCATTTCTCATGCTACCTCAAGACCAGCTGGCTAGAATCGCCAGCTTTGTTTAAGACTAGCAGCTGACCCAGGTGAGGAAGTTCTGCTGGTAGCTTTTTTGCCCAGGGCATCCTTAGCAGAACGAACTGGTCGTCTTGAGCCTCAACCGATAACAACTATGTTATTATTTTGTACACACACACACACACACACAAAGAGAATAAATGGTTTAAAAAACATGACTCACAGACCCTCCATTTATATAGTTTCCTAAGTGCTAAAGGCTTCAAAAATATGATCTCTTTTACCTGTTGAGGTGGGTAAAAGTATTGCTACCATTTTATAGATGGGACCTTGAGGCTGAGAAAGGGAGGGTTTTGCAGCTGGGGGAAGGCGTGGCTGGCGTTTCGAGAGTCACGTGGCCATGTCGCAGGTCACACCATTCCTGACAAGTGAGGCTGTGTCTTTACTGGATGCAAACCTCAAAACTCGCCCATAAATGATCTTGTGAAATTATGGGAAGTTAAGGCTAAAGGAATGAGAAGCCTCTTTTCATCCTAAATCATGCTTACTTCAAGTTTATAAAACATCTTCTAGAAAATGGGGATAATTTCATCGTTCTTGCCTAATAGCGTATATGTACTCATCACAGATTATAGAGATCTAGGGTAATATGATGCCCATTTTTTAACATGTGCGAAGCATCAGGCGCTCAAACCCGTCGTGTCTTGTCTCACACCCTTCCTGGAAAGGATTTACTAGCTTCAGGTCACAGAAACTTAGAGAAGGTAAGTGACTTCCTTAGGTCATACAGCAAATTCATGGCCCCGTTACGATTTCATGCTGGTTCTCCCGATTCTAAAGCACGTGCTTTTGAAATATACTATTGTGCTTCAACGTATTAATTCATATAATACGTAGAGTGACCTTGTGAAGCGAGAGCCAGGGAATGGGTCCCATCTGTGTGCTCGATTGCTCTGCTATCCTGATGCCTGTTTGGTGATAGCCCAAGTGTGGTCTTTGCCACAGGCGAGGTGCCCAGGAAGTGGCCGTTGGCTCAGGCCAGGAGACTTTCTCTGCCGGCTTTGCTCTGCTGAGGGCTGACTCTGCGGGGCCCTGTCTCACAGGTCTCTGACAAGGGCACCTGTCTCACACCTGTCACCCTTGATGTGCACTCCAGGTCACAGAGACACGCACTGGGCCTCTGGGCTGTAACAGCTATGACAATCTGGACTCTGTGAGTTCCGTCCTTCTGCAAAGCACGGAGAGCAAACTGCACCTTCAAGGTAGGATGCCCGTGGGAATCGGAGACCAGAGAGGGGGGAGGGGGGAGCCTTGGGATTTTGAGGAGGCATGATGTGGAGGCAGAATAAAGACAAAGATGCAAGACGGAGAAACCAAGGAAGACTACAAATACGGAACTTAGGACAGTTAGGACATGATGCCTTTTAAAAATGTTAACATATACAGGACATTAAATTCATGGTTATTAATTAGTTTTCAGATATAAAGTATGAAAATGGGAGCTTTATCTGATTATTTCGATGAAAATGTCTAAACAGTGTTATTTATAGATGCTCCAGACCTAATATATATTAAAGTTTCATATCTTGCTGTCTGAATTTCCTAGATTATTGTGTTTGATTTTCAATGTATTTTGGCAGGTGTTATTTGAATTCCAAGAGCTATAGAGCATTTTATAGAATTTTTGGTTCTACGTAATCTTCTTTCTCCTTATTCATTCGTCGTCTGTAGTCTTTAATACATGTATACACACGTACATATGTGTTTGTGTGTGTGTGTGTGTGTGTGTGTGTGCTTTCAGCAGAGTTTATAAATGAGAACACTCAATGCTGACAGGGTGTTCAGAGACAGACACTCAGGCACTGCTAGTTAAGAATGCAACAATTAAGGGGTGCCTGGGTGGCTCAGTCGGTTGAGCGTCTGACTTCAGCTCAGGTCACGATCTCGCAGTCCGTGAGTTCGAGCCCCGCGTCAGGCTCTGGGCTGATGGCTCAGAGCCTGGAGCCTGCTTCCGATTCTGTGTCTCCCTCTCTCTCTGCCCCTGCCCCGTTCATGCTCTCTCTCTGTCTCAAAAATAAATAAAACATTAAAAAAAAAATTAAAAAAAAAGAATGCAACAATTAAAAAAAAGAATGCAACAATTATGAGATTACTTCGCTGATATCTTTCAACATGTGTATTTGTTTAGTGTCTGTTTTATGTCAGGTCTATGTTAGGGGCTCCAGATATACTTATGACCTTAAGGAAAAGATACCCTTTAAAATAGTAATTTTACCCTTGTTAATTCATCATTAACAGGTGAGGACATTATAAGGAAAAATTACAAGGCTTTGAGTACAGATAGTGCTGTTTTAAAAAGCATAATTTATAATGGAAAAAAAAAGTAAAAATCTCAATTTTCCGCATGAGAGGACTAGGCAAATTATGTAGTATCCACACAACATAATATTAGGCAGGTACTAAAATGTTATTTATGAGAATTTCCAAGAATGTATGAAAGCGATCTGATATAGTGTTAATTTAAAAATGGGTAGTGTCTGACTGAATGTGTGGCATGATCTTAACAATGCGAAAGGGTAAGGAAAAATAATATTGCAAGGGAATATGCCGAGATGTTAAAAGAGGTTACCTCTGGATGGTTAGGGTGCAGATGATTTATTTTAGGCTTCCCAGTTCTTTTTCTAACTTTTCCACAACGATCATGTATTAACTTTATAGTTAGGGGGAAAAAATGGCATGCTTTAACTTTGAGCAGACTAAAAATGTGACCTTCTAGAAAGGTGTCTGATAAAGGTGACTCTGAATGTCAGTGGGAGGAAAGCAGAGCTGAGATTTGCAGGTGGAGCTAAGCAGAGCCTAATATGACTTTTATATTCCAGTTCCTTGGCAATCCTTTGATTCATGCTCCTGTTACAGAAGATGGTTGGAAAATGGCACAGGGAGGGCTTGGTAGAGTCACTTGGGAGCACTGAATGGAAAACCCCCCCGGGAATTGCAGGCCAAGAAAGTGGTTTAGCGTTAAAAGAAAACACAACAAAACCAAACCTCAGACACACAGAGAATAACCCTACCTCCTTTAGTAGAGAAAAGAGTGGATGAGTAGGTTTGGTAATAACCTGATAAGAAAGTACATAAGACAGATCTGCCTTGGGCGTGCCCGGATGATCAACTTATTAAAGTTCCTGTGATACCTACTGGTGACCTTGTGAAGTGAGAGAAGTGTTGGAGTCCAGGAAGCTTGGCTGCAGCCTGCATTTGATAACCCTGCTGTGCATGTTGGCAGTGGAGAGACCTGTGAGTTATAATTGGAGTAAATTTAGAAGGGATTAACAAGATGTTAGTTACCAGGAAGGTATTAAGATCTTAGGGCCAGTAAGAGGCTGATTTCCCATGAAGCTAATGAAGCTTAAGGTCCAGGGCTCCCTCACCATGTAGGTCCCCGAATTTTCTCATTCTAAATACTGACTTTCACACCTCATGTTGAATTCCTTTTCTCAACGAGCAGTTATGGTATAAGCTTCAGTCCTCCAAAATGCAGGTCTACCATTGGTTACATGATTATAAGTATGTTATCCACCAAAAAGGAGGTGACATCCTTGTCTTATTCTAGATTGGTCAGAACACAACTGGAAAGTTAGGGCCAGGTCTGGGCATCACACTTCAAGAGGGACACTAAGAAACTACAGTGTTCCTAAAGAACGGTGTCTTATGAGGAACAGCTGAAGAGAGTTGACTTGGGGCAAAAGGACTGTCTACAGATACCTAAAGGGCTGTCTTACAGAAAAGCTAGTCAAATTCATTAATGTGGATAAAATGAGCCTAGACCTGATGCACTTGCAGAAGACAATAAAGATCCCAGCTTTCTTTTAAGAATCTGTGTTGGGTCAAAGTGGGCTTCAGGATGTAGTGGGAAACAGTTTGTGTCCCAAGGAAATATATACCCTATCAGAGAAGATGGGCTTAAACAAACAAAAAGAGGCATAAGGAATTGTAGTGGAGAAAAATGGGAGGGCTTCATGGTACCAAATGGTATGGGGACTTAACCTATCAGGGGATTGGAGAAGATGGATAGGATAGGACCTGGAGGATGACGAAGAGGTCAGGGTCATGGATATGGAGGCAGACAATGAGTATCTATGAAGGAGCATTTGAGGAAATGACAATGTCGTAAGAGATTAAAGCAGAGACATCAGTGGTGAGAAAGATGAAATAATCCTTTGGATCCTGGAAGGCCTGTGCAGCATATTAATGACTCGAACATTAATTTGAGGGTCATGGGCACCATGGAAAGGTTTTTAAAAAGGAAGTAGCATGAGGAGATTGATGTTTTGGAAGATCACTCTGGCTGTCATGTGTCCAGTTAATTAGATCGGGGTAGATTGAGGGTTGATGACCTATTAGGGGCTATTGCAGTACTGAAGATGAGAGGTCAAAGATTCAGACCACGAAGGTAGCAGTTGAGGTTGAAAAAAACAAACCACTTTTAGAGTTACTTAGCTGGCGTCAACCACTTCTAGAGTTATTTAGCTGGCATCATGACCAGAATTTAGTGAGATGACCATGAAGAATTTAGATAATCTGGTGAGTGGAGTGTGGGGATGAGATAGAGAGGAAGGGCAGGGAAATACATAAGATTCAAGGCAATATATAATATAATAGAGATAATGAAAGTAATGCATACCATTATGGAGATTCAGAAAAGGGAGTAATTCATTTGGCCTGTCTAGGTAGAGGAGTCATAAGAAAAAAATATCTAATGGGGCGCCTGGGTGGCGCAGTCGGTTAAGCGTCCGACTTCAGCCAGGTCACGATCTCGCGGTCCGTGAGTTCGAGCCCCGCGTCAGGCCCTGGGCTGATGGCTCAGAGCCTGGAGCCTGCTTCCGATTCTGTGTCTCCCTCTCTCTCTGCCCCTCCCCCGTTCATGCTCTGTCTCTCTCTGTCCCAAAAATAAATAAACGTTGGAAAAAAAAAAAAGAAAAGAAAAAATATCTAAGGAAGAATAATATTCTCTTGGTGGAAGGTAAAACAAAAAAACTTCTTCAATATAAGACAGAAGACTGTCTCATGATTCTTGGATAGGCTGATATTTATTCAGTAGGATACAACAAGCAGTAGGTATAAAGAAAAGGATTTATACATTGAACCACATTAAAATTAAGAATTTCCAGGGGCACCTGGTGGCTCAATCAGTTGAGCATCCAACTCTCGATTTTAGCTCAGGTCATGATTCCAGGGTCATGAGATCAAGCCCTGCATCGGGCTCCATGCTTAGCATGGAGCCTGCTTAAGATTCTCTCTCTGTCTCTCTCTCCTGTCTCCTCTCTCCTCTCTCCTCTCTCCTCTCTTCTCTCTCTCCTCCTCTGCCCCTATCCCCCACTCTCTCCCTCTCTCTCAATTAAAAAAAAAAAGAATTTCTGTTCATCAGATGCTGCTATTGATAGAATGAAAATACAAGCTGCAGAGTAGAAGGAAAGATTTTTGATACATGAATCTGACAAAAAAAAAAAAAAAAACCCTGTGCAAAATATATCAGTAACTCCTAAAAACAACAAGAAAAAGGCAGACTGTCCAGTAAGACAAGAAAATGGGTAAAAGACATGAACAGGCACTTCACAAACAAGAATATCAAAATGGCAGATAAACATTTGAAAAGGTGATTAACTTTTCTGGCCCTCATAAAATGTAAATTAAAGCCACAATTTAGTATGCTAACCCCACAATCAGTCTGGTTCAAAGGAAAAACACTGACAACATCAAGGAGTGATGATGTGGAACAATGGGAACTTACATGGAAACTTACTTATAACATCTCCTGCATTGCTTGTGGGAGAATAAATCAGTACAACCACTTTGGAAAACTCTTTTGGCAGTATCTACAAAAAACTCAGTATGTCCTGGCCCTGTGACCCAGAAATTATAATTCTTGGGAGTATGCACAACAGAAATGCCATCTATGTTCACCAAAGGACATGGCTGTTTATAGCAGCTTTATTCAAAATAGCCTACAAATGGAAATAGCCCCAATTGCCCATCAACAAGAAAATGGATAAATACATTGTCATGCATTCATATGACAGGCTACAATGCAGAAATGGGGGAAAATAAACTATTCTTTTCTGCAACAGTATGGAAGAATCTCATGAACATAACATTAAGTAAAAGAAGCTGGACACAAAAGAATATGCGCTATTTGATTCCATTTCTATACGGGTCAAAAACAGCCGAAAAAAAAAATGTGTTGCTTTTGTAGCTCAGAGAGCATTAACCTTCAGGGAGGGAGAATAAGGGACTGACAGGAGATGGGAGAGGTTTCTGGAGGTATCTATGATGTTCTGTTTCTTGATCTGGATGGGAGCACATGGGTGTGTTTACTTTGTGAAAATTCATAGCACTGTACGCACGTGATTTATATGTATACATTTCTGTGTGTATAATGTGCGTCTATGAAAAATTTATTTAATAATGTGCTCCATCTTGACATCGTCTGCAAAGAGAAGACATGAATAAAGCAGACACGTAGAAGAACAGAAGGTGGTCCAGCCCAGCCAGAAGACAGCCGCATGGACTGAGGGCAGAGGAGTCAGAAATAACAATGGATAATATTTATCCAGCACTTCCTAGTGTGCCAGGGCCTGTGTTCATTGATTTGTATTACATGCATGTTTATTTGTTTGTTTTTATTCATTTTAACTTCCATTTAATTTTATTATGTAATTGCACTTACTACGTTTTGAATCCTCACCCCATTCCTGGGAGGAAAGCATAAGTAACATCCCTACTTCATAGGTGAGGAAACTGGGGTGAGGGAGGTCACTCAGTCAGTGATTGAGCTCCACATTTAACCCTGACAGTCTGACTTCAGAGCTTTTGTTTCTCAAAATGCTCCTGTTCTCTCTTCCTCTTTCCTCTCCTAATTCCGCTGAAGGAGGCTGGGAGGGGAGATTCTGCAGAGGTTTATTTTGGTGGATTGAGGACGATGTGAATGGCACCCTAATGGCATTGACCTTGTGGTGGTTCATAAACTGTTCGCAGAACAGGGCAAAGGTAGAAGGAAATCGGAAAAAGAAAGAAGAGGTTTGGAGAAGGACACGAGGAGTGAGAAAGACAGGATCATAGAAATGATCACAGGCTATTAGTAGTCGAAACAGCAACAGCCAAACTGGTAGTAATAACACTAATGGCATAATGATAACTTCTTATTTTTATACTTCTCTCTCCAAGAAGCCCATTGAGTGTTTTGCTGACATTGTCATGTAATTTAATCTAGTATCCATCTGGTGAGGTATACAGAGAGCAGAGCTCTGCCTTGGTAGCTCACTGATGTGGAAAGGGATGCAGAGAGAATATTTTGCTGAAATCTGGGATGATCCATAAATTTATTCATTCATACATTCATTCATTTAGCAATATTTATTGAATATCAACTACATGTCAGATACTGTTTTAAGAGCTGGATATATAGCCGTGAATAAGCAAAGTCTCCATCATTTTGGAGTTTCTATTTAGTGTGTGGGTGTTAGGGGAGCAGCCAATAAACAAGCAAACAAAGAAATATATTTTCTTTACAATCAGAGAGATGGTGAGAGAACAGGTCATGTAGAAATTTGTAGACCATGGAAAAGACTTTAGACTTCTACTCTGGATGAAATGAGAAGCCATTGCAAATTCAGGCAGTGGCGTAACCTGACCTGACTTACATTTTAAATGAATCGCTATGAGTGCTGTGTGGAAAAGACTAACACAGAGGGCAAGAACACATAAAAGGAACCCAGTGTGGGGCTGTCGTGTTTACCAAGGTAAGACAAAATGGCGGCCAGGACCATGAGACCTGGTGATGTGGGTTGTGAGGAATGATTGCCCTACGGGTGCATTTTTTAAGTGGTGCTGACATTATTTGGTGATGAACTAGAAATGTTTGTGAGAGAAAGAGAGAAGTAAAGGATGACCCCAGAGTTTGGCCTGAGCCACCGCAGTGATGGAATCACTTTGCTGATACAGTGAAGACTGCAGGAGGGGTCACTTTTGCTGCGACATGAGGAACTGGGTGAACCAAGTTTGAGAAGTGTGTTCTAGATACAAATGTGGATGCTGAATGGGCATCTGGAAAGTCGGGGTGGGGGGAGGACTAGAAATCTAAATTAGCATAGAGATGATATTTAATGATGTGAGGTTGGGTAAGATGACCTTGGAAAAGAGTGTAGATAGAAACAAAAAGAAGGAATTCAGTTATTGAGCCGTGGAGAATCTCATATTGAAGGGTTGGGATAATGGAATGAGAATGAGGAACAGGAAGAGGAAGCTAAGAAGTGGCAGGGGAAGGTGTAAAGGGAGTGGTGAGAGCATGGTGTCCTGGAGGCCAAGTAAACAATGTTACTGGGGCGCCTGGGTGGCTCAGTCGGATAAGCGTCTGACATCGGCTCAGGTGGCGATCTCATGGTTCGTGGGTTCGAGCCCCGCATCGGGCTCTGACAGTGTGGAGCCTGCCTCACTGAGCCTGCCTCAGTTTTCCTCTCTCTCTACTTCTTCCCCATTCCCCTGTTCGCGCTTTCTCTCTCTCTCTAAACTAAATAAGCTTAAAAAAAGAAGATAAAAAGAATGTTCCACAAAATGGAGATTGTGGTCAACTGAGTAGTAGCATGGCAGGCATCGGTGAACTTGACGAGGATCTTTCTCCCAAAGCACATGCGTCTTCTCTATGGCACTAGAGTTGACGTCTTTAAGGCCAGAGTCATGTCCCTTCATCCCCCAAATGCCACCGCCTCTGAAAAGCCTCTTTGAAGACCTCTTCTCTGGCATGATTTATTGGTTTTCCTGTACCTTGCAACATATTTGGGGGGTTTTGGGTTTTACCTGTTCTATAGAGTAGATGATAGGCTTCTTTAGAAAAGGGATTTTTGCCTTGCCAACTTTGTTTTTCATTATATTCAACAGTGCTGGGGACATAGGAACTCGATACATGTTTGCTGAATTGAATGTTTCCTTATGATTGGTGCTTAAGTAGCAATGGAAGGAGGGGGACTAGGGGAAGGCAGAAGGAGAGCAAGAAGAGGGAGGTGGAGGAAAGGAGAGAGAGGGAGAAGAAGAGGGGAAAGGACTTGAGGGAGGAGGGCGAAGGGCAGAAAGGACTTGAAGGAGGGAGGACGGTGCGGAGGAGGAGGTTGAGGAAGAGAAGTAGCATCACCCATCCCTTTCCTCAGTAGCTGGGCATCATAAGTGCCCAAACTCATCTTGCGACAAGTAGCAGAAACAGAGGGACAGAGTGTAGAAATGTCAGATATGATACTTTTTTCTGCTGCTACTCCCTCTTAGGCATTGTGTGTATATCCATTAGCCACTTCGGCCCTCCCACCAGCTGAGAGATAAGGATCATGCTCCCCATCAAACAGATGGAGACACTGAGGCCCAGAGAGGTAACCTTCCCGAGGCCCCCCTTTTGGTTCCCTGTTGCCTGGGCCCCAAGCCTGCTTGACTTTGCTGGGAGGCTCTGAGTCAGCACAGCACAGTTCTAGATGTGGGTACGATGGGAATAAGTCCTTGCCCAACTGCAATAGTAGAGGAAGGGGGCACCGGACATGATTAGGTCTTTCTGTCCACAAAGCCCCCTCCTCTCTCACCCCCTGTCACCCCGTGTGGCCTCGGGCCCCCAGGGTGGAAGGCTGAGCGATTGTTGCCAATGCCGGTCAGTAGCTTTGGGGTGGGTCCTCCACAGAAAGAGCCCAGGGTGCGGGCAGGGGCTTGTGATTAGGCCCTTCTTGTCTGATCAGCAGCGCCTGGAGGCACTGATGGGGCTCCATGTTTCTCCCTTCCCGCGGCTCTGTCCGGAAGGCCCGCTGAATAAAAGGGCAGTGTCTTCATGACTGAGGGGGCTGCTGACGTCCACCCAGTTGGCCGCATCCAAGCTGGTTTTCCTTCATGCGCCCAGGAGCACTCTGTTCTCGGCCTTGTGATGAGGACAACCGGAGTTCCTCTTAGGAAGTGGATCGAAAGTATCAATTAAAGACTCAGTCGGAACGCAGATAGAATCAGGAGGATCCGGAGGGCAGGCTTGATGGTGATGAGACCTTGGACTAGTTAACCCTCTGAGCTTCTCTAGGTCTTCTGCTCTACAAAACGGGCATAAAAACACCTCTGTGGCAGAGCCTTTGTTCTGCATTTCATTGGAAAACATGTAGAAAGCACCTGACCTAAAAACCAATAGGGCGGATGTAAAATAATACTTATGCTTACGATTTACTGCGTGATTCTCATCTGCCGGGCAAAGAGCTCATTTCTTTATATCAAGATCTCCTGTATACCCCACTAAAGACCCATTTTGAAGACTTGAAAACCGAGGCTCACAGATGTTAAGTAACTGTCTTGTAGGTGGCAGCATAAGAATTTGAACCCAAGTCCATTCAATGTCAATGCTCTTGAACCATATTGTTTCTCAACCTGGAGCATATGAATCATAACCATGATTTTTATTAGAGCAAATAATTCCATAGCCCTTTCTGTGTGCTTGTAGGCTCTGCTATTTACTTTGGAAAGTCTATGCTTTTCCTAAAATTACTTGCTAACTTGTATATGTTTATAGGTGCCCCATTTCTATAGCTATTGTCATATTCTCAAAAAGACTGAGAACCAGGAAGGATCACATACCCCTAGAACACAGATTACTAAGGCCTTGCAATATACCCAGTGTACATGACTATAAAATGTGCTGCCACTTTCCTGGGGACATCTGGAATCATTTGGCAACTCAAGACTCACACTTGTACAGAAAGTGCTGGAAATTCTGATGGCATCTAGCTGATGTTGAGAGAAGTGATCTCAGGACTCACCCCTGTTTTGTTTTTGTTTTTGTTTTGAACGAGAGAGATGGAGGGAGAGAGTGAGAGGCATGGTTGGGGAAGGGGCAGAGGGAGAGAAAGAGAGAGGGAGAGAGAGAATCCCAAGCAGGACCCACGCTCAGTACAGAGCCCATCACGGGACTCGATCTCACGACCATGAGCTCATGACCTGAACCCAAATCAAGAGTCGAATGCTCAACTGACTAAGCCAACTAGACGCCCCTCATCTCTTGGCGTTGTAGTCATGCAGGGTCTATACTTTTCAAATGAACTCATGGCCAGGCGTACAGCAAGGGAATCCTGGCCGATAAACAGTCAGTGTGGTGATTTGGTTTATTTTAACAACCGTGTCTCATTGAACTCCTGGTTGGTCTCATTGATTGGGCAGAAACCAGGCATCAGGGCACCTCAAACCTGAATAAACCACCCATGAAAATTAATTCATTGATCCCATGTAGCTAAGGCACCTGTTTATATTTAAGATAATTAAGTCAATCCTTATTTTTTTCCTGTCACAATTCATCTTGGTCATAACTAAGCTGTCCTTTGACACTGCAAACATAGCACTCTCCACCTGCTTTTCTTTCTCTGCTCCTAGATACGTTCTAGCTTGTCTTACGCGTAAAACTGGACGTGGCGTTATTTAATTGTAATTAAGATCCCTGAGAGTAGAAGCCATACCCTTTTTTTAATGTCTTCATTATTAGTCACTTCTCTGGAGTTCAGTGTTTAGCTCGTAGTAGGTGCTCAATAAATTTGTACCGATTTAAAGTAATTTGAACTGTCACATCAATGTATTTGGAATCTTAGTCTTCTTATGAGGGTAAGTATGTATTACATTAAGTTCAACATCATAACCATCTTAAAATGTGCAATTCATTAAGAGACGCTAAGCATCTCACAGTTATTGTGCAACAGTCACCAACTATCTAGTCCCAGAACTTTCTCACAACCTCAAATAAGCAGTCATTCTCCACCTCGCTTCCATCCAGCCCCAGGCAACTAGTCTGCTCTCTGTCTCCGTGGATTTGCTTTTTCTGGAGATTTCATACAAATGGAGTAGTACAATATGTGGGGTTTTTGTGTCTGGCTTCTTTTTATTTAGCAGAACGCTTTCAAGGGCACCCGTATTGTAGCATGTATCACTACTTTGTTCTTTTATGACCGAATTAATATTTGATTGCATAGATATACCACATTTTGTTTGCCCATTCATGGGCTGGTGGACCTGGAGATTGTCTCCACTTCTTGACCATCGTGAATAGTGCCGCTAGGAACAATGGTGTACAAGTTTTTTGTTTGAATGCCTGTCTGCAGTTCTTTGGGCTGTATACCTTAACAATGGAATCACTGGATCGTATGGCAATTGAATTTTTTTTAAGAAAAGGTTTGATGCAAAAACAAGTTAATCTATCCCATTGTTCCCTCCCCTAAAAGGATTATGTACACCAGTGCGTCCCCGTGTGACTGGCGGTGCTGTCCTGTGGGAGATGTATACTTCCCGGCTAGTTGGCATTGCCCTTGGCCATGTGATTCGCTTTTGCCAATAGAATGTGGGAGGACATAACCCATGCCCCGCCTTAGCATGAGGAGACATTGTCTGGCTTGGCTTTTGCTCTTCTCCTTCTGTCATGATAATGGCGTACCCCTGAGCAAAGCTGCTCCTTCAAGTCTGGATCCAAAATGAAGAAGACGTCTGGAGCAGAGCCAAAGCCCAGCCAACATGAGACAGAGCAAGAAATAAACCTTTGTGCTTATCAGCTGCTGTGATTTTGAGGTTATCTGTTACCATGCAGTAACTTTAAAAAGCTCAATAATACTGAAACATCAGTATTAAATAGCGTAAACCGCACTTATTTACTGCAGGACTTCTCAGTGCCTTAACTATGCCAATATACATTATGAGTCTCAAGAGGTAGATTAAATATGGAGTTTCCTGAATATATTTTATCCTGGTTACACTTGCAGATCTGAGGCTCTGCAGCATACAACTTGGAAAATGCTTGACTGTTCATACCATTTCAGTTCAGTCTTGTCCAAAATAACTCTTCTGGACACTTTTACTCTGATAAAAGTTGAAGTGTCTTCTTTTTTCTCCTACTGAATCTTGCATACATTTGCATGTGTGTGTTATTATAATTTTATCTTTATGAATCTTGTTCTCTCACCCAACTGGAGCTCCCGAGAGCAGAAAATTGTGCTTTATTCATTTTCCATATCTAGCATCTAGGATAGCACCTGGCTCAGTAAGTTGGCGGGTGGACAGACTTCACTAATAGTTGCTGGACTGAGCAGTTTTATGTTTGCACACCTACTGTGATCTTGCTTGATATCTTGGAAAGAATGCCAAGCGATATAGGAAACAGTTATAGTTCTCAAGAATCATAATTTGTAGCAATGGATCCAAAACAAAAAGTATGTGTTAAAAAATTCGTAGTCAAGAAACACCTTCAGCAGCATTGTTCTCTTAGGATGTTTTTTTGGTTTTTTTTTTTTTTTTTTTTGGTTCTGTTTTTTGTTTTTTGGGGTTTTTTTTTTTTTGTTTTTTTGTTTTGTCTCTGTGGTTTTTTTTACTCAGATGTTTCTGAACACCTGTTCTTGTCACTACTGCGTCAAAGTTGAAATAGCTCGAGAT
The DNA here is from genome assembly GCF_016509475.1 of Prionailurus bengalensis. NCBI lineage: Eukaryota > Metazoa > Chordata > Mammalia > Carnivora > Felidae > Prionailurus > Prionailurus bengalensis. Next base: position 78,821,602 of record NC_057359.1, on the reverse strand, counting down.
TTCAAGCTCTGATGGTGGGGAAGGTGACACAGGGCCTGCTCAGGAAGGAGGGCTGTAGAGAGGAGGAGCATGCCAAGCACAGGGCAGAAGAAAACCACGGTCTTCCCTGAAACATGTTCTGTCTAAACTCCGCTTCATTCAAACACACTGACTAGGAACTCCTAATGTGCTACAGCTGACGGGGAGATGGAACACGAACGAGGCATTGCCTCTGGCATTCAAGGAGATCACAGGCCAGGAGGAGCATGAACACAAGCACATAATGTGGTGTGATAGGTGTTCTATTAAAATTTGAGAAGTGTGCAAGGTGTTTCTGGGTACCGACAGAGGGGGTGTCTGAGATTGCCAAAGGCCTCGAGGGAAAGCAGTAGAAAACAGGGTGAGGACAAGAAATGACGTTAGTCGAGCAACTGTCCTGTACCAAGAGGTTCGCGTGTGTGATCTGATTGGTTTTCTCCTCCAGACCATTGAGGTCTAATTTACATACAGAGAAGTTCACCCTTTCGAGGTGAAGAGTTCTGTGAATTTGAAATATCCGTCCTGTAATCAAGATACCACCACAAGATACAAAAGGGTTTATTTGATTTTTACATGCACCCCCACAATGGAAGCTCTCATGAAGAAATTGAGAATCAGAGAAGTTAAGCCTCTTGATCTTAACTTCCCAAGGTCCTGCGGTTACTAAGAGCTGGAGGCAAAATCTGAACGGGGGTGGTGGGGGGGGACTTTCTACATTTGAGGGCCAGTGGCTGTGGTGTGGCAGGCTGTAGAAAGAAAAGGGAAATAGAGAAGATTTGGACACATCCACTGATCTGGGGATCTGGTAGCACAGGGTTTGATAGGTGTCAGGTTTGGGTTTTTATCATGAATTCTGGGAAGAAGCTTATAATTAAATAGAATCAACCTCTTCTTAACACCCTCTGTAAGGGTATCTTCATGTTGAAATTTTAGGAAATTGAATTTAGGTTTTTTTTTTTTAATGTTTATTTGTTTTTGAGAGAGAGACAGAATGTGAGCTAGGCGAGGGGCAGAGAAAGAGGGAGACAGAATCTGAAGCAGGCTCCAGGCTCTGAGCTGTCAGCACCGAGCCCGATGCGGGGCTCAAACTCACGAACCAAGAGATCATGACCTGAGCCGAAGTCGGACACTCAACCGATGGACCCACCCAGGCGCCCCTGGGAAATTGAATTTAAAATATATGTTGGCCTCCTTATCCTTGGTGATTTCATAGCTTAGTCCGACCACATTTGCTTTTGCAAAGTTCAAATTGTCATTTAATGGGGCACCTGGGTGGTTCCGTTGGTTAAGCATCCAACTCTTGATTTGGGCTCGGGTTATGATCTTGCGTTTCGTGGGTTTAAGCCCCACGTCAGCCTCGGCACTGACTGTTGAAGCCTACTTGGGATTTTTTTTTTTTTTCTGCTTCTCTCTCTCTCTCTCTCTCTCAAAATAAATAAATAAACATTTAAAAAAGTAAATAAAAATAAGTGAATGAACAACAGCACAGAGTAGATGCATAGAAAATCAAGATTGGAGGGACCTTAATGGTCAGCTAGTAGGGGAGGTAGCAAACTTTCTCTGCAAAGAGCCAGATGGTAAATGTTTTAGGCTTTGTTGTCTGTTCTTACCACTCAGCTCTTCCACTGTAATGTGAAGGCAGCTATAGACAGTACTGAAACGAGTCTGTGTGGCTGTGTTCCAATAAAATTAATTACAAAAATAAGCTGCAGGTCAATTTGGCCCATGGGCCATAGTTTGCCAACTCCTGTACAGCCTTGGTTGTGTTGTGCTAACGAACAATCCCTGAATCTCAGTGGCTGGCAAGAGAAAAGGCTCATTTCTTGCTTACGCTGCATCATGGTCGCAAGTCAATTGTGATTCTGTTCCTCCGGTGGCCTCTGTGTGGAATATGGCTGTTTTCCGTGGTGGTGGGACAGAGAAACCGATAAACCCACGTGTTGGTTCTTATAGCTCTGCTTTGGAAAGTTGTACCCCTCACCTGCGCTCACATTTCATCGGCCAAAGTGTGTCACGTGAACCCGTCTGAGTGCGGACGGTGGGGTGTGTGTAATTTTTTCAAAGAGAGGACACCGCAAAGGGAGGAGAACTGAGTATGGGTTAGTGATAACCACATGCCATTTGGGCCCTGGGTTCTTTAAACTGTGCTTGTATGCTTCCGATGATGAGGAGTCTTCTACCTACTAAGGCAACCTGTTTCATCCCTCAAAACTCCTGATGGTAAAAAGGTTTTGCTTTTATTGTGCTGAACTTCATTTACCCGAATCTTGCATCTAAGGGTTCCAAGTCTATTCCTTAAGATCCCGCAGAATGGATGATGATCCTTGGGAACACAAAGGTTACTCTGTCCAGAAGGGGGCGCCAGAACCCACCCACTTTCCCCCCAGGTAGCTGCCTTTCTTCATTTCTCCCAGTGCAAATGACCCATCACGGAGACAGGGCTGAACTTCTGAATGAGATCATAGCCTTTTCGCCCTTTCTGCACGGTTTCACCCGGTGAATTATCGTCTTATTTTCATTCCACTCCAATGAGCTGTCAGCGATGGATACTGTAATTCACAGCAATAGAAACACAAACAGATGGGTAATTGACCTGCATGCCTTCATTACACTGGAGTTCAGAATGGCTGTTGGAGCCATAAAGTCCTTTATCTGCCAGTCTGAGATCCCTGGGCTTTCACAAGGAAGGGGATCAGGCTGACTTTCTGCGAAAGGTGCACTTCTGGTTCTCCCCAACCCGTGCTTTTCGGAAATGGACAGAATTTGACAAGCAGAACTTAGCGGGTACCAGGCAACAGCCAGACTTCTGTAGCTCTCAGAGATATCAACAGGGGGCCACATTCTGATGCAAGCACGGGAGAGAACAATATTGCCACTCAACCAAAATAGAATCTTGTATTTTTTTTCCCTTTTCCTCTTAGCACCAAAAGAAAAAAAAAAGTGAATTTAATACGTAATGAACTAGGTCAGAAAAGAGTACATCCATCAAAACTACTACTATTTTAGGTAATTACGATAAGATAGAATAAGATAAAACAAAGTTCATCCAAAAGACAAGCAAGCAAACAAACAAGCAAAACCAGAAAGATATATGGTCCTTGCCTTGAACAAGACTTTGATTGATCCAAGGTATTCACACACTGACTCATCTTTGCTCAAGGTACACCCTCTGCAGGGAATGCTGTGACTCCCTCTGTATCTATTAAAAACCATGCTCCTGTTTCAAGATCTACCCACATCCCACACACATCACGAAGTCTTCCCTAATTATTGTCTCCAGAGTCATTTTCTTTCATCTTCATAATAGATGACTGGCTTCTTCAAAATGTAAGATATATTTATTAAACACCTACTGTGTTCCAGATGTGATGCTGCTTTTTATGTTTCAATCATCGGTTCGGGCCTTTGTCTTTTGTACTTGGATTTTATGCTTTAGTTTTGAATCTCCAAGTAGCCCCTTGGTGTCCTTGGAAAATGGAAGCATCTCCTCCAACAAATCCCCACGAACTACTTGTTGAAAGAAGAGAAGGAGGCTAAGAGTTCCTAACAGCAAAAGAGAGCAGATCAGCATCAGAGATGAAGGCTGGACTACCCTCGGCAGATCTTAGAGGTGCTTTCAGCTTTTGTTGATTGGGTCCTCTTTTCTCTAGCTCACCGAGCAGTCACCTGGACCAGGTGTCTGCTTCAGACAGCTGTACTGACCGTGTCATTGAAGGTACCAAGGAATTCAATGTAGGGGTCCCCAGAAAGTTCTTTTGTTACTTTAGTGCTCCCCAGTGGTTGAAAATCAACAATGCAGTGAGCCCTCTTTGCTTTTTCTGACTCTCAGCTAAACTCTTGGTCTGTAATGGACAAGGATCCTTGACCTCTGTTGCTGTAAGCAATGCTGTTCTTCTAATAAGCTGGCAGATCTCTGCCCCCTGTCATTCTTCCCTTAGGAGTCTTGATCTTCTCTGAGGCAGTGAGAAAGCTTTCATCTCCTCTCTAGGGAACCTGGAAACAAACACAAAAACAAAAAAAGGTGAACCTTATTCAGAAAGGAGGGTGATGGTCAGGTAGGTTCCTAGTTGGAAGGAGTTCTGTTGCTTGAGTCCTTTGTACAGGCTGTTCCCACTTTCTTCTTGTTTCTTCTACTCCACTCCCTGCTGTTCCCACTTTCTAAACGGCTCTTCTTGTGGACCCCTCGTCCTGTAATTCCTGTGAGTCCATTAGGTCCCAGCCCAAAAGCCACTTTCTGCAGGAGAGTGTCTGTGACTGCCCCTAATCCAACCTGGGTTAGGTGTTTTCCTTTGTGGTCCCTGAGCAACCTCGTGCTTTGGGTAGAGCCCTGGTCTCCGTGCATCCAAGCAGCTTGTTTGCATGTTTGCTTCTTTAACTAAGCCGTGAGGTCCATGAGGGCAGGGAATGCCTGCTTTCTTCACCCCGGTGTCTATGGCGCAGTTACTGGCACACGGGAGGGCCTACGTGTGGAAAGAAGACAGAGGGAGAGAAGCAAAGAAGGAAAGATGAAAGGGAGGAAGATTCGCTGAAGTATAACCAAATGGAAGGATGAAAAATGGAGACCTGTGGTAATTCCTGTAATGGTATTAAGAGATGATGCACTCTGGACATGTCTCCTACTGGTCCAAAGGGGGCTACTCAGGAGGATGTTTCCAAGAACGACTCAGGTTTGGTTCAGGGAGTGGATTATGTTCTGATGTATAAATGGGGGGACCTACCATTTATTGAACACTTAATTATGCTAACCATCTGCTCGGGCTGCTATAACAAAATGCAAAAACTGGATTGTTGAAGTGAGAGGCCTTCGTTTCTACAGTTCCGGAGGCTGGAAGTCAAAGACCACCATGCCGGCCCATTCGGTGTCTGGCTTGTGGACAGCCATGTTCTCACTGCGTGTGCACGTGGCTTTTCCTTGGTGTGTGCTCATGGAGGGAGAGGGGGAGAGACAGCTTTCCTGTCTCGTACTCTTCTTACAAGTCCATTAATCTTACCACGGAGGCCCCACTTTTGTGACACGATGGAAACCCAATGACCAGCCAAGGCCCCATCTCGATACCATAACTCTGGGAGTTAGGGCTGTGACATGTGAACTGGGCCGGGGAGAGGGGGGAGAGGGTGGGGGTGGTCACAAACATTCAGCCCATAGCAGCCAGGCTCTTGCCGGGTGCCCTTTATGCCTTTCCCATTTATTTATTCTTCCCAACAGCCCTGGGATTGGAGCTTCACAGGCAAGTAGCCTGAATTTCAGAGAGAGGCTAAGACACCTACCTGCAGAAGCCACCCTGGACCAGGGCCACCTTGAGAACACTGAGGCAGGAGTTTGTCTCAGTTTTCAGTCTTTCATGCCAGAGAGCTGGGAGGGCCCGTAAGGGTTTCGGAACTCAGAATTCTGGGATTTGAATCTTGAGTCTCTTAGTTTGGTTGTGGGGCTTTAGGCCAACTTAGGGCCAATTCCAATATCCTCAAAGTTTTTAGAGACCAATGTTTTGTTTTGTTTTTTGTTTTTTTTTTGTTTTTTTTGTTTTTCAGTTGGGGTGAAAAAGAGAATGGTTGTTGAATGAAAACCTATACTGGCCTTGGCCTTAATTTATACTCTGGGGGATCTATAGTGGACAGACAGGGCTCCTGTCCCCCGGAAGCCCACTCCCTAATGGGGAAGATGAAAACAAATATGAAAACACATGAATAAGATGATTTCTGTCAGTAGCTAATTCTATGATGAAAATAGAAGAGGCTTTTTTAATATGGGTCATCTGGGAAGGTCTGGATTGCAGGACAAGGGAGCCATGCAGAGATCTGGGAAAAGAATATTCTTGGCCCTGGGAGGTACACTTGCAAAGACTCTAGGGAGAACAAGACCAGCACAAGGGAAGGACCAGGAAAGAGGAGGATGCCTGGTGTATTTAAAAAAACAAAAAAACAAAAAAACAAAGGAATAGAATATTAAGAAATAAGGAGAGAGGAAGCGAGGAAATAGAGATAGCCTATCGTGTGACACAGAGGAGAAATCCTTCCTCCACACACAAAGACTGGATGTAAAACACAAGAAATATCCTGAGATGTCTGCCTTGAAGGTGAGGTGGGAGGAGGACTAAGGGAGACAGGGCAAAAATTAGGAAAAGAGAAAGAAGATGATGTGGATGTTCCCATATCTACATTGCCCACTCACTTCGCGGAACAGTGACACATTCCATTTTAAAGTATAACAAGATTTTTTGTAAAAAAAAAAGTATAATGAGATTGGGGGAGATATCCCATATGTTCAGCACGAGTCACTGGGTGTGCAAGTGAAACTCTCAGCCATCGCCTTCTTGGGTGTTTTGAGGCAAAATTTACATGCTTGCCCATAATGGTGACCTCTCTCTGTCTCTGATTTTCTCAGCTTGTCTCTCTCTCTCTCTCTCTCTCTCTCTCTATTTCTCTGTGTGTCTTTGGGAACTGTGGGGCCAGAATATTCCACCCCAGCCGGCAGCTGTATATCTTTCAAACAGTGGTTCCACAGGCCAAATCTCCCTCCAAGTTATTTATGACTCCCATTGAAGCCGGTGGTACTCAGGCGCCAACCTAGGAGGTCAGCAATGGGCCTCTTTGTTGGACACAGGTCATCAGGAGACGACTGCGGCGGTGACTGCTCTGTGAACCTCCGCTGCCGTAGAAATGGTTATGTAACTTTAAACAGTAATGACATTTTGCAGAAAAGTGCTTTTTAATTGCTATGTCTTCATTATTCTCTTTCAAAATTGCCCAGGAGATTCTGCCTCAGAGACAGCTCGGCATGATCTGAGTTTCCATTTTTAAAGAGCAATCAGTTTTGTGTTTCAGCTGCTCCCAGAAACCCCCCAACCCAAAACTTCATCTGTTTTCAGTTGCATTAAACGGGGTAGGTAATACTGCCTTTTGTATCCTTGCCAAACGGAGAAATGATTTGACGCAATTTTCTAAAAATGCTCTCCCCAAATTCCTTTTGGGCCGGGACCAAGAATAGAATATTTTATCCCCTACAAAAGGGAGAAAGAAAATGATGAGCAAGCTAGAAAAATAGGACTGAGAGTATAGTCTATAGAGTTCCAACAGAAACTTAACCCCAATCCGTAGACTCAGATGCCTATAGGGGATTGGGATCAGCTAAAAATAAATTTTGCTGTGGAAGCGAAAAACCCTGATACAGATAAAATGACTCAGGAATGCATGCTCTGAAAGAATTGTAGACTTAGTTGAGCAGGGACTCACTCTAGTGATTGGCCCCATCGTTTGGTGTTTGTATCCTGCTCCTATGCCGTGAGCCCTTCCCAGCAATCACTCAAACTCGTGCAGACCCCTTGCTCGTTGGTGTGGAGTTCACCCATTCTCGCAGCCGGCCGGTGCCCAAGCCCTGTAGCTCCATCTGTCTGTTAGAACCCCTTTCACCCATACTGATATGGATCCACCTTCTTGAATAGCCGTCCCCCCACCCCCCCCCACCATGCTGCTTCAACAGGCACAGAATTCTAAACCCTCCTCTACAAATAACTCCAGACTGCCTGCTGAGGATTTTCTTCTGATTGCCCACAGCTATCGTTCATGTATCCTGAAGGTTCTGTTGAAACTTTAAAAAACGTCAGTCACAGGAGGGATTTCACCATCACAGCATCGCCGTCATCATCATCGTCAGAAATGGGAATGAATAGCATTTACTGGGTGCTTGCTGTGTGCCCAAGAACTGTTGTGACGATTTGCAGGGATTCCTTCACTTAGCCCTCTCAACAACCTAAAAGCACCTCTGTTTTACAAAAGAAAAAGCAGAGGCTTAGAGAGGTTGAGTGACTTACCTGAGATGTCTAGGTAGTAAGTAGAGAAGCCTGACTAGCGATGCCCAGCTTTTAACTACCTTCTGCATCCCTGCAGTAAGGTGTGCCGAACACATCATCCTCTTTCCCACAATGCCTTTTTAAAAATATTTTCAATATTTATTTTTGAGAGAGAGAGAGAGAGCACTCCTGGAGGAGGGGCAGAGAGAGAGAGAGGGAGACACAGAATCCAAAGCAGGCTCCAGGCTCCAAGCTGTCAGCACGGAGACTGACACGGGGCTCGAACTCCTGAACCATGAGATCATGACCTGAGCCGAAGTCGGATGCTTAACCGACTGAGCCACCCAGACGCCCCCCACTCCACCCCACAATGCCTCTCTGAACACAGTTGTTTTTAGCTGCCAGATGAAGACAGGTTGAAATGATGGGGCTTCATTTTTTAAAAAATTGAAAGTGAGAGAGGGAAAGATAAAAATCTAGAAACACAACTGTGAAGTACAATGAGAGACATGCCGAGCTGATTCAGCAAGCCCCTGATGAGTAGGATGAGGGTGTGTCCCTAAAACATGAATAAGAAAAACATTTAATCCAAAGAACACAGTTATTTTTCACACAATGGGTCATTAAACCATTACCCCTATATGCACTGGTAGCTGAAACTGTCCACGGCACTAGACGAGGTGGGGAGAGATGTCTTCGTGAATTAATTTAGCCCAGAGTTTTCCTTCTTTTTGGGCACCCTAATCAATAGCCTGCTATGATGACATCTCAGAGGTACATGAGTAGTGCATGTGCCCAGATAGATCCTTCTCCATCCTTGGCTGTCCAGATTAAGACTTTGATTACTCAGATATAGAGACAAGATTATGAGGTGTGGTCCGGAGTGTTCATCCTATAGCCTTGGGCTAGTCACTTCCCCTCCATGGGCCTCTGCTTCTTTGTGTTTACAGCTAAGAAGAAAAAAAAAAAAAATTAATCCTCTCTGATGGGATTCTGCACTGATATTTTTATGATGCCCTGGTCTTATGAAATTATACCACTCTCCTTTATCACTTGTATCCTTGAAATTTACCAAAGTATCCCATTATCCACAGGATGAAATCCAAATCCCTTAGCATACAAGAAAGCCCTGTGCACTTTGGCCTCCACTTGCCTCTGACACATGTTCCCCGACAGCAATGCACCCCACCCATCCAAATTCGTTTTTTCACCAGCAACTCCCAGACATGTACATCTTTATTCTTGCTGCTACCCTCTTTAGAATGTGCTTCCTGTTCCTTTTTTTTACATGGTGATCTCTTATTTACCTTCCAAGAAGCCCAAACGCCATCTCCTCTCTAAAGGTTTCCCTGTTGCCCTGGCAAGGTTATTTGCAGACCTCTCTGTCCAGTTGCCTCGTCTGGACCATCTCTGCTCCAGGCCCAGAAAGCTGTGTTATGATGATGTGTGTCTGTGTCTATCCCTGCTGATTACACTGTAAACTCCCCAAGGGCGAGGATCTTGTCTTTTTCATCTCTATAGACTCAGTGCCTAGCTCAGGACTTGGGCTTCGTAAATAGAGTCCATCAATATTTGAAAACAGGAGAACAAAAGAAATGAAGGAAACAAGAAAAAATAAACAATAATCTTGTGCTTTCAAGAAGGGTTTTGTCCCAAAATGGAAAAGGTATATACCAGATCTGGCTGTGGCCTCAGTCCTAATGTAACGGACTAGAGTGTGCCTTTCAGAGGTGGCCGAGGTCATGACTTGAGAAGTTTAAGTAGACACAGTGTAGCTGGAGGCCTCACCAACCGGGCCCTGTGTGGATCTAGGCGGGCCCAGAAATACTCGGTTACAGTACACAGGGAGAAAGCTAACAGCTTCAGATTCCTATGTTTCACCTTTCAAACCTGTTAATGAAACACCTTTTTTAACCTTTCTTTTTTTCCCCCTTCTCGCTGTTCTCGCACAGGTCTTCAGATAATCTTCCCTCAGTATCTGCAAGAGAAGTTTGTCCAGTCGGCCTTGAGCTACATCATGTGCAATGGTGAGGGAGAGTATGTGTGCCAGAACAGCCAGTGTAGATGTCAGTGTGCAGAGGAGTTCCCACAGTGCAACTGCCCCATCACCGACATCCAGATCATGGAGTACACGCTGGCCAACATGGCCAAGTCTTGGGCCGAAGCTTATAAGGACCTGGAGAATTCAGGTAGAGAGCCTAACGTGGTCGTACTGCATCCGTGGCCCTGAGCCAAGCCTAGAAAAGAAAACTGTCTAGCCAGAATTAGGACCACTGTGAGGGACTGTTCAGTGACTCCAGTTATTTCACGTGGGAGGGACCAGAGCCAGGTCTGGGAGCTGTCATGGAGTAGGTACTCAGTCAGTCTCCATTGGATGGAATAATGAATCGCGTAATTGAGTTTGTGGTCCTAAGATGTATTGTCTGCATTGTACCCAGAAGACAGAGAGAGTAATGCCACATAGCACATAGAAGCCTCTGGAGAATGGAGAGTCAAAGGTACTTGTATTGATTCCCGAGTCTGTGTGTGCGTGTGCATGTGCGTGTGCGTGTGTGTGCGCGCACCTATATCTCTCGATAAACAACCACGTATGTATGTCTAAATATGTATATGTGTATGTATTTTTATCCATGTACATGTATATAGATAATGATACGGATAGAGATATCCAAACAATTCACAGATTGTCAAAGCTAAAGCGACTTTTCAGGTACGTGGCTGTTTCCCACTTTTCATGGTTAAGGAGACGCGTGGTCATGAATTTCAGGGGAGGAAAGTCAGCCACCAAGGGCCACACAGTGGGTGAGGTACAGAGTTGCATCTCTGCCTTTCTGGAGTTTCTAGTTGATGTGAAAGCCAGCCATGAATCGTATGGCATTTTAATCATGTGAAGGAGAGGCTACTGTGAGCAAATCCATGCAGGGGGAGGTTGAGGAGGTCAGGAGGGTCAGGGAGGTCAGGAGAGGCACCTTGGGGAAGAACATCAAACTTTGATGCAGAAGCCAGTGGGTGAGTGCATGTCAGAGAGCGGGAGGCCATCACAAGGTGCCTCAGAGGGAGAGGACGGAGACGTGGTTAGCGTGGTGGGACAGGTGCTAAAAGTGGAGAAGGTGCAGAGGTACCGAGGTGTTAGAAGGGCAGATTAGCAGGGCTTGGTGTTACACGGGCTGTACGTGGTCGAAGAGAAGGGCGTTGAGATTCAAGAGCTTTTTTTAGGTATGTTTGGTAGACAGTTTGATGGAGGCTGGTACCATTCACTGAGCTAGAACACCCTGGGTGGTTCAGAAACAGAGACTGTGTATGCAGCGCTGGGCATGAAAAGCTTGGGCATCCTTGAGATTTCTAAGAAGAGATGCCAGGTAAACAGTTGGCATCTACTATGCGTTCAGAGATCTGTCAAATAAATGGACATATGCAGAGAGCATTACTGGCTTTTAGAACAGCTCAATATTTCTTAAATTTATGACAGCAACTGCATTACAATGAGTAGTGATAGTCCTGTATCCTGGGGGGGGGGTGTGGGGGGCACCAAGACCCGGTGTCTTCCCCAGGGTTACATAGTTAGTAAATGACAGGGTTGGGAACAGAATCCCTGATTCCAAACCTCGTGCTTGTAGCAGCTTTTTGTATTAATGCTCCTTTACCCCCGAGGCTTCAGTTCCCTCATCTGATATATGAGAGGACATGTTTGTGGTTTTAATAGTTGAATTTATTTAAATTTTTAGCCGAGAAACCCTTTGATCGAACAAAATCGTACCTTGGAGCCACTGTGTACCCACAGGTAAAAGCTGAGCCCTACTGAGCTGTATTTGAAAACCATTGGTTTCCATGAACTCTAAGCCCCTGAACCAGCTTTGGGAGCACATAATGCATGAGTGATTCTGCTCTCGTGCAGCTCGAACGGAGCTGTGGCTGCCCTATGGACCCGCACCCGCCAGTCCATTTAAAATCCCAGGAACTCATAGAAGAGAGGTTCATGATGGAAATGTGTGACGACAATTATTTGGCCTCAAACAAAAGAAGCATTTGATAACACGCTTTTGCAAGGAGATTGCACTGATTGCTAAAAAACAGAGGGGCATGAAGTCGATGTGCACAAGCAGTAGGGATCTTTAGCATAGAATCCTATCCCCCAGGAAGAGAAACCACTTTCAGCGGGTGGGTAGGTGGGTGGAGAAGGAAACACAGAAAGCTGAAATGCTGCTGAGTAGCTGAATAGGCCACAGAAATGATTTACGTGGCACGCTTTCTCTCCACAAGAGCACACGTTCGCTCTAGATACCCTGTACTTATCCATCTGGAATGGTTTTACCCATTAAGACAAATCCATCGATACCTTCGTGTAGATGTGGCTTGTGCGTGTGTATCTTCCTCCTCTTCGTTTCAGGCAGTGGCCTTAATGATTCAGCAACTAGGCAGCTTGGAGGGATTCAAGACCCGGCCAAAAGGGAAAAGCCAATGATTCCTTCATGGTCGGAGCACTGGTGGTCACATAGAGCCTAGTTTACACACATGAATGGCGGTCTACACCTCCTTTATTGGGAGGGAGCCCTTCCACTTTCAGTCAAAAAATTAAATCATTTTAACGTTTAAATTCTGTGTTCCTAACTGACCCAGGTTCAGGTTCAGTGAAACGACTGTCATGTTCTCCAAGGTCAACAGCGCTTCGTACAGGAGAGCAGCATATCTTCCTTGGGGGTTGGGGGAGGCTGTGTATTGTGGGCAACCAACACACAGGGTCATTAGGGCCAGCCCACTGCCTCCAGCCAACTCCCCGAATAAACCAGCCGGCGTTGTCCTATGCTAGCCGCCCATCCCCTGGGCGCGTTCTGTATGTCGAGGACTCTTTAGGCAGATACAGTGCTGTGTCACTCTTTCCTGATTTGCATTAGGTGCTAGGTTACCTGTTTGACAGATGGGAAAACTGAGGTGTTGAAAGAATAATGGTCATACAGCTGCCCAGGGGTCCAGATGCAACTTGATCTCCTGAATGTCTGACTGGCAATAAGGAGGCACTGTGAGTTCTGTAGGGGTCAGAGATTCCTATTTTTGGCACCATTTATTTAGTTAGTTAGTTTCTTTTTTTCCCCCGGTATACTGATCCTCTTTATGTGTTGAGAGTAAGTGTATAATGCTGAGTAAAAGCATACATTCAGAGCCTGCTTAGAGTTCTAATTCTGCCATTTACTGGCTGTGTGACCTTGGCAAGATAACTGACTTCTTTGTGTCCTAGTTTCTATAAAAGAAGGCGCTGAAAGTACCCACCTCGTAGATTTGCTGTAAAATCACTTATATGGGTGAGGTGTTTCAGAGTGAGCGTGGTGCTTACTGAAAGCTACGTAGGCATTTTTAAAAATAAAATGAATGCCTAATGTACCTGAAATTTCCTGATAGCTTTTGCAGCACGAACTAAAAGTACTAAGCTGCAAATATATATACATACATATATATACACATATATATTTATATTATACATATAAATATGCATATATTATACATATTTATATATTTATATTTAAATGTGTATATATATATATATCCCCAACCATTTGGATTTTTCCCCCCGCAAAATGACCAACCTCCTAATTCTTTTATTTTCCCGGTAGTTGGGGAGCATGACAAAGGTAAGTATTATATTGAAAAAAGAATAGCTCAGATTCAAGTCCTGCCTCTTGTCACTCCTTGGCTGTTCTACCTTCAGAAAATCATTTCCCTGCTCTGGGCTTCATTTTCCCTCTGTGTAGAACAAGAAAGCTGACCTAGATTATCTCTAAGGTTGTGTCGAGTTGCAGAAAACACGGAAACTCTGAAACACAGAACCAAACTGAGGCAGAAACCTTCACCTGGGAGACCCAAGATTTGCCCCCATCTCTTAAGGTGGGCTGTCTCTAAATGGGATGTGACATGAGGTGGTACACAGACAACTTCCAGTAGGACTGGATCATGTAGCAAGGAGCTTGACCCATCTCAGCTCTCCCTCGACCCTGCAGATGACATCAGAGAGAACATTCCAGTTGGTGCTAATATGCCGTTAGCACCTCCCCGTGGCTCGGCTCTCTACCTTCCTGTGTACTTCACAGTGAGAGCAGGACCCAGGGTTTGATCACTTAGCTGGCAACACTATCCGGCCAGGATTTGTTAATACTGTTTTCATAAATGTATACTTTTACAGCTTTATTTTTATAGCTCCCATTCTACTGAAGGCATGGGATGGAGGTTTTCTAATGCAGAATTGGATAAAAATTTGGTTGAATCGATTCAAAGAAAATACTAAGTAAATACAAGTACAAATATGTGAATATCATTATCAAGCTGGCATTCAGATGACGGAAGTTTGGGAAGCCTTGTTTTTTTTTTTTTTAAGTTTATTTATTTTGAGAAAGAGAGAGAGAGAGAGAGCATGAGCTGGGGAGGGGCAGAGAGAAAGAGAGAATCCAAAGCAGGCTCAACACTGCCAGCTTGGAGCCCGATGCGGGACTCGAATCCATGAACGCTGTGATCATGATCTGAGCCAAAATCAAGAGTCTGATGCTTAAGGGACTGAGCCACTCAGGCGCCCCCTGGACAATCTCGTTTCTAATAAGGATACAGGATGCAGATTCCCTCCTGTGGGAGCAAAGTAAAAGAACCTTCACTGAAAGTGTAGTGGCCCTTGCACGGCCTCCCAGGAGCTGCCCAGAGGCTAGTGCAGAGTTCATGGGGCCTCAAAGGAGTGAGTTTTATCTGCAAGCCTGCCTGACTGGTAGGTGGGGCTGAGCCTTCCAGGCAGCCTCCAAGGTGGGGGGGGGGGGGGGCAGCCTTGCTCAGTCCTTCTCTCTTGGCCTCTGTCTCTCGCTAGATGAGTTTAAATCGTTTATGAAGCGTCTGCCCAGCAACCACTTCCTGACCATCGGGAGCATCCATCAGCACTGGGGCAACGACTGGGACCTGCAGAACCGTTACAAGCTCCTGCAGAGCGCCACCGAGGCCCAGAGGCAAAAGATCCAGCGCACCGCCCGCAAGCTCTTCGGCCTCAGTGTCCGCTGTCGCCACAATCCCAACCACCAGCTGCCTAGAGAGAGGTAAGTGCGACCCCCCACCCCACCCCCACCGCCTCTGCAGGCTCAGACCTGTTTCTGGCTTAAGTTCCCTGTGGCCCAGGGAAATGCCATGCCGATGATGATGCACCTGCTGGTGGCAGGCCAGGCCTTGCGTGGACCAGACCAACCACTTTCTGGATCATCTCTGGCTTCTCTGCTTCTGGTTGCCGCTGTCCTGGGTTTTCTCACTGTTTCCTGAATATGCCGGGAACTTTCAGCCTCTGTGTTCTGTCTGATCCGTCGGACTGTGGGAGGGAGCCCGCAATAGCCCTGACTGCTATGTGACATTATTCTGGTTGCTTGAAAGGTATTATCTATTTAATTTAAAAGTTACTTGACAGATTGGGGCCCCTGGGTGGTTCAGTCGGTTAAGCATCTGACTTCTGCTCAGGTCATGATCTTGTGGTTTGTGAGTTCGAGCCCTGCATCGGGCTCTGTGCTGACAGCTCAGAGCCTGGAACCTGCTTCGGATTCTGTGTCTCCCTGTCTCTCTTTTCCCCTCCTGGCTCATGCTCCGCCTCTCTCTCTCTATCTAAAAAATAAATAAACATTTTAAACAAACAGAAATTACTTAACAAAGCAGATTTTAGCATCCGCATCTTAATGGTGAAGAAACTGGGTTAACTAATCCCTCAGCTATATATTGAGGACCTTTGATCAGGGCCTGGAGTCAGTGACACAAACAAGGCAGGGACCAGGAAAATTTAAGGAGGAACTCCCTGGCTGGGTCTTGTGAGTGCAGGGTCCTCACCTGAGAGTGAGAGCCTCCGTAAACACCTGGATGCCTCACTTCCTTCCCTCTGGGCTGACAAGACAGAAGTTCCTGGGTCTTCACAGATCTTAGGGTTTCTTTGCTCCCTCTGGAACTTCTGGGGAAGAAGCCAGGATTGAGATCCAGCCTTTTCAGACTCCATTCTCCCAGGGCATGTGTGAGCTGCTCCCTGGCGGGGGGGGGGGGGGGGGGGGGGGGGGGGGTGCGGTGGTTTCTGTAGTGGTGCCTCTGTGGATTCCACAAAGGCATCTCCATCCAGCAGAAGGCAGGTTTGGGGGCTGTGCACCCTGCTTCGGCTAGCGCAGCTGTACCTTGATTTGTTTCACATTTGGGGGTCTTGCACTCAACTTTATTCAGAGAGAAGAGATCCACTCTTTAAAAGAGTAAGGCTAAGTCGTATTCACTTACCAGATTTGCGGTCAGCCACGTGTCTGTATAGCTGAGTGCTACGCTTTTTGCACAGAGCAGAGAACCAGCCCAGAGAGGCCCAGTATTTGGTCCAGAGCTACAGTGCACATCAGTGGTTCCCAAGAGGAGGTGATTTTTTTCCCGGGGAGCATTTAGAAATGTCTGAAGACATTTTTGAGTATCATAATGGGTGTGGGGTGCTATTACACAGGGCAATCCCCACAGCAAAGAGTTTATCCTTTGCCAAAAAGTCAGTGATGTTGGGGTTTGGAAGCCCTGACATAAGAGGAAGAGACAGGATCCCCCAGCGCTATGATGCTAAATACCGTGCTCTTCCTCGCCCTCCTGGGCAGGCACCCAAAGATTAAAGATCCATGACACTTCTAAGCATTTCCCTCATGCCAGCCACCCCCACGCACTTACTCGTTTTCCTCTTCATTTTTTCAGACTCAGATCAAATGCCGCCTCCTCCATGAAGTCTTTCCTGATTGCACCAGCCACTACAGAGGCTCTTTATTCTAGGGCCCCATTACGCTAAAACCCCTACCCATCTTCCCTTTCTCCCCCCACTGTGAAGTCTCCTCCTTTTACTCCTGGCCATGCTGACCCGTGTGTTTCCCATTCCTTCCAACTCTGAACCCATTGCTTGGCAGCTAGTTTGCGATCATTACTTGGGGGACCAAACAGGATTTGCTCTGGCAGTCGCTCCCTCGCTGC
Organism: Prionailurus bengalensis; assembly: GCF_016509475.1. Taxonomy (NCBI): domain Eukaryota; kingdom Metazoa; phylum Chordata; class Mammalia; order Carnivora; family Felidae; genus Prionailurus; species Prionailurus bengalensis. The sequence continues at coordinate 78,804,821 of NC_057359.1, read as the reverse complement.
AGTGCGGCGAGTGCAGGAACTAAAGAAAGGGGTCCAGTCACAGCGTGGTTTCCTTGTCATCTGCAGCGGGTGCCCAAACTGCCACCACGAGCGAGTGCCCAGATTCCATCTAGATCCATCAGGCTTTGGTCACGTGACCCGCATTGGATGCAATGAGGGATTCAGAAAGGAGCACAGTACACAGGGCTGTGAAGGATGTCTTTTCAGAGGAGGGGCTCTGTTAGCAATCACGAAAAACCCTGTATGTATATATATATATATATGTGCTTAAAATCAGCTTGTTAGTGCTGCCATAGCAAAGTACCACAGACTGAGTGGTTTAGACAACAGAAATGGATCTTCTCACAGTTCTGGAGGCTGGGAGTCTGAGATTGAGGTGGTCTGCAAGGTTGGCTCCTCTCTCCTTGGTGACACGTGGCCGCCTTCTGCCTGTGTCCTCACGTGGTGTTTCCGCTGTGCGTCTCTGTGTCCTAATCTCTTCTTACAAGGACACCAGTCCTTTTGGGTTAGGGTCCCACCTCAATGACCTAATGTTAACTTAATTACCTCTTCGAAGCCCCTTTCTCTAAATAGAGTCACATTCTGAGGTACCGACGGTGAGGGCTTGAACATACGAATGTGGGGGAGATATAATTCAGCCCAGAACCCCAGAAAAAGTGGCTTTTGATCTATAGGTGAAGAAACCCTGCAGCCCCAGGATTCGCCACACTGGATGCAAATCTGGTGGCAAAGGGTAACATTTAACCGTTACCTGATTTTAAACAGATTGGTCTGTCAGTTTTGCCGTGTGTCCCCCTCAGAGAATGAAATGGAAGGTCCAAAGTCGGACACATTTATTAAAGGTGAGAAGAATTTCCAGGGTGCAGGTCACAGAGCACCATCAGTCCTGCCAGGCCTAGGAAGGCTCAGGAGGGTTCCAGAAGGAGAGCAGCCAGACTGGCATTACAAAGAGGAAAGGAAAGGGACGCCTGGGTGGCTCAGTCCATTAAGCATCTGACCGGCTCAGGTCATGATCTTGCGATTCCTGAGTTCAAGCCCCACTTCAGGTTCTATGCCGACAGCTCAGAGCCTGGAGCCCGCTTCAGATTCTGCCTCCCTCTCCCTCTCTGCCCCTCCCCTGCTCATGCTCTGTCTCTGTGTCTCTCAAAACTAAATGAAACGAAACAAAAGGCAGTAGCAAAGAGGGGCAAAAATGGGCAACGGGAAGAACACCGCATGGAATCACGGGGCTAGACTGCGATCCCGCCCCACCATTGGCAAACTTCGCGACCTTTGGCAGGTCGCTTCCCTGTTGGGAGGGCAGATGTCCACATCTGTCCACGAGCTGCTCTTCCCTTGCAAGCCGCCAGGCCAGAAGTGTCCCACTATCACCAGGACCTTCAAAGAAAGACCTCCCAGTGTGGCCCTCTGTCCTCCCTCGAGAGAAAACTTGCCTGAATCCTAACATCCCTGCTCTAACTCATCTGGAGAGGATGTCTAGGACTCCACCTTAGCAAGGCAGTCAATTATGTTCATTTAACAAGTATTGACTGCTGGGGGCTGGGGGGTGCAGGGCACAGAAACTCGGCTCTGGGTGGATTCCTCTGAAGCCTTCCCAGGAGAGCTGAACCTCCTTGCTGGCTGTGAGCTGCTCCCTGACATCTGAATCGGAGCTTCTAATGAGTGTTTCTCACACCAGCAGGCAGGGCACCTCCCCGCCACAGAGCAGTGTCAGACAAAGGTGCTAACACGGGGGACCTTGGGCCACCTGGACTGAGCGAGCTGGAGTTTGCAAACGAGCTGATTGCTGTGCATTGGTCTGTGTGTGCCAGGCTCCGGGGGAGATGAGTCCACTGAGCAGATGCCTTTGCTACCACAGGTGTCAGAGGGGTTTTTACACGTGTCGCAGAGGGGTGATGTCGAGGCGTGGTGGGGGAGGGAAAGAGCATGGGGCTTTAGTTGCACGCGGACTGGGTCCAAATCCTGGCTCCGTGGCATTCCAGCCACGAGGCTCTGCCTGCGTCCCTGCACCTCCCTGGCGATGGGATAATAACGCTTTGCCTTCAGGTTAAGTACAAAGACTAAGATTTTGAAATACAAAAGACCTGGTAAAACACCTAACTCAGTTAAGACTGGAGGCAGACGGGGAGAAAGAGGATGCTGTCACTTTATACATGTATTCTAAAGGCCAGGCACTGTTCTCAGCACCCGATAATGAATTAGCTCATTTCTTCCTCACTGCCACCCTCCAAACTAGGTACCTTTGCTACCCTACTATTCCTACTTTACCGCTAAAGGAATTGAGGCACAGAGAGTTTAATAAGATCCCCAAGGTCAATAAGTGTTAATTATTTTATTGTTACTTCAAAGAGGTGGCTCCCCCTAAAATTAAGTGGTGAGCCGATAATCGGAGCTAGCTTTAAGGCATCCTGAAAACTCGACGCTGGTCTGGAAGGCAAATGCCGCCAATACACTCACCCCAAGGCTCAGCGGCTCAAAAAGAACACTTTCTCATCAGCCATCATGATTCTGCAGGTTGACTGGGCACAGCCGGGGGTCCATCAAGGCGGCGGAGGCTGGGGTCATCTGAGGGCCGACTGGACTGGGCGTCCAGGATGACTCACGCCCACGGCTGGCAGACTGCTGGCTGGCAGCTGGGAGCTCGGCCGAGGCTGCCAAGCAGACTGCCTACACGTGCCCTCTCCATGTGGCCTGGGCTGCTTGCAGTGCGACAGCGTCCCGGGACTGGAAGGAAGCGGTGGGACTTTTTGCATCTTAGCTCCGGAAGTTAGACACCGTATTCTACTGGCCAAAGCCCCGCCCAGATTCCAGGGTGTGAATATTGGGAGCTGTGGGTCTTTGCAGGCAGAGGGAATCGTTTTTGGCGGTTAGGTACTACGGGATGAATGAAGTAGAAATAGAGCTAGACGTGACCATCTTACATGTAGGGCAAATAAAATTAATTACAAAACCATAACAGCCTCTTACTGAGCAGCTGTTAGAACAGGCAGGAGAGCTGGCTAAGTATAAAGAGTCTACAGTCAGACTGGCTGGGTTCGCATCCCAGCTCTGTCGGCTGCTTACACTGTAACCCTGGGGAGGTCAGCACCAGCTTTGAGCCTCAGTTTTCTCAAGTGTCAAATGGAGCTAATAATAGTGCCAGCCTGCCGGGAGGATTCAGTGCTTTAACCCCATCAAATGCGAGAGCAGCGTCTGGCACAAGGACGACCAACGGTTTGTTAGCTTCTTTTCTTGTTGTTATTTTTACCCGGAACTGATACTTTGCATGTAAGTTACTTAGCCCATGTGATGCTCAATAGGTCTAAGTGTTGCTAATGATGAGGACCCATCTACTTCTCCTACTGTCTCTACAAAGTGGATGCCGTTGGATTTGTTTCATAGATGGGGGAACCGATAAGGCAAAGGTGTAATTAACTTGCCCTGGGTCACAGGGCAGGTATGTGACAGGATTGGAATTGTCTTGCTGACACCATTGGTGGGCTTCATGGTCAAGAGCCTTGTGCAGGCTCTGAGCAGTGTGCAACAGCAAAGAGACGCCGCTGTGCTTGGCTGGGGCGCCCCGTTTTGAGTGTATGTGATGCCAAAGGCAGGATTAGCTCCTCAAGGGCATGGGGGTGGTGACGGATCAAGATTAGAATTTTATAGGCTGGAATGGAAATGGCCCCCGGTTGTGGAGCCCTGAACCACCGACTCTGGAGCCCAGGCAGAAACCCAAGCGGACACATCAGACCCATCCCCTGTAAATAGAGAGAGAAGGTCAGGTTCGGTGTAAGTCAACTCAGCAAGCATTTGCTGAGAGCTTACTCTGTGGCGGGCTCTGAAAGCACCACGGGAAGTAAGACCCACCCCACTGCAAGGCTCAGTGTTTGTTGGGATGGGGGCAGCAATGCTAATTCCAGACTGCACTTGCCAACGGGGATTCAACAGCCAACCAAATATCTATGGGTCCCCATCATGGGTCAGGTTCTTTTTGGGGTCCCAGGGATACCGGTTAGCCTGTTCAGGAGCTGACGCCAATGTGGCACCACGGTGCTGCAGTTTGGAGAGGCAAAGGGAAGGCAGAGACCCACAGGAAAGAGCTGTGGATGGTTTCACTCCCCAGAGATCCTCATGTTGTGCAGCTAAAAAGGGGCAAAGACTGGGAGGTGGAACTTGAGTTTGGTCACCGCTGTTTTTAGACAAACTGACACTTTCTGAACCTTGATTTTTCTCCTCTGTAAAATAGGGATAATAATGTCTTCCCCCTGCCTCAGAGGGTCTATGTCTGGCTCACCTGAGATGGTGTGTGGGGAAGCACTTTGTAAAACTCGGAGAGCTCTGCAGAAAGGAACTGTGCGAGCAAAGTGAACGAGAAACATGAAATTCATCAGGAAGAGGACGAGGCTGAGTTTAGGTCCAAGGCCACACGTAATAGTTAACATTTCTAGCTTACCAGGTACCAGGCCCCGTCCTAACCACTTTCACCTCCACGTAATCACCATGATGACCTTATCTGGTAGCACTGACTCATCCCATTTTATGGGTAGGGAAGTTAAGGCACAGAGACATTAATTGACTTGCTGAAAATTACACTGCAGGTAAGAGGCAGGATTCCGGTGCCAGCAGTCTTTTCCTATAACCTGTAGGCTCTTACACCTCTCCCTGAGGCATGATGGTCCAGGGCATTCAGATCAACCCGCCTAGACTACAAACTGCATGGTGATGGAATTCACCTCACACTGTTCCTTGCAAAAGAGTGAAGGGAGGACGGAGGGATGGAGAGAGGGAGAATGGGAAAAAATAGGAAGATAGGAAGGAAAGGAGGAAAGGGGGAGGAGAGAAGAAAGCAGCAGAAAATCAGCTTGGGCAGTGCTGGATTCAGCAGGTTTCTGTGCAATCCCGTAAATGTGGACTGACCACCTCGCCTCCCAACCCAATGCCAGACCCTGAAAGTCACTTAAATACGCAAGCAGCAGGGCCTTTGTCCTCTAAACATCATTCTTTAGCATCAGAAGGTGCTTTGGAGAAGGACAGTGTTCGAACCAGAGGACCTGAGTTCCGTTCACGGCTTTGCTGTGTGTGGGCCAGCCTACATCCATAATGGGATGCTCCTGGGAGCCCTGGGTATAAAACTCGTGCCTCGCGTGGGCAGGTGCAGGTTGAGTACTGCACAATTACCCCTCACGTTTCCCTAGAGCGACTATGTTCTTTGTGGGAATTCTGCATTAAAACTCACTTGGGAAAATAGGGGATTTTTTTTTTCCTTAAGCAATTTGAAAACCGCTGGACTCAGTTACCTTGAGGTCTTGCCCAAATGTAGGAGAAATATCACTCCCAGAGATTGAGAGAATAACAGTTCAACTCCCAAATATTGGTATAAGGCCAGTAATTGAATCTTAGTCCATTTTAATGAGTAGCCTGTACTTCAGACTAAGATCTTTGGCCCCAAATTACAGTGGCCTTTTAACTATATCTCCCAGAATCTACTGTAACCACTTTTCAATCTATGTTGCACGAGGAAGTCAGAGTTATTACTTAAGAAGCAAATTCGGTCTTGTCGCATCTCTGCTTAAAGCCTTTGGTGATGAATCACTGCTCTTAGGAGGAAGGGCAAAATCGGTTTTTTAAATTTGTTTTTAAGATGTGTTTTTAATTTTTTAATGTTTATTTTTGAGAGAGAAAGAGCACAAGTAGGGGGAGGGAAGAGAGGGGGGGGGCACAGAGGATCCAAAGCAGGCTCTGCACTGACAGCAGTGAGCCCAATGGGGGCTCAAACTCACAAACCCTGAGTTCATGACGAAGTCAGACGCTTCACTGACTGAGCCACCTCAGCACCCCTTTATTTGTTTTTAAATATTTATTTTTGAGAGAGAGAGAGAGAGAGAAAGAGAGAGTTCAAGCGGGGGAGGGGTAGCAAGAGAGGGAGAGAGAATCCCAAGCAGGCTCTGAGTTGCAGTGAGCACGATGTGGGGCTCAAACTTGGGAAGCACAAGATCGTGACCTGAGCAGAAGTCCAAGGCTCAACCGATGGAAGCCACCCAGGGGTCCCAGGAAGAGTAAAATCTTAAGCTGACCTATAGTTCTGCCATGATTTGGCCACTGTCTCCCTCCCGTCTGTGTTTCATGCCTTTTCTTGGCTCTCACAGCTACAGCCCCACTAATGTTTCAGTTCACCCGATGTACATGCTTCCTTCTTTTTTTTTTTTAATTTTTTTAGGTTTTCATTTTATGTCTTAGAGAGACAGAGTGCAAGTGGGGGAGGGGCAGAGAGAGGCGGAGACACAGAATCCGCAGCAGGCTCCAGGCGCTGAGTTGTCAGCACAGAGCCCGACGCGGGGCTCGAGCTCACGAACCGTGAGATCATGACCTGGGCCGAAGTCGGACGCTTAACCGACTGAGCCACCCAGGTGCCCCATGTACATGCTTCCTTCTGCTCCACAGGGCTTCACATAGGCTGTTCTCTCTACCTGGAATGTGTTTTTCCTTTTCCCTCCCTTTCTGTAGCTTCTATGTGTCCTTCAGAACTCAGCTCCAAAGGCTGTGCTCCTTGCATTGAAAGGGTGTTGGGACCCATTTGATATGCTTTCCTAACATCCTTAATTCCCAAATGAAACCCCAAACCTCAGGTTACCATAATACCTTTGTTTATATATTCATTAACACCTGGCTCTCTTGTGAGACTGTCGGTTCCAGGCGCATACCTGTACCCATGTTCTTGACCACTTAAACATCATAACTTCTTTGCGTGGCCATTGGCACATGGTAGCTATTGAAAAAAAACTTCGTTCGATGAATGGACAAATAAGTTATTTTCTACGTGGAATGGGGTCCCAAAGGCATGGTGATGTTGTATTTTACAATTGTGCCCCATTGCCATATAAATAATTTAAGGGTTTCTTCGCATAAACTGTGTGTGGTTAGGTCACCTTCATCATTCCTAGGTGAAAAAGCTGAGGCTGAAGGAGGTTAAGTGCCTTGTCTGAGGTCACTCAGGGAATTTGTGAATAGACCGTGATTAGAACTGAGGCCCTCAGACTGTGACAGTCCAAACAGTATGGTCACATGGAAACTGCAGATGGGAGATTGTCTTCAACTGACCTGGATCCAAATCCTGAAAGTATCTCTTGTTACATATGTTACGTTGAGAAATGTACCCTATTGAAGAAAAAAAGAAAAAAGAAAAAAGAAACAGAAAGAGGATGAAAATAGGCACTTCCCAGAGTCTATGAAATTCAACAGGATGAAGAAAAACCCGTAGCACTGAGTAGGTCCTTCATGTCAGTGCGATTTGGGGTTTCTTTCCTACGTGCTGTCACCTGATTTTCGTGGAGGTTAGAGTCTTGTAAGGCAAAGCATATTCATGGCACTTTAACTCGAGGGCAGGCAGTGTAATTATTGGCATCTTCCGATGACTTTGGTTTATTTTTACGTCTCATATTCACATGGCCTTGATCCAGCAGTCCGGGTTTTCGCCAAGCAGCGTGTAATTATGCATTGTTGAGATGAAAATCTCTTGGGGGCGTCCACCTCAGGCTCCAATCCTAGGGCCGTGGCTTCTGAACCCATGTCAGCTTTTAACATATTTCTTGTTCCACATAGTGTTTAATTGGTGTCTATGGAAAGACTCTGGCCACCAAGATAATTGTTATCCCTACTATGATGACCCTCAGTATCCATGCTGGTTTTGATTCTTCTCTCTGAACCCTATACTTACTTCCCTCTGGATTTAATCTCCATAGACTCCTGCAGGGGAGCAGAGGGATAGGACTTCTTATATTTTATTTGAACTGAAGTCAATTTCAGTTTATTAGACTGACAGTCTCTGCTCTGCCACTTATTAGATGCATGACCTCCAAAAATCTCTAAACCTACCCAAGCCCTTTGTTTCCTCATCTGTATGGTCAGAGTAATAAGAATAGCTGCCCTATAGAGTCAATGTCCCAGGCAATTTATAGGATATATGTGAAAACTCTTTGTAACTTACAAAAAAAAAAAAAAGTGCAGATACAATATTAATACAATCAAGAACACAGGGGTGGCAAACCCTAGATATTTGATGGAGACTCTGTTTTTGCCCCCAAGAAATGAATGTTTCCACTGGAGAAGACAAAGCATAAGCCCGACCACACATAACAATATAGTAAACAGGCAATGGGATTTAAGATACTTACGACTTCAGGGATGCCTGGGTGGCTCAGTTGGTTAACCATCTGAATCTTGATTTCGGCTCAGGTCATGATCTCACAGTTTGTGGGTCCGAGTCCCTTGTTGGGCTCTGTGCTGACAGTGTGGAGCCTGCTTGAGATTCAGTCTCTCCCTCTCTGCCTCTCTCTCTCTCAAAAATAAGTAAATAAACATTTTTAAAAAGCTTAAAAAAAAGGTACTTAAGACTTCAGACTCTGGAGTCTAACAGGCCAAGAAGAAGGTACATTTACTAACAATGTAAACTTGGCACAGTATTAAGGTTTCTGAACTTCATTTGTCTAATGGGTATGGTGGAGATAAAAATCATGCCTAATGTTGGAAAATCAGTAAAAGATCACGTATGTCACTTTTTGCGTATAGTAAGGTGTCAAAGCACAAGGCTCCTTATCAGACAAAATTAGAGACCAATAGTGTGTCAGTCAATTGAAAAAGTTAAGTTAAAATGGAGACTCTTAAGAGGCATATACATGCTGCACATATATAAACACATTTTATTTTAACTTAAAACGTCCAAATGCATATTCCTTGGCCAGCCTTTTGAAGGAGGGCCAGAATCTTTTTTGAGGGTGTTGGTATATTTGATTTGACATTCTGCTGGCTTTCTTGCATAAACCATGCCCGTAATTGCATAACATTTCCAACTCTGGTTTATTCAAAGTGAGGAATAGCTCGAAGACTGTTAAGACAATCTAAACAGTGGTAGATGTTCATGTCCCAATCATTTTCAGGTACTTCCCCCTTCAGTTAAATCGATGACATTTTTTGGCCAGCAAACGTCTTTCTAGAATTTCGTTCACAGCATGCAAATTAGGTTCCACAGAAAAAGACAGCTCATGTTTTAATTGATTTGACTTTTAATTCCGTGATACAATAATAGCAGATACAAGTGGCAGAAGCAGATGTGGGAACAAGCGTGCGTGTTACTTGGAGGGAACAGACCAGCGAGTCGTGAGTATTCAGTGTGCCGTGAGTGTCACACGTTTGTCTGAGGGAAGGGAGGGAGTCACTGTGAGGTGAGTCACTCACATGGAGGCCAATTACGCGAGCTCGTCCTGAGACAAAAGCACTTATTCTAGCTAATTTTCCACTGTTAGTGGGGCAACTTGTGTAAGGTCATATAGTGAGGAGAAAAATGATCATAACAGTTAACGTATATACCAGACACAGTTTTAAGTGTCTTCCGTATATTTACTCATCGAATCCTTACAGCGGGCCTATGAAATAGATTCTGTTATAGTTCCCTTTGTGAAAACAGAATTTGAGTAGCAGTAGAGGTAAGAAGGGAGAGAAATTCGTTCCCGTTGGAGAAGAGTGGAGAATCCCCTGGCCTCTTTGCCTGGATTACTCTATCTGTCCTTTACTTTTCAGATCAAAACCGCACTTCTTAGGATGCATGTCCTGACGCACTAGACCAGTTTGCGCTGTCCTACAGGATGTCTTTACTGCATCCCACATGGCACATTTGCAATGGTGTATTTCATCCCAGACTTACCCTTCTTGACCACAGATTCCATGAAGGCAGGGACAAGTCGATCCCTCCACCTCACGGTGACGGAAAAGGTGCCTGGTGCATAATTACACAGTCAGCGCTTGCCAAACTGAAGTGAGGGAGGGAGCTTTTGAGATGGAAGTTTTAGGACGATGCAGGATGATGATGCTTTGCATTCGGGGCAGAGAATTGTTTTCTGTTCTGGAAAGCAGCAAATAAAATAACGTATGTAATCTTAATTGTAAGATTAATTTCATCCAGAAGTGGGAAATCAGAAAATAGAGAGAGAGCAGAAATCGACATGAGTGCATAGGCTTTAAATCTGACAGCCTGGTGTTAAGTCCTGGTGAGCTGTTTGCTCAGTGTCTCTGGTCTTAAGTGCCATCATCTGTAAAATAAGGCAAAAGCAGCACTTCGCCCACCGAGCTATTGTAAAGATTACCCAAGACAATATATGCAGTGTTCTTAGCATATAGTAGGTGATCAGTTAACATTAACTCTTAGTGTATTGGTCTTAATTGTTATTGAATAAGATTAGACTAGACCCATATGGGAGCGCCTGGGTGGCTCAGTCGGTTGAGCGTCGAACTTCGGCTCAGGTCATGATCTCACGGTCTGTGAGTTCGTGCCCTGCGTCGGGCTCTGTGCTGACAGCTGGGAGCCTGGAGTCTGCTTCAGATTCCGTGTCTCCCTCTCTCTCTGCCCGTCCCCCGCTCATCCTGTGTCTCTCTGTCTCTCTCTCTGTCAAAAATAAGCATTAAAAAAAAAAAGATGAGACCCATATGTTGAGATGAAACTCTGGAGAAATTGAATACCTAACTATGGAATTTGTATATTATCATTTAGGTGATGAGTAGAGAGGAAAAAAAATTGGAAGGAATGCTACGGTTTAGTAAATCTCTGCTAGCCATTTGAAATATGAGCTAGAGAATCGATGGAATTTTTCTCCCGGGTGTAAAAAGATTCAGTATTTCTTCCCTGGGTTGTCATGAGCTTTACCACTGATCTCTGGATCACAGCAGTGGCTCTGAAACTAGAGTGGGCATCATGATCACCTAGAGGGCTTTCCAAACATGGGTTTCTGGGCCCCACCCCCAGGGTTTCTGATTCAGCAGGTCTGGGTTGGTTCCTGGGTTGCAGATGATACTGATGTTGTTGGTCTGGGGACCACACTAACCTTGGATTAGAATGCTCCTCTCAATGGCCTAAGTACACCATCACCTCACTTGTTAGAAACGAAGCAAAAATGAATCCCCCTGAGTGAATCCTATAGGATATTGCGATGTGGGGGGAAAGGAGGTGATGTGTTTGGTTGAAAAAGTTTAAAAACTGTTCAATTAGAAAGAAAAGCAAAGCGAGGTGGGGTCATATGTATATATTTTTCAAACTTCTTTGGCCATCGAACCCCTTTTTCTTGAACTTTCTCAAGAGAGGGGTCCCTTAATACACAACCTTACAAAATCAATGCCTTACACCAGATTAAGAGGCAGTGACCCAGATTGTTTGGTGTGGTACCACAGGTATCCTTCCTGTCAACAGATCCTCATCTTGAAGCTTGTCTTCTTGGAGTTGAGTTTCTCACACCTTCTGCTTAGGCAGATGCTAATGGCTTTGTATCCCAGCAGGTACCAGTCCTGCTGAGAGGTGGCATGAGTCCTAACCAGCAGCAGCCAAAGTAACAGCAGGAACGTATTCAGTTCCTGGTATAATTAGAGAATAAATTTACCCCATTAGGCTCGGGGACATTCCTAACCTTTAAAAGTAAGCTAAGACAAATACCTTCTGTACAGGTTATTTTGCTTTGCAGAGGGCTTTCACATCAATGATTTGATCTGATCTTTATACCTAAATAACCTGTCAGGGACCTACAGCAATGATTAGTCTCCCACTTACAGGTAAGCAAACTAAGGCTCACAGAAATTAACGACTGGCCTGGCATTATGAAATAGTATCCTTCTGCTGCCATTCTTGCCAAAGAATATTTACATGAATATTTTCACTGAATCTTCATGTACTCATCCGTTTGTTCCTTCCTTCGGCAGGTGCTTAGTGAGGGCCCACCAGGTGGCAAGAACTATGCAAAGGGGAGTGGTGGAGCAGTCGACGAAACAAGGGGGACCTCACAGAAAGCTTGAAATCCAGCCCATAAAATAAAATTGGCAGAGGACCAGTCTCACGCCCGTACTTTACCTTAGGAATCAGAGGCTCAGGGAGGTTAAATGACATAAAATTATGAAATGCATAAAATAGCATAGCCATCAGGGACCCTAACAACTAATTTATTCCTGTCATTTTATTAAAGAGTAAAATGAAACCAAGTCTCGGTCAGAGTAGTTGTATGAGTTTGGTATTGTTGGGTAGCACATACCAGAGGCTTAAAGCAATAGACGTTTACTGTGTCCCAGTGTCCTTGGGTCAGGAGTCTGGGCGTGGGATAGCTGGATCTCTGCCTGTGCTTCACAGGCAGGAATACAGACGTGGGGGTTCTGGGGCAGAACCCGCTTCTAAGCTCATTCAGGTTGTTGGCGGAATTCGCTTCATGGTGGTTGGAGCACTGAGGTCACCATTTCCTTGATGGTTGCTGGCCAGGGTTTGCTCTTAGCTCCTGGAGTCCACTCTCCAGTCCCTGTACGCCGACCACCTGCACCTTCAAAGGAGCAAAGGTGCAGTGAATCCTGCCAGAGAAAATATTCTGCTTGTAAAGGGGCACCTGTGGTTACATTAGGCACGCCTAGATAATCTGCGTATTTTTTAGGTCAACTGTGCCAAGTTAACAGGCCACAATCAGAGGAGAGATATTTTACCATTTTCACAGATCCTAGGGATTACTGCTGGGAATCTTGGGGGACGAGGGGACATGTTTAGAATTCTGCCTCGTACAGTAACATAGGTTGGTAGTAATGGAATAGGGAAGAGATTTCCTGAGTTCTCTTTGGGGCTCACAGTATATAGAAGTTTCAATATCTATTGCTAAATAACAAGTTGACCCAAACTTTAAAGCACCAACCATCATATTATGCTCAAGACCTATGGGTCAGGTATCTGTGCCAGAATTGGCTGAGTGATTCTTCTGTTCCATGTAGAGCTGACTTGAAATCCCTTGAATTGGTATTCAGCTGGCAGCTGGATCGGGCTGGAGGTTCCAAGAAAGCTTCACTCATGTGTGTCTGGTGCCTTGGAAGAGACAGCCAGAGGCTGGGCTCAGCTGCACACCTCTCCCTGCCCCGAGTTTCTCCATGTGACCACTCCAGTGGGGTGGTCAGACTGCTTGTAGGTGGTCTCAGAGCTCAGAGCTCCAAGAGGGAGTTTCCCAAAGCTGCAAGTCTCTTGAGATCAGAATCCGTACACTGGGTGAATTGCTTCTGCCTTCTTGTATTGGTCCAGGTTCAAGGGAAGGAACATAGATCTCCTGTCTCTGAAACAGGTGGATCTGTGAGCCACCTGCCATACATAGTGGGTTTTGTTTAGTTTTGCAGGGTAATATATTTTAGTCTAGAAAGAGTGCACTCTTTAGAGACCTTGTGAAGAAACATTTTGTAATACAAAATTGCCCTTTAGAACCTTTGTCAATCAAGATGGTTGTTGAGTGTGTTTATCTTAAGGTTTCCGCCCCTTGCTACGTGTTTCAACTTAGGTGCATATATATATATATATATTTTTTTTTTTTTTTTTTTTGCTGTTGTTTTGTTGTTTTGTTTTGTTTTCTTGGAAGCCGGTTAAAGGCAGAGAATGTTCCATAATATGATTTCATTCTTCGCTGGGTAAATGTAGAGTGTGGGTATTTGACGTGGGAAGAGGACTCTGCCAAGTTACCGAGTATTCCAAGTATGTGTTCTAGAATCGGGGAAATAACTATAGGAAATCGTCGCTGGACCCACTGTAAGAAAGACCAAGCTAAAACTCTGTTGATTACCTGACTTCCACAAACACTTATTCTGCCTAGTGGACCACAGTGACATTTTTGTCTTTGGGAATTGGTATCAGTTCAGATCCAGTGTCCAGTAATCCTTGACAAGGGTGAGTATTTCCTCTTCCCCAGTGCGTAGTCACCCCAGGTAAAAGGCTACCTTTGGGAGAGGTAGGGGGAAGGTGAAGAGTGTACGTTTCTGTCAAAGTATGGGGTTCTTCCTCAAGGGGATGATTCTGGCTCTGAGCTTCTAGGTACTACTTGTGTGACTTCAAACAAGTCACATAACCTCTCTGGACTCTGCTTCCCATGGACCAGGACTTGTCTAAGCATCATTCAGCCCCAGGATTCTGAAAATCTGTCACTCTAAACCCACAGACAGCTCTCCCTGGAGCAAATTGCTATGTGGATAGTCCCTGACCTACTCATTTTTGTGTGTATGTGTATGTGTCTGGGGGAGGGGAGGGGAGCAATTTGGTGACAAAGACCTATTCTGAGTGTGTATTAAATTGTCCTATTAAAGAAGAGGTGCAAACCCACAAATAACCCCCGGCTGGCTCAGGGCAGTTCACTGTCAGTCAGAGAAGCGTACAAAGTGCCGTCCCAACGATGGGGCGACGAAATGTTTAGCTAAGGATATCTTTGGCGTTGCTTTTCTATTTATGGGGTAAAAAAAAAAGCAGGCAGCCAGTGAGGCAGAACCCCACGGCAAGCCAGGGGTGTACCGCGTGGGTGAGGGGTGTGGAGATGTGTGCGGGCAGCTGGGTTTCGCCAGGAGTGATGTAGAGAGTTCCTTGTAACCAGCACTGCTGGGCGTCTCTCCAATCTCATCCCTGTTTGTCACTCTGAATTTGCAGCAAGTAGGGCAGTTTGACTCACTCCGCTGACGTAAGGCAAGAAAATAGGCATCTTCAGACCCTTTCTGTTGGTTTTAGTTTAGTTGTTTTGTTTTGTTTCTTTCTTCCCTGGGGCTCACAAGTGGCTTCCTGTTTGGAATAGAATCTAGAGGCTCAGAGGACCGAGTCAGAAATAGAATGAAGTTGTCACAATATCCGTGGATAGCTCTTTCTTCTCCTCCAGGGCCAATTCCAATCCACCTCCCCACTTCCGCCCTCCAAGTTGGCCAGCAAGCTCACACATGGGTGAGTTATAATCCCAGCAATGTGACAGCCCGCTGGTGACGTGCAAAATAAGTCACGTCTCCTCCCGGAGCCTGGTTTTTCCTATCGTGAAAGTGAGGTTCATGATACCCTCTTAACCCAGCCCACAACACAGAAAAGTTGTGACGCTCAAATTAGAGACCCAAACAGGAGAGCTTTAGGGGCGCCTGGGTGGCTCAGTCGGTTAAGCGTCGACTCTTGATTTTAGCTGCGGTCATGACCTCAGGGTTCGTGAGATCGAGACCCGTGTGGGTCTGCACCCTGAGTGAGGAGCCTGATTAGGAGTCTCTCTAAATAAATTGAAATAAAAATGTAAAGTACGGCTGCCTTAATAGGATAATTCTGGATGTTTTAAAGGATTTTTTTTGAAATAAATGTTTTATTGAGGTATGGAAGACACAGAGAAAGAGAAGGTATCACAGATGTACAGCAAGATGACTTTTCACAAGATGAGTTCACACATGTACCCAGCAGCACCCAGATACAAATTAGGGCATTATCAACACTGCAGAACCCGCCCACGTCCTCTCCTGGACACTGCCAGCCTGCTCTCTGGGGGAACCACTCCTCATCGCTACACTCACCGCAGCTTGGTTTTGCCCCTTTCCATACCCAATATCTACCTTTAGTAGGTACTTTCCGGTTTTCAAATTCGCTGAACCACTTTTCTCTTCTGCCACTAGCATCGGAGAGTGTCACTTGGGGCACATCCTTTTGCTCAGACTTGGTGGTCCCCATCTTTTTTATTTGTATTCTTTATTTGATTTTAGCCATCCGGCTGAAGAGGTATGTATTTCATTGCAGCTTTTTTTTTTTTCCTGCGCCTAGAGTGGAGAGCCCGATGTGGGGCTCCAACTCACAAACCGTGAGATCATGACCTGAGCCCAAGTCAGACACTTAACTGACTGAGCCACCCAGGCGCCCCTCTCATTGTAGTTTTAATTGGCATTGTCCTGATGACTAATGAAGTGGAATTGTGTGTACTTATTGGTCTTCTGAATATCCTTTACTATGAAATGGCTGTTCCTATCATTTGTCTTATTTTCCCTATTGGTTATCAGATTTCTTCTTACTGCTATATAGTTTCTTTCTTTCTTTCTCTCTCTCTCTCTCTCTCTCTCTTTCTTTTCTTCTTTCTTTCTTTCTTTCTTTCTTCTCTTTCTTTCTTTCTTGGGCAAATCACATTCATTATACAGTGGGTGCATTGTCCAGAAAAATAAAAATTGTGATAATTGCATCTACTCTGATTGAAAGAGACCCAGGAAGGAAGGGCAGACCCTAGACAGCATAAAGTGCCTTAGACTAGCCCAGCATCCAGCCAGTTTAGGAGTTACCTGTATATTATAAATACAATCTTTGATTGGCTAGAGGTATTGCAAATGTACTCTCTGACTGAGGGTTGTCTTTTTATTCTTTGAATGATATCTTTTGATGGGTATATTTGATGGTAATATAGCCCCCCCCCCATTAATCATTTTTTCCTTTATGGTGAGCTGTTTTAAGCGATCTGTGTCTCCGCCAATATCACAATAATGCTTCCCTATGTCTTCTTCTAAAAGCCATTCTGTTGATGTTGGTAGTATTGTTACTATTATTTTACTTTTCACCTTTAGATCTGTCCTTCATCTTTATGTTTGCGGATACATAAGAGATTGTCAGGAAGATGTTCTGTTGTTGTTGCTGTTTTTATATCAGTATTCAGCTGACCCAGTGACATTTATTGAATTCTGACCCTGGGTTTATAATCTGTAACTACTTACTTCAAAGGGACCGTTTTCTGTGTGAGCCAGACGGACACAATAGTTTGTTTTCATGAGAGACAGTGCACACCTACAATATGTCGGAAGCTTTATATATAGTAGCTTACCTGGTTCTCAAACGTACCATGTTATTACTCCATTCTGTAGCTGAGAAAACGGAAGCTTTGGAAGGACAAGCAATTAGCTGAAGGTTAAATAATGAGTAGCGGAGCTATGATTCAATACCCAATCTTTTTCTGACTCCAAAGCCGATGTCTTGCTCTCTCTTCAAACATCATGGTGACAGCATTCATTAAGACTGTGGAGGGTGAGTAACCAGAGAGACTAGGGTACTAAGCTACAATCAACTAGTAACTGAGAACGATATTTTTACCCAGAGCATTTATAAACCGCAGCCGGTTGTTTCTTGCCCTCAGTAACAATAAGGGCGAATGGTTAGTCATCACTTCCTTTCACTGAAAACCTCCCAGGCGTATCTGATCCTGGTTCTGAAGTCACGGTACGTGTCACCTTCCCCGTTTGACAGACAAGGAAAGGGAGAATCCACGAGGTGAGGGGACTTATCCAAGGTCACATAGCAAGGTCAAGTATCCAAGGGCAAATAGTGGTAGAACAGGGCCCAGGATGTGTTTTAGCCAGCTGGCTCGCGCACCTGTGATCACTCCCCCCCACTGCACCCCTCGTTGATGTAGATGACCCTTAGTGTACTTCATGACTGTATGGAAGCCCGTTAGCCCCGATTATTACAAAAGATTGTACTTTCTAGCCTTGGGGTCTTAGTCGCTCATTCCTGTGCCTGGCTACTGCCAGGAACAATAAACCGCTCTTGCAGCCCTGCCCCCCGGAACTGCTTGTGCCTTCAGCCTTTCCGTCACCTCCAGAGAGGCTCCCGGGTCCCTCCTTCACTTGTCTCCAGCACATCCATGCCCCAAAGCAAAATGCCGAGTTTGAATATGCAGCTGATGTTGTCTGTCACCTCCTTCCAGACACAGATCTGTGTAATTGCAAAAATTGTTTCATAATCCTCCCCAATTAAGCTCCTGACAACCTAATTTTAAAGACTCTAGTGGATTTCTACATGGCTGTTCTCCCCATTCCTCCTTCTAACCTCTACCTCTGTCCTCTGCAAATAAGACCGATCACTTATTCCACGATGCCGGACTAGAAGGCATCTCCACTGCGGCAACGGACTACAAAACTCTTCTTTTGGTCTTTCCTTCCTTATTGCTGTGAGCCATTCAATGAGGCTCTGACGTCATTTCAAAAACCGAGACAAGCAGGGAACACAGGTTTTTAAGGCAACGACAGAAAGTCAGAGAGGGGAATGAAGGATTAAAAGCTAAATATTTTTCTGGGGGAAATGAGGCACACAGAGTCGGTCTGATGGCCAGTTATGATTCACACTAGCACATCCAGAGGCCAAGGCTTCCTCCACTTGAGCCCCGAACATTCTGACACCATTGACATATTCATTGTTATCAGCACGTTGCCTTTAACAGGCACATGCACGCAAGTGCACACACGCACGGTCATGTGCAGCACAACCAAAAAAAAAAAAAAAAAGGCAAAAAAACAAAAACAGTGCATCATCAGAAGCCTAGAAACAACTGTTTTGCCTTCCCGGTCTAGAGTACGATCTACATAGTGTACATTTTGTGGCGTATCACTGAATTACTCAGACACCCATTACAATGTCAAAGAAATGCCAAGGAAGAAGCACAGGGCATAAATAAAAGAATAATTCAGAGCTCCAATTTCATTTTTTTTTTCATTTCCTCTCTGCTTTTAAATAAACACTCCTGGTAGGCAAACGGGAATTATGGATTATAGTTTTCTATTTTAGCCTAGATCTGTTTCTCCCCCCTCTCTCCTTGGCACTCAGTTTGTGTGATCTTCCCTAAAATGCCACTGGCCTGGCACTGCATTCCTGTCTTAGGCAAAACCTCCAATTAAAATCAGCGGGGAGTTTGCTTGAATTAGGAATCCCAGGCTGGGCTCCCCACCCGGGTGGTTCTGAAAGGGAGATGTGTGTCTTTGAAGCCAGTGATGGGAAGCCCTGGGTGGCATAGCCTCTGTCCTCCAAATGACGAGCGACTCCAGCTGTGTCACTGGGAGACCTGTCAGGTCGCCAGAAAATTCTGGCTGAGGCAAAGACAGGGGCCTGCAGGGGAGCATGGTCTGGAGCCTAGCTTCTCCTCGGGTCTGGGTTGTCAAGAGTAAGGAAAGCACAGCGGGGACTGGAGGGGAACACTGGGTTTGGATCCAGAAATCCTGAACTCTGGTCTGTTACATCCATGCTGTGTGACCATGGGAAAGTCGCCGTCCCTCTCTGGCCTTCGGCGTCCTCTCAGTAGAAGGAAAAATCACAAAGGAGTCCTAACTCAGGGGGTTGTGAGGATAGAGGGATAACAGCCACAATGTAGAAAGCACTCAGGAGACACTGATCTTTCGCTTCACCTAAGCAGCAAAGCCTCAGCGTTCAGGTCTACACGTGAGGGGGATGGGCTGAACATTTCCCAGTCTTCTTCTCGGAGGTTTTCTGCTTCTGTGGTCCAAGCTGCTGCACGTGGCCCTCGGAGGGAGCGCACCAATCAGGGGCCAAGGTTTTCGGGCTTTAAAAATAAAAATGCAGGCTTCTGCCCTCACCTCCTTCCTCCTCTCCTCCCTCCCCTCAGCACCCCTCCTCTCCCGGTCAGATGAATTGAAATCCCATCCAACAGAAAGATGCTGATTTGGATGTATTGGAGTTCATCTTTGGCTGCAAGTGGAAGATGTTCTGGATCCCCAGGGACAGAAAAGCCTTTTAAAACTTGGTCCCCGTTGCCTCACGCTGACTGCCTTGCGGTGGGGCTGTGTCAGCCCTTTGTGAGACCCTCCCTCTGGAACCGGCCTATTAAGCCACTCCTCTGTTGCCAGGGTTGAGGCAGGCTGTCACCAGCTAGCCTGGGAAATGGTATTTATAGATCACAGTCCCTCCTACCCCTGGTCCCCAGCCTCTCCCCGAGCACTTGTCGGTGAGCTCCAATTATCTGTGAATGGAGGAGAGGGATCCTGGCAGGTCCAGAGGAAAGCGGGGAATGTGATAATAGGCCCTTCACACACTCAAACTTGCAGTATTTTTCCATGATTTCAGTCTATTTCTCTTCTCGTGGCCTGTTTCCTCCTTCTCCTTGCCTCACCGTCATAATGTTACATTCTAGTACGCAGCACCAAGCGTGGTGCCTCTGGGGTTAGAGAGCGTGGAGTGTGAACCCGGAGTAGCTCTGGGTCTCAGACGGGTGTCTCGATCCTCCAGGGCTCAGTATCTCCATCTGTGACTCAGTCAGATGGCGTGTGTGAGCCTGCAGCCCAGTGCCTGGTATACAGTGAGTGCTCAATGGTTGTAAGCCGCCGATCCCCGTGGCTGGTTCGGGGTGCCACGCGCAGTGGAGCATTGCCCAATTTCTGAATACCACTCACTCATCGCTGCCCAGAGCACTGGTTGCCGATGGTGTAGGAGATGGGCCTTGACCGAGGCAGAGTCCTCATTGTGGGAAGCTGCTTGCGTCCGGCACAAACACACAAAACCCTGGAATGAGCTCATTCTGGTTTTGCTCTTCCCCACAGAAGGAGGTCCTGGAAAGCAAAAGAAAAGTTGGCCGAGCTGGGAAGTCAGGGTTGTCACCAGTAACATTGCGTCCTGTCTGTGACACCCAGCCTCCGCTTCCCAGAAAGGGCCAAATCGCCCTCTGAAGGCCCATCCGGCGTCTGCGTTCCCTGAGCCGAGCGGCTTCATTTCTGTCCTCCCCTCTCTGATTTCGTCCCCTCGCGGTGGCCCTCTCCAGTGCCCTGCTCCCACGTTGTCTCGTCCTCTCCTCTAGGTCGGCCTCCCCCGTCTCCCCCAAGGTCTCCAGCAAGGAGACCGGCTCTTCTCTTGCCAGCCTTCCCCGTGCTCCACCTCCCTCCTCCGCGTTCTCTTTCCTCCTGCCCTGGGCCTCGCGCTCCCTGCCCACCCCCCCCCCCCCCCCACGCACGCGGCCCCGCTTTAAGTCCTCTGGCTGTATCATTAATGCCTTCTTTGATACGGCCCACAACCTCACGATTATTCTGAGGTCAGGAGATGCAGGTGCCAGGCAGCTCACTGATGCGCCTCAGAGGGCCTCTGTCCCCAATCCCTCCTGCTCGACAGGGCTGGAATCCTAATTCGCCGCTAGCCCCTTCGCTCTTTGCAGCATCACCAGGGACTTTCATCTTTTTATTTCCCCCACCGAGGATTCTGAGGGCTCAGCCACAATGAGGCATTGATTCAAGGGGTGAGGGCTGCGGGGCTGACAAAGGGTCCCAATGATGGGACACGAGAAAGGGGGCGCTCTGCGGGGTTATAGAATGCCTTGCAGATGGGAACAGAGGAGCTCTAAATGGGGTACTGTCCTGTCACTTGGAGAGGGAGTGACAGGGGCAAGTGTGGGCCATTTGAAAGAGGCATTTTGGAATGACGCTCTCGTCAGATGGAACCGTGCAATCAGAGACGTGTGGCGGGCCCCTGCAGCTCACAAAAATATCAGATGACTCATAGCCAATATTCAGTCAATGTTCTGGTTTGGGAGGTGGGAGCCGCAAAGCTCATTATCATTCCAGCTCCGTTTCCTGAAGGCTGGGCCTGCTGCTGTTCTCCAGGCTGTAATAGGATTGGTCTCGTGAAGCAGACACTGGGGAGGGCTGGAGCTGTGTGGGTGGACGGGATCGGAAACTAATACCGCAGTCCAGAGGGGAGAAGAGAAGTTGGGGTTTGCTTTTTGGTTTTTTAATGGAGAATACGAGAAAAATACTGATTTTGTGCGTTCATTCATTCAGCGAACATTCATCCCGCAAACCTTTGGGGCGCCGAGCTCGGGGGTGAGATGCTCAGGGAAGGACGGATCTCCCCTCTGAAGCCCTCAAGCCTGGAGGGGAAACTGACAGGGGAAGCGGGGGTCTCCAGTACGGTCTTTTGAATGTGACCAGGGAGATTTTATTGCCAGGACTGGGTGGCTCTGTGGATGTAAAAGGCAGAGCGGCTTTGAGGAGCGCACTAATTATTCCTCCATTTTCTCTCGGCTGATAAGCAACTTGCTTCAGGCAGAGCATTCTGGGAAGCCGTTTCAACACTATCCATTTTCAAATGTCCCACAGAACAAAATGGCTCCCCTCAGACTCCAGAGAGATAGTGAAATCCCTGAGAGTGTCTCAATACCTTCAAAGGAATAGCTTATTCTCTGGGAGAAGAGTGCTTACTATTATTACCTGTTTCAATAATTGATCTATGCCAGGCTCTGTGCTAAATGCTTTAACCATATTATCTCCCTCAATCCTCTCACCCGTTGCCTAAGATGGGCTTTATGATTCTCATTTTAGATATGGATACTGGGGCTTAGAGACACAAAGTGACTTGTTCCTGGTTACAGAACTGAGTTTGGAACTCAGCTCCTCTTGGGCCAACACACATGCTTTGTCAACATCGGGTTCTACTCTCTCCCTCGTGGCTCTTGGGCTCAGCGACCACGGCGGCACAGTGGAAGTGAGACAGTTGATGGATTGCTGACATTTCCTTGCACAGGCAGTCTGATTCAAGAGGGCTTCTCTTTCCGGTTTCCTAAAATGGGGGGCATGAGCCACTGCCACCACCGTCATTGTCACCATCCGCATGACCACAGCACACTGCAACCTTAAGAAAGGCTTTCTTGACTCTTGCTTGACATATATTTTAAAAACCAATAGCTATGAGCCAGGAGACTTCTCCGCTCACTGGCTGTATGACATTGAGTCCATCATTCCGACCGCTGAGCTTCTCTCTGGCATCTCTAAAATGGAGCCGAGAGTCCCTTTGCAAGAATAAGAAGAACTAACTTTTATCGAGTCCTCGATACCTAGCAGGTTTGGGGATAAGCCTTCACATCAAAATTCAGGTAATCCTCAGCACAGCCTCGTGTGGTGATGACGATTAGGAAGGTAGAGGAAACTGCCCGGCACCGGGAAAGTGGAGGAGCCAGGATTTTCATCAATCTCCCAACTGGCCTCACATCCCAAGCTATTTTCAGGGTGTTGCTGTGAGGTTCAAGTGAGAAAATGGGAGTGTGCCCTGTTCAGGGTAAAAAGTGCCAGGCACAGGTAAGGGATTATTCATTGCACGGAAGACAGCGGGAAATGACTTGTGCAGAAATGAGGAAAGACGAGAGGCTACCAAGCTGACTGCCTTCCGTATTTCTCCTCATTCTTCTGCTGCTTCCTATCTGATCTAGTATCCGCCTCCATCAGAATGTTTCAGTGGCCGGAACCCCAGGGACAGGGCGTGGGTAGCGTTTCAAAAGCATCGAGGGGCTGTGGGGAGGGGGACCTAGAGGTTCATGTTGTGACGGGAGTTCCACTGACTTGAGAATTTGGAGCTCGGGGAAAAAATGGGGCAAATAACATCTTTCTTACATGTGAGGATCACGTAAGATCACCAGGGTGGACACACCAGACGATCTCTAGGACAATATAAAATATAATTTGTTTTTGGTTGAACTTGAAGTCGTTGGCCATTATGTAACCTCCTGGGAGGAATCTGGGAAGAAGGTTGAAACAGGAGATTCAGGTGAAATGTACTAGCCTCTAAGTGCTCCCCTGTTTGCTGATTTTTAAAATCTGTGGTCATCTGGCAGGGGTGTTGGAGTTCAGACACTAGTTTCTTGGGTCAAACTTCTTTGGGGCTACAGGGCGATGGAATCCTGGAGCTGGAAGGACCCCAAAGCACACTTACTCCAGCCCCTTCACCTCACAGATGAGGACACTGACCATTGGAGGGGTGCAGTGTTATTCAGCGGGTCGGTGGCATCACAAGGGACTCCAGTGTATATTCAGAGCCCTTCTTACCATAACCGTCCTACCCCGTCCCTTCATCTTTTGCGCACCTGCACTTTGCCTACTCAGTTGGGTCACCGTGACCAGCCCGCCCCCTGGTGGCTAATGATCTCCGTTTTCCTTCCGCCCACCTCCCCCCCCCCCCCCCCCCAGGACAATTCAGCAATGGCTTGCAAGGGTCCAGTCGCTCCTCTACTGCAATGAGAACGGGTTTTGGGGAACCTTCCTGGAGAGCCAGAGGAGCTGCGTGTGCCACGGTAGCACCACGCTGTGCCAGCGCCCCATCCCCTGCATCATAGGAGGGAACAACAGCTGCGCCATGTGTAGCCTGGCCAACATCTCCCTGTGCGGCTCCTGCAACAAGGGCTACAAGCTGTACCGGGGCCGCTGCGAACCGCAGAACGTGGACTCGGAGCGCAGCGAGCAGTTCATCAGCTTCGAGACCGACCTGGATTTCCAGGACCTGGAGCTGAAGTACCTGCTGCAGAAGATGGACTCGCGCCTCTACGTGCACACCACCTTCATCAGCAACGAGATCCGCCTCGACACCTTCTTCGATCCCCGGTGGCGCAAGCGCCTGTCCCTCACGCTCAAGAGCAACAAGAACCGCATGGACTTCATCCACATGGTGATCGGCATGTCCATGCGCATCTGCCAGATGCGCAACAGCAGCCTGGACCCCATGTTCTTTGTCTACGTCAACCCCTTCAGCGGGAGCCACTCGGAGGGCTGGAACATGCCCTTCGGGGAATTTGGCTACCCGCGCTGGGAGAAGATTCGTCTCCAAAACAGCCAGTGCTACAACTGGACTCTCTTGCTGGGCAATCGGTGGAAAACGTTTTTCGAGACGGTCCACATCTACCTACGTAGTCGGACTCGGCTACCTACCCTACTGCGTAATGAGACCGGCCAGGGCCCGGTGGACCTGTCCGATCCCTCCAAGAGGCAGTTCTACATCAAGATCTCCGACGTGCAGGTGTTCGGGTACAGCCTGCGCTTCAACGCCGACCTCCTTCGCAGCGCCGTGCAACAGGTCAACCAGTCCTACACGCAAGGCGGCCAGTTCTATTCTTCTTCGTCCGTGATGCTCCTCTTGTTGGATATTCGGGACCGAATCAACCGCCTGGCCCCTCCTGTGGCCCCGGGGAAACCCCAGCTGGACTTGTTCTCCTGTATGCTCAAGCATCGCCTGAAACTGACCAACAGCGAGATCATCAGGGTGAACCACGCCTTGGACCTCTACAACACCGAGATCCTCAAACAGTCGGACCAGATGACGGCCAAACTCTGTTAACCTGGGGACTCCTTGCCACGGGCTTTCCCTTTTGTTGTACACACATAACAGAACAAAGCAAAGCAAAGCAACACAAACAACAATTTGTAAAATGTAATTCATAATTCAAAGAAAAGGAGGAAGAGTCTGCATTCGTTGGAAACTAAAACGTTCTAGCAACTGTATAAAACCGTTGGGCATGTTTGTTATTTCTATACTCTGTCATGAAGAAGGGTCTCAGCCTTTGGAGGAGCTTGGAGGGGTTGCTTCTTAGGCCTCAGGTGCTGTATTGTGGGGGGAGAGCGGGGAGAGCATATGCAATGAATTGCAAAGATCTCTGCTGTGCAGGTGCTAAGATTAAACACTAAAAAGAAAGAGAGATATATGTAATGTACAACCGACACTGCCATTTTTCCTTGTGGGAGGAAATGGACATACATAAAGATATTTCTTGGGTTATGATTTCTTCCCTCTTTATGCCTAATTCCTTGTGGTTCTTTCGACTCCTTCTTGCACGGGGGCGACAGTGCTATCTTACCCGTAGAGCTTCTTTCATTGGGAATGAACTGAAGCTAATTGAAGGGGGACAACAGGTGGGCTTAGGGGGAGAAGCATAAGCCTCATCACAGGGTGTTAACACAATAAGGAACTTTATACATCAGCTGTCACACTCCTTGATTTAGCTTGTGAAACAGGCGTGGGGAGAAATGGCACGCCCAGTAACCCACGGTTGCTGCCTGAAGAAGGATTTGAACTCTGCCTTCTGAGCCCCTTGGCAATGCTCCTTTTTCTAAATTCCTCTGGCCTCTTTTCTGGTTTTTCTCTTCCAGCTACACTGCCACAGGACGGAATGTTTTTCAGTCTCAGGTTGTTTTGATAGCTTTTTTTTCCCTTTTTTTTAATGGAGACTCCTTTCACCTACTTTTTCCAAAAAGACATGGTGTCAGATTTCCTAGTAGTGCTTTGCATATTAAAATTTCATTTAAATACAAATCAATAACCACAATAGACTAAAACGGGGTAGGTTCTGAAGTTGCATTCCTCACTTCACTCCTCTGCCAGGCACCTCCCCCAAGTCACTAAAAAATGATCCTTTCATTAACTCAGAACATACACTCACACACACGCATGCACAAACTAACACTGCCATTTCTCTGGCATCTATGAAAGTGAGAAGCCTTATTTTGGGACTTCGGAGCAAAATTGAAAGGAGAAACTCAAGAAAGAAAACTCATTTCAAAGCACTCCTGCAGAGGATTTGGGCAGATATCCCTTCGTAGTATTCAGGATCTCTATGTTTATCTTTTTTGCTGCAGTGGTACTTTCTAGAGGTGCTTCAGAGCATCTGAATCTTCATTTCTGTATTGTCAGAGGAACAGGATCACAAATTTCAGGGTCAGAAGAGAAAATGGAATCCCTCTGGTCTAAACATGTGCACAGAGTGCGAATCTCCTCTCTGCCGTCTTGGGGAGATAGCTGCTGTTCACCGCCTGGACCATTTCCAGGATAGGAAGCCAATTGGCTCTATCTTCTACATTCCTTGCATTCCTCTTTTACTGAAAGGCAACAATAAGATTCATTCCATTTTGTGTTATGAGACAGATCTAATTATTAGATAGTTCTTCTATACCTTGGCCAGCTTTTACATACCTTCTACTCACTGGTTCTAGTTCTGGAATGTGCATTTCTCTGTCTCAAGTTAATGCTGTCCTAGATTAAATAGAAAGACCTGTCTCAAGTGTCAGCCGAGTCTGTGATAATATGACTCAAAGGGAACATCATCCCCAATATAGTTTAAGAGGAAAGAAGGAGAGGGCTTCAGTGCATAACAATTACCTAGTATGTATGTGTATGTACGTGTGTGTGTATTGCTGGGGGTGGGTGGGTGGGAAGGAGGGAGTAAGTCTTTTCATTTTATTACTATTTTTTTGTAATGGTAAATTCCAACTTTAATGTTCCAGTTTTTAGTATGAATTAGCATATATTCTGATACCAACTTTAACACTAACACGCACTTCACATGAACATAGTTTTTTTGGACCTTAAATTTTGAAGATTCAGGATTCATTTAGATTGGAAATTCTTTCATGCCAGAGATCACATAGCAGCTATTCATCAAGCACAAGATTTTGCAGAAAGTCAGCAGATCATCAAACATCTCTCCAGTGCCTATTATATGAGCAGGGCATGTCAGAGAAACAAAAATTCGTAAAGACATGGTCTATACTTTTGTGCCACTCACAAATTAATGAAAAATACAGACTTACGAATCAATTTAAAGAATAAACAATAATTACAGTACACCATGATGAGTGAGTGCTATTGTGGGGTCAGACACAGAGAGAGGAGCCCTAAAGAAATAATTTTCTCGTTAATGGGGTTGGCAAAGACATTTTATATGGGCATATTTATTCTGAGTGTTGAAGTGAATCAGACTTGGGCAAATAGCAGGAGCACAAGGGCCAAAGGAACAGAGAAGGCAAAACCACAAAGGTATAAATGGTACAAATATGCACAGTATATTTGAGGGTCTGTTAACAGCTTTAGAAAGGTGTCATTTTAAATGGTAAGCCTAACAAGGCCAGTGAGGATTTTAACTCTGTATGAGAAGTTGAAACCATCATCCACGAACTTCATGACCTGAAAAATGAATTTAAGACTGACCATCTCTCAGTTGCCTCTCTTCCTTTTTCCTTTCATCTCTACCTTCCAAGTAGTTCAAAGACTCATGCTATACTAACCCCTGTACTTCATAGGCATTGTGCCACCAAATCCTTATCATAATTCAGTTAGGGCTTTCCACTTGAGTTCTTCGCCTGACTTTACCACTTCGTATGTGCAAGAAAATCCTCTTTCCTTCACCTTGAAAATACCAACGGCTTCACTTCATATTACAAAGAGAATACAACAATGTCCAGTGATTGGAAAGGTCAGGGAAATAGAGAGATTTTCAAGGGGCGAGAAAGATGCAGACATCAAAATATTTATTCCAAGGCAAATGAAAAATACTTTGCTATAAAAGGACACAAAGTTCTGTGGATTTTCCACTGTCTCCTGGATGGGTCTGGCCCTTTGAGCTAACAAGGTTCCTCTCCAGCTGGGAGGAAGAGAAGCCTGAAGCCTTCAAGTGAGATTTTAATTCAATTAGTGTCTTACCAATTTGATGCAGCAACCAAGGACCTATGGTGTCTGATTAATATGCTGATGCTAAGGCAAAAGGGTGGATAGAATGCCCATTTGGATAAGGCCTGGCAGCAAAGCGTGGCATTTCCATGGAAACCACAGAAAGCCATTAATTAGCCATCAAATAAAATCATTGGAAAATTCTGGACCCTGGCATATCTGCCCCCTTCAAAGAGGAGGGCAAGAAGAGGTCATACTAACAGCAAGGCTCCCTTCAATGATTAAAATCATATTTGCACAGAGACTACACATCACAAAGTGGAAGAGATTGGAAGTAAAACACATGGACACAATGAAAGAAAAGAGGCTTTGGGATTATTCAGGTCTAAGAATATAATTTTAAATGTAAAGTATCTTATTGGGTTTTCTATGCTGGTAAAATTTTCTCAATGGCAAATATTTTCTCCTGTTTTCTGTTCTGTGGAAAGAAAGTGAGAATAATATGGATCCAATATGTAGTGATAAGTGATCAAGGGAAGGGACCATAAAGTTAAAAGTGTGGAGCGATTAACCCCTAAAATAATAGCTATAGGTTGTATAATGTTCAAATTAATAGGGACAAATAAAAAAATTAAAATTAAGGCAGAAAGGGAGAAAAAGGAATCATTAAAATTGGTAGACACATAGACATAATAACAAAACTTACCATACAGATATTCACAATAAATGTAATTGGATAAAACTGACAAGTAAAAAGAGGTGGTCAGACTACATGTTATATGTTAAAATAATAAAGGGAAAGAAAGTTTGAAAATAAAAGAACAAAGATATGCTAGACAAATATTAACTAAAAAGCTGATGCAGCATTGTTAATAACAGTTGAAAAAGACTTTAAGGCAAAATACATCTTTAGTGTTAAAGATGGTAAATTTAGCAGAGAAAATGAGACAAGAGTGGACTCATAGAACCATAGACTCTGAACACTAAAAGGGTCATTAAAAATCTGTAACACTTCAACCTTCAGAGATGAGGAATTATACCTAAAGTTATTCCACAAGGTTTTCAACACCGACCATGATTATGGTTCCTTCTCTACTATCACTAAGTGAAAGGTTGTCTAGCATAATCTTTCCAATAAAGAATCAAGAATTACCCCATGACATTTAAACTAATAGGATACAAACTCACACAGTTATGTTCTCTCTTGATAGACAGATAGATAGATAGATGATAGATAGATAGATAGATAGATAGACACATATGTAATATATACTATATTATATATTATATTGCATTATATTACATTATAATATATATTTTTTCTTAGTCACTACCATCTCATGTATGAGCATTTTTCCAATTGAGGATCTACTCAAATCCTTGGATTGTATAAGGAACTCCGGTTGAGTGGAGATCACTCTCTTCCTGAAAACTAAATGTTATCAGTGGCTCTAGCCCTGTCAACCTTAAGAACCTAGAAGGAGCTCTCCTTTCTCAATATCTGTTCTCTCTCCAAATCATTATCAGAGCCTTTAGTTACAAATGTAAGGTCATGTATTCCTTTTCAATATCAGATGTAATTGTAAGCATTCTGAGTCAATGCACATGGTATACTTTCTCTCTACTTCAGTTGAGAAGCCTTCTTCCCTCTCAACAAATCCACAAATCAAGATGGATTCAAGGAATAGAATGGTGTAGATTTGAATTAAGGGGCAGAAAATCACCTCAAAATCACATGGTTAATTTGGGGGAATTACAGATCTCCGATAAATGTGAAAGCTCTGGACTCTTTCCCAATAAAAACGTGCCATCAAATACACTTTTGAATAATGTTTCATAGATCCTTTGATGACCTTTCTTGGACACTCTGGAAGATTACAAACTTTCAGTAAGTGCCTTGGATCTAGGCTAAAGTTTCTATTCTACAAAACTTAAACTTCAACCTTCAGAGATGAGGAGTCATAGCTAAAGTTATTCTACAAGTTTGGAACATTTAGCATGATTTTAGTTTCTTTTTCATTATGTCAAGTGTATGTTGGTCTAGGATCACAAGTCAAGTTAATGTAGCTCATACAGCAGAATCCTGCCCTCCAGGAAGGCATAGAGATAAACATCCTGATGAAAATGGCAGTTATGGTCACTTTAATAAAACCCCATGTATACTAAATCCCAAATGTTTTCAGTAGGTATATTCAAATATAAGTACTAAATAAAAGAAAGAGGCCTCTAAACTCTTTTATGAGTATGGTTAAGGGGTGTGCAGGGATGCTGCAATGCATACGGCATCATCAGAGGACAGAGTCTAGTCCACTGAACCTAATACAATTATACATGAAGTTTGAAGGAGAAGGTGTTTGTCTCAGTCAGTTCTGTCTTCTGTAATAAAATATACCACAGGCTGGGTGGTTTAGACAGCAAACATTTATCTCCCACAGATCTGGAAATCCAAGATCAAGGCATTTGGTGTCTGGTAAGAATCCTCTTCCTGATACACAGAAGGCTGTCACCCCACTGTGCTTTAACATGACAGAAGAGGCAAGGGTCTGTCTGGGGTCTCATTTATGAGACCTTCATTCCCATGACATCACCTTCCTACCTCCTATTACCATCACCTTGGAACTCAGAATTTTTTATAGGAATTTTTGAGGGGGGCACAAAAATTTAGTCCTTAACAGAGTTTAATCAGTAAAATGGGAGGGGGATGGGTGAGGAACAACAATAAAACCTCTATTAAGTAGCTTGAGTAAATAAATGAGCTTCATGAATCACAAGTTGAGTTGCTCTCTAAGTATCTGACCTCCATTCTTGAACTTCCTTGGTTGGTAGGTGTTCCCCAAACTGTCCTGGCTCCACCCAGGGACCAATATTTCCCTAAGAATGAACAAGGAGCCTCTCTATAATCAAGATCTCACAGTGTCAATAAAACTTCTAAATGGAGCTATTTACTCCATGAAGAAAATGATTTTGATAAAAAATTTAAATGAAAGCTTCAGAGCTGATGATAGGAGAAAGAAAGAATACACAAGGTGCAGGTCTAAAGTTTAGTGTTGATGTCACCCAGATGGTTGTATTCTTTCTGTCAGGTGACCCCTGCAAGCCTGAACCAGGGACCAGCAATTGGTCTGACTTTGCCCCAGGCCTGTGCAAGTGAGGAAATCGTAATGTTCCTATAAATTAGAGGATGATTATAAACACTGTCAAGGGATTGTTAATTATATGGTGTTAATTGTATAACACGTAATTATAAATTAATAATAATGTCACCTAATCTTTTATTAGTGCACAACAGGATGCTGAGATTAAACCCTATGAGCTGAGTTTTCCTGAATTATTAGGCATCTACAGAACGAAGATTAGAACTCAAATTTCCCAATCCCCAGATTAGTGATTAACCATCACAAGTCAACATTATTCCTGATATGAGAAAATCACTGGCATCAGGTGCTGTGGCTGAGAACACAGACCTAGAAGACAGGAAGAAGGAGGCAGTGATTAGAACTCAGCCACTTATGGGGCACCTGGGTGGCTCAGTCCGTTAAGCGTCTGACTGTGGCTCAGGTCATGATCTCATGGCTCATGAGTTTGAGCCCAGCATTGGGCTCTGTGCTGACAGCTCAGAGCCTGGAGTCTGCTTCAGATTCTGTCTCCCTCTCTCTGCCCCTCCCCAGCTTGTGCTCTGTCTCTCAAAAATAAATAAACATTAAAAAAAATTTTTTTAAAGAACTCAGCCACTTATTACCTATGTGACCTGACTGAGGTATTTTACTTCTCTGTGCTTCAAATTTTCCCATAAAAATGAGGTTCTTAATAGTTCCTTTCTAATAAGGTTGTTCTACAAATTAAGTACATTTCAAGAGCCTAGAAGAATCATTGGCATATAGGAAGCCTATCTATTTGTTAAATAAGTGACATAAATAAAAATGTAATATATATATGCAAATGAATCATCTTTATAATAGCTAGAATCAATTGAGCTAGCTTTACCAGCCCAGCACTGTCATAAGATTTGATGAACTTAAATGCAATAATCTCATTTAACTTCACGGCAACTCAGTGAGGTGGATGTAATTTTCACTTCAGTTTACACATGAAGAAACTGAGTCTTCAATGGATGAGATAACTTGCCTGTGGTCACACTGCTAGTGATGATTTGTCAGTGTCCGCAAATAAGCCTCCTAATTATTCCACCTAGCGTGTCTCATAAGTGCAAATAAGTGGTCTAAATTATCTGTAAGAATAACCCAGACCTTGTGTGGAGGTTCCTCAAAAAGTTAAAAATAGAACTTACAACCCAGCAATTGCACTGGTAGGTATTGACCCAAAGGATACAAAAATACAGATTTGAAGGGGCACATGCACCCCAATGTTTATAGCAGCACTATCAACAATAGCCAAACTATGGAAAGAGCCCAAAGGTCCATCAACTGATGAATGGATAAAGAAGATGTGGTATATAGATTTTATATATAATGGAATATTACTCAGCCATCAAAAAGAATGAAATTTTGCCATTTGCAACAATGTGGATAGAGCTAGACAGTATTATGCTAAGTGAAATAAGTCAGAGAAAGACAAATACCATATGATTTCAGTCATATGTGGAATTTAAGAAACAAAACAGATGAACATAGGGGAAGGGGAAAAAAAAAGAGAGAGGGAAACAAATCTTTTTTTAATGCTTATTTTTGAGAGAGAGAGAGAGAACAAACATGGGAGGGGAAGTGAGAGAAGGGGACAGAGGATCCAAAGTGGGCTCCATGCTGACAAAAGGAACTCAACACAGGGCTCGGACTCAGGAACTGTGAGATCATGACCTAAGCCTAAACCTAAGTCAGAAGCTCAACCAACTAGGCCACCTAGATGCCCCCTTTAATGACTCTTAACTATAGGGAACAAACTGAAGGTTGATGGAGGGAGATGGGTAGGGAGATGGGCTAGATGGGTGAAGGACATGAAGGAGGGCACTTGTTGCGATGAGCACTGTGTGTCATATGTAAGTGATGAATCGCTGAATTCTACACCTGAAACCAATTTTACCATATATGTTAACCATAACCATATATGTTAACTAGAACTTAAAATAAAAACTTGAGGGGCACCTGGGGGGCTCAGTCGGTTGAGCATCCGACTTCGGCTCAGGTCCTGATCTCATGGTTTGTGGGTTGGAGCCCTGCGTCTGGCTCTGTATTGACAGCTCAAAGCCTGGAGCCTGCTTCGGATTCTGTTTCCCTCTCTCTGTGCCCCTCCCCTGCTCAAGCCCTGTCTCTCTCTCAAAGATAAACATACATACATACATACATACTTGAAAAATAAAGGAATAATCCAGACCTTAAAAGGCACCTAGTGCCACTCCTTTAGTACAGACCACTCAGTTCCTCTGGGAGCCAGAGTCAAGGGTGGGTATCCAGATGGTGTTAAATGCACTGACTCCTGGAGTCGCAGAGCTTCAGCAGGCACCCAGGAGGAATGGGCTGTCTTAGGACAGACCTTCTATCTCCAAGGGCAAGATCTGGCTCAGAGCCCTAGATGCATTTCTTACTCCTTCTCAAAACACCTTAGAGATGCTCACTGGCTTCAGGTATAGCCACTACTT
This sequence comes from Prionailurus bengalensis, assembly GCF_016509475.1. Classification (NCBI taxonomy): domain Eukaryota; kingdom Metazoa; phylum Chordata; class Mammalia; order Carnivora; family Felidae; genus Prionailurus; species Prionailurus bengalensis. The sequence goes on along the minus strand of NC_057359.1, from coordinate 78,771,474 downwards.
CTTCGGGCAAAGCACGTTTGACTTGGGCGTTGTTCTTCTCTGGAAAAGCACAGTGGTGAGGGACTGGAGCGAGGAGGTGGTGAGCAGGAGATGGAAACTATAGTCTTTCCCCAAGCTATCATAAGAAGAGGAAGTCTTCTGATCTCCAACTGGGCCAATTCCCACGTTCCAACATAGTAGGTGGGGAAGGAATCAGTCAGATGCCAGGCTCCTGAAAACCCACCCTAGGCCCATCCACTGTAGACTCAACAATGCTGGAGGGGAGCTCCAGGATGAATGGGAGGATGACAGTGACTTCCACAAACAGTGGGTAGAGCTTCCTGTGGTCATGCTACTTGCTTAAAATATTTGCATCTCCCCATCCCAGTATTGTCATCTTTGGCCATAACATGCAGATCAATTTTCTTACAGTGGCACAAAGACTTTATTGGCAGAAAGGCAGGATGGAGAAACTATATTAACTATATTGTGATTAGGGATTTTAAATGTTTAAAAACAGAACCATGTCTACAAGTATTTTCTCAAGCAATGTTTATGGAAAGGGGGAATATGCAAGCCCATTCTACCTTCTAATCTTGTGAGGTCAGCCAGGTCAGCCAGGTCTTAGGAAATGGGATTCAGCACACATTTTGTGAGAAGGAAGAGAAGGCAAGTAATGTTTACCGAGCCCCTATGATGTCCCAGGTATTTACCATGTATCTAATTCAATCCTCATGAATCCCTGAGAGAGTTGCTATTATTTACATCATATGGGTGAGGAAAATAGAGCACCGCAAAAGCCAGGTGACCTCCGTTTAGTTTTGCAATTTACACATTTAGCACAAAATTAAGTGGTAAGATGGAGTAGTTAGCAGCATGAGATCTAAGGCTTGAAGAGGTTCCGATATTGGTTCCCTTTACAAACTCTGTGACCTTGGAAAATTGCTTAAAGTGTATGTGCCTCAGCTTCTTCATCTGTCATGTGGGGAGAATAATAACTCCCACTTCATCAGGTTGCTGCAAGAATGTTTTCTTCTGCCAAATTTCCTCCTCTTACCTGAGTTAGTGCAGGTAAGGGCCTGCCCAGAACTCCCTGGTACATCTTATGCACTCAGTAAAAGTTAGCTTTGGTTATTCCTCTGAGCCAGGCATGGCTCAAGACTGGGACTTGAAATTGGGGCCCCTTCAGGTCCTTTGGCATCCCTTGTTGCTTATGTTACTCCTCTGGAATTGTCTACTGCCCAGGAACTGGGCGAAAGACTTAGATGAATCCCTGTCTTCCAAAAGTTCACAGGCACTGCAGAAACACACATATTTAAAACCCCAAATTGGGGCAGGATGCAATCGAAGAAATCATTTTTAAGTTATAAAAATGGAATCTTGGAAAAGGAGAATAGAAGACTGACCTGGTAAGAGAAGTAATGAAGACAAGAAGCTCCAACTGACTGTTCCCAGCTTTGTCCCTGACAAAGCCTGGTACAGCCTCACCCCATTTCCAGGCAAGCAGGGACGTTGCTTAGCAACCCAAACAGGAACAGTGGAGTGAACTCTGGGAACCAGAGCTCCTGAACAGGACCAAACTTTTGCTTTAAACCCCACCTACAGCACAAGCGACACCTGCAAATTGAAAGCACTTGGGAGGAGAGTCTTCTGAGAGGTTAGATTGGGCAGAAGGCAGGCATAGGGGAAAATACTCAGTCTAAATTACTGGGAAAATGTAGAGTGATTTTTTTTCTTTCCTTCAAATGGTGCAGAAATTCGATGTGCTAAGAAAGATTTGCCAAGCCAAGGGCTTGGTGAGTCTGCTTCACTGAATGTTGATGTGGCAATTGAGGCCAGCAGGACATGCCCAGTTTCTAGCTCATGTGGCCACCTCTCCCAACAGCTGCAGTCTCTTGATTGCCATCTACAAATTCAATCTCAAAGTAAGATCCAGAGAAAATACTGTCCTTGCTCAGTAGAGATTGAAGGTGTTAGAGTTCAACTCTATATTCATTCCTTCAACAGATATTTTTTGGAAGCTGGAAGGTTAGAGAGGAAGACAGGCATTAATTTTTAAGTGTGATACATGTTAAGGAGGGAAAGTATAAGATGCTGTGGGAATATACAGCATGGACCCCTAACCTAGAATGGACAGTGAAGGGGGAAGGTCAGGAAAAGCACCAGAAGATGTGATATTTAATAAGAGTCATGAATGATAAGTCAGAGTTGCACAAAAAGAGGAAGGGAAATTTGTTCCATGTGAAGTAACAGTCTATGCAATGGTCCAGTTCAGTGACAGAGAGGAAAGGGGAGAGAGAGAGAGACAGAGAGGAAAAGATAGGGAGGAGGGGAGAAGATGGGAGGGGGAGGAGAGAATGAATTGGGGGTGAGGGTGAGGAGGAGTAGGAGCAGAATATATGAGTATTATGTAGTTATGCAGAGTCTTTCGATTCATGACATTTCTGGAATTTATCCTAACAGCAACTGGCAGCCATTGCAGAATTTCGAGCATGTGATCACATTCTCTAGCATACAATCAGCCCTTCTGTAGTCCACTCCATGCTTGGATCCCAGTGCTTGGGTCCCTGGTCTAGTGTCTTGAGCTCCTGGTGTGGTTTCCTGCCTAATTTTCTGAAGTGAAGAGATCCTCCATATTGTCACCCTTACCCTAATGTACGGAGTCTTATTCTTAAGCCTGAGCTCATTTGCCTCCTCTCCTTCTGATTTTGCCTATTTTAGGACTCTCAGTCACAGGGTTTGCCCCTCCTGCCCCTCCCCATATACCATTATGATTGCCCAGTGGCTGGTTGATTGGACTATCTATCACCGACTATCGTTTTCTTCATCCTTCCAACACAAGGTAAAATCCACTGAGTGGTCATCTTCCTCTTCACCTGCAGCAACTGTGTCTGAACCAACCAACTACTCGCCCAGGAACTGATCCACTCCATAGAATAGTGTCTCATATCAAGTTCTGGTCATCCTAGGGATGACACAAGAAATCCATCTAACCCACTAGCCTCTTGAAAATAGTGGTTAAGGTCCCAAACTCTGGAGTCAACTTCCTTTCAGGGTGCACCCTGGCCAATATCAAGACTTAGCTGTGTGATCTGGCAAGTTAATTCATCTCTTTGAGCCTCGTTTCCTCATCCTTATGTGAGATATTCACACCTATCTCACAGGGCTGTTATGAAGATTGAAAGAGACCATGGAGAGAAAAAAAACAACAACAACCTAGAATAGCACCTCACACTTAGTGGGAAGAAAAGAAATATTCCTGTCCACTATTCCTCTGGAAGTGCATTACCTCCTTACATTTCTGGTTTTGATCCTTACACTGACTTCCTAAGAGTGAAGGATTAAAAGAGATAATGCATGTAAAGCACCAGATAAATAATAAACACAAGATAAATATTAGCTATTGTTATTAATTATCATTAATGAAGCAGAACAACCTATGAGGAGAGATGAACTGTGTCTTATTTTCAGGAATACAGGCTCATAGTAAATGAACAAGAAGTAACCAACTCAGGACTGTCCTTTTTGTGTCTTCACACATACCACCCACAGGAGGCAGCATGTGTTCTTTAAAGGGCTTTTTTCAATCTTTGAAAAAGATTGAAGAAAAGCATTTTCTTTGGTTTCAGAGGCCATCCTATAAATGACTCCGTCCAGGGAGGTTAGCAGAATTGCTGCACTGCACGACTCCATGGGTCCCATTCTCACCTTAGTCTAGAAGAATGGCATCTTGTGCCGTAGTTGAAAGTGCTAATTACTGTTATGTGCTGAATTGCGTTCCCCCCAAACTCATACGGCAAAATTCTAAACCCCTGGTACCTCCGAATGTGACCGTATTTGGAAACAGAATCTTTTTTTTTTTTAATTTTTTTTTCAACGTTTATTTATTTTTGGGACAGAGAGAGACAGAGCATGAACGGGGGAGGGGCAGAGAGAGAGGGAGACACAGAATCGGAAACAGGCTCCAGGCTCTGAGCCATCAGCCCAGAGCCCGACGCGGGGCTCGAACTCACGGACCGCGAGATCGTGACCTGGCTGAAGTCGGACGCTTAACCGACTGCGCCACCCAGGTGCCCCTGGAAACAGAATCTTTAAAGAGGGAAGTTAAAATGAGACTGGTAGGGTGGGCCCCCATCAATGTGACTGATGTCTTTATAAGAAGAAAACAACGGGACACACAAAGAGACACCAGTGAAATGTCGACACAGGGGAAAGACCTTGTGAGGACACAGCAAGAAATTGGACATCTGCAGGCCAAGGAAAGAGGCCTCAGAAGAGACCAAATCCTCCAACGCCTTGATCTTCAGCTTCGAGAGTCCAAAACCGTGAGAATTTCTGTTGTTTACCTACCTAGTCTGTGGCAGCCCTAGGAAGCTCATACAGTGCCTATAAGTAGGCTGGTGTGACTGTGGAGGTAGGTGGAGAGAGACTGGTACTTGAATCAGAAGGAAGAACTGGTTCACCGGGAGACGCCACCGTGAACTTGGGTTTGCCTCGAATGAGGCTGCACCTTGCGTCCCCGTGGGGGACTGGATCTTTGATGCAACTGCTGACCTAGGTGCCACGGAGAATGGACACACAGTGTAGGGCCTGAGGGAGGTACCCAGCGTTCTTCTGAGTGACCTCAGTGTGACCCTCTGTGTGACAAGTAAGAGGAATCCCTCCGCAGCGTCTCCCGATGATAGCTGCAAGGTAGCGGTCAGTGGAAAGCAGACAGCAGGCCTCTGCCTCATTTTCCTGGGACGACACATGTGCAGAATGAATGCAGTATTCAAAAGGGGATTGGAGGGCACTTCGTCAATGAGGGTGGTGGAGGTCATCCTGGTGATCAGGATGGTGACAACTCAAAGACGTAACTTAAAAAGCAAGAAGCATTTCTGGCATTTGTGTGTTGTGGAATAAACGGACAGCCCTTATATGCAAGTAGGCAGAATAGCTATGAAGTCACAGTATTAGCATCAGGGCCGTTTTCATCTCGATTTCTCTTGCATCCCTGGTACCAGCCCAGCCCCTGGCACCAGGTGTGTGCTTGGTAAGTATTTGTTGAATGAAAGCAATGTCCTTTTTACTTCACCCATTTGCTGTTTACTTTCTCTCAGAGATGCACAAAGACCCAGAGCAGTAAAAGCGACCTAGCCGATGTCACATAGTGGTTGTGCGTCCTTGGCAGACACACGGTGTCCTAGTCAGTTTAGGCCTCGAAAACAGAATATCTTAAAATCAGTAGCTTAAATAGCATTTATTTCTCATAGTTCTAGAGGCCAAGAAGTCCGAGAGCAAGATGCCATTCAGTTCCTGGTGAAGGCCTTCTTGGTTTATACTGGGCTTATTTTTTTTAAATGTTTCTTTATTAATTTTGAGAGAGAAAGACAGTGTGTGTGTGTGTGTGTGTACAAGTGGAGAAAGGGCAGAGAGAGATGGAGGGAGAAATTGAGAATTGCAAGGAGGCTCTGTGCTGTCAGTCCAACTGGGAGCTCCCCACAAATCATGAGCTCATGTCCTGAGCCGAAATCAAGTGTCAGACAATTAACTGACTGAGCCACTCAGGTGCCCCATAGAGGGCTTCTTGTTGTGTCTTCGTGTGGAGGAAATAGCTCTAGACTCTTCCTGTTTTTATAAGGACACTAATCATTTTGGGAGCTTAACCTCATGACCTCATGTAAACTTAATTACCTTTCAAGGGCCTCATCTCAAAATATCAGGGTTATGAGGGTTTCAATATCTGAATTGGAGTGGGGGGGGGTACATAAACATTCAGTCCACAATACAAGAAAATAACAAAAACATCTGACTTCCATTCCAGTGCTCTGCTCAAAGCCTATGTAGATAGTTAACATTCTTTCTCCAGAAGCATCTGGTTCAGGATTCTGCCTGGGCCACGCCAATGGATGGGCAGAATGATCTAGTGTGACAAATCCTCTTTCCCTCTGTCCCCTTGTGAAGGGAATTTGCCATCTTCTGTGATCATCAAGCTGGCAACATCAATCTGGATGTTCGTTAATGACACTGACCTCAATCTGTCATGTTGCAAGGAACCCTTCACAGCAGCTAGGATTTGCTGCCATATAACAGCTTTACTGTACATGGAAGTCTCTAATAAGCTGATTAAAAATATTTTTGAAGCCTTAATGTGTACTTTTCAGACATCTGATAAGAAATAGTGAATGGAAACATCATGCTGAGTGTAGAAAGCGGGAATCCTGTTGAATTAGAAGATTCTCATACTTGAATCATGGCACATTTCTCATGGTTGACAGAGCAAAAGTCTGACATGATGATATCCCCATTTAAACTTTCCCTTGTTTCTTTTTTTCCCTTTTTTCTTTTTAAAATTAAAGTTTATTGAAATTAAGAAAACAACAACAACAACAATAAAACAAACTTCACCTATTTCTTCCATCCCCAACTTCCTACTTCTGGCAACCACTGAGCTGTTCTCTGTGTCTGAGTTTGGTTTTTGGTTGCTGTTTATTTTTTTTTCTGTTTTTGTTTGTGTATGTATTTGTTTAAGATTCCACATATTATGGAGGTTATTCATTATCTGTCTTTCTCTGTCTGATTGATTTCACTTAGTGTAATGCTCTCAAGGTCCATCCATATTGTCACAAATGGCAAGATTTCATTTTTATGACCGAAAAATATCCCATCGTGTGTGTGTGTGTGTGTGTGTGTGTGTGTGGTGCGTATCACAGTGTCTTTATTCATTCATCTGTGATGGACACTTAGGTTGTTTCCATATCGTGACTATAGTGAATAGTTCTTCAATGAACATGGGTACATATGTCTTTTTGAGTGTTTTTTTTTTCTTTAGATAAATACCCAGAAGTGGAATCGATGAATCATATGATAGTTTCATTTTTAACTGTTTGGGGAACCTCAGCCCTGTTTTCCGTAGTGGCTGAATCGATTTATATTCCAACCAACAGTGTACAAAGAGTCTCTTTTTTTCCACATCCTTGCCATCACTTGTATCTCTTGTCTTTTTGATACTTGCCATTCTAACAGGTGTGAGGTGATATTTCACTGTGGTTTTGATTTGCATTTCCCTAATGATTAGTGATGTTGAGCACATTTTCATGTACCTGATGTCCATCTGTATGGCTTCCTTGGAAAAATACCTATTCAGATCTTCAACCCATTTTGTGATACTATTTTCTTTTTGCTATTGAGTTGTACGAATCCTTCTATGTGTTGAATATAAGCCCTTAATCAGATACATGATTTGCAAATATTTTATACCATTTAGGAGGTTGCCCTTTCGTTTCGTTAATCATTTCCTTTGCTGTGTGGAAGCTTTTTAGTATGATGTATTCCCACTTATTTATTTTTATTTTTGTTGCTTTAACTTTGATGACACATTAAAAAATTCTTCTCTAAGACCCGGGTCAAGGAACTCACCGCCTGTGTTTTCTTCTAGAAGTTTTGTGGATGATTTCAGGTCTTACAAGTCTTTAATCCATTTTGAGTTAATTTTCATGTATGGTATACGATAGTGGTTTTATTCTTTTGCATGTGATTACCCAGTTTTCCCAACACTATTTTTTAAGACAGTGTTCTTTCTCCACTGTATATTCTTGGCTTTTTGTTGTAAATTAGTCCCTAATCTGGGTTCATTTCTGGGCTCTCTATTTTATTCCATTGATCTATAGGTTTGTTATTATGCCAATATCAGATTATTTTAATTATTCTAACTTGGAAATATAGTTTGGAATCAGGGAGTGTGATACCCCCAGCTTTGTTCTTTCTCAAGAGTGCGTTGGCTATTCAGGGTTTATCTGTGCTTCCATATAAATTTGAGGATTTTTTGTTCTATTTCTTTGAAAAATACCATGATAGGGATGACATTGAATCTGTAGCTTTCTGTGGATGATATGGACAATTTAAAAATATTGGTTCTTCTAATCCATGAGCACAGAATGTCTTTCCATTTATTTGTGTAGTCTTTAATTTCTTTCTTTGGTGTCTTACAGTTTTCTATACACAGATCTTTTACCTCCTTTGCTAAATTTATTCCTAGGTATTTTATTATTTTTGATGCAATTGTAAATATAACTGCTTTCTTCATTTCTCTGATAGTTTATTATTAATGTATAGAAATACAACAGATTTTTGTGTATTGATTTTGTATCCTATAACTACTGAATTTGTTTACTAATTATAACAGCTATTTGATGGGATCTTTAGGGTTTTCTCTATATAATATTGTTATCTGAAAATAGGCATAGTTTTACTTCTTTTCCAATTTGAATGCCTTTTATTTCTTTTTCTTGCCTAACTACTCTGGCTATGACTTCCAATGCCATGTTAAATAAAAGTGGTAAGAGCATGCATCCTTGTCTTGTTCACAACCTTAGAGGAAAGGCTTTCAGTTTTTCACTGTTGAGTGTGATGTTAGCTGTGGGCTTGTTCTATATGGTCGTTATTATGTTGAGATACTTTTCCTCTATACCTACTTTGTTGAGAGCTTTTATCACAAATGAATGTTGAATTTTATTAAATGACTTTTTTGTATCTATTGAGATCATCATATTATTTTTATCCTTCATTTTGCTAATGTAGTATATCCCATTGGCTGATTTGTGGTACCAAATCATCCTTGCATCCTTGGAATAAATCTCACTTGATCCCTCATTTGTTTTATTGCCAGTTCAACACATGAGGGATAAAGTCATAGGTAAACAGTAGGCCTCCCTATAATGACTGACTTCTGACTGTGCCTCATGAAGCAGGACCATTTTATTACTTATATGCCTGGCACCGAGCTGAAGGTCACATTTCTAATTCTCTAAAACACTTTGAAAGAAAGTCGGGCGTAGTCATCTCATTTTACAGAAGAAGAAACTGAGTCTTAGAAAACATCTTTGGCTTTGGGGCTTTGGAAGAGAAGGATTCACATCAGCTCTAATGCCCATGCTCATGTTATTAAAATCATTCGTTTCTTCTTTAGTCTAGCAAATCTTGAGTGTCTACTATGTGCTTTGTCCTGTACTTAAATGCCTCGCTGCCTCAAAAGGAAATGGTGGATCCTCTCCAGTCAAGAAACTCTCATAACATTCTTTAGTGTATCAGTCTTCTATGTGAAAGATAGACCTCATTCTTTTGGGTTCTTTACCATCACATTAGGAAACCTAACTTTATAGATGAGTACAGTACTGTGGGATTGACCATTATGCAAGCAAGGATTGACTTAGCAGACCTGGCTTGCTCAAACCATTCACGTTCTAAAAAAAAAAAAAAAAGCCATCTTTAAGACTGGCTCTTGGCCAATTCCTAGGAGATGAGACCTGAGCTTCTGGAATTCTACCTGGTGAGAGTGTTCATGTATACCTAGGGATCTGGAGCCATATTGTACCCATTTCACCAGATAGTCCATGCTAACAAATGTGATTTACTATGAATGCCTGTTTTTGCTCTAAGGACATAAAGTCAGAGTAGCTGAGATCAGTCACATAGACACTGCATCCCCACATAACTGACCCCAATAAAAACCTTGGACACCAAGCTTGAGTGATTTTCCCTGGGTGGCAACGCTTCACACGTGTTGTCACCCATCATTGCTGAGAGAATTAAATGTATCCATGCAACTCCACAGGGAGCAGACAACTGGAAGCTTGCATTTGGTTTTCTTGGACCTCATTCTACTTACTTTTTCCCTGTGCTGATTTTAATCTGTGTCCTTTTCCTGTAATAAGCTATAACAGTGAGTATGACACCTTCTGAGTCCTGTGACTTTTTCTAGTGAATCATGGAGACTCAGAGTGGTCTTGGGCAGCCCTGAAACAACCATCCACTTCTCCACCCATCATCTGCTTCACTCCTTATCACACTTCAGAGGGCACTTGCATTGGCATATCTATTGCATGAATGTGGGATGCTAGGCTTCATAAGGACAAGTACCTTCCTTTGACAATGTCTTAGGGGGACCAATGTCACCTGCATGCTAAACCACTTGAGATTCAGAGTGGTTAAGCAGTTGAAAAATCTAAATATCACCACCACATGGATAAAGGAGAGATTCGGGTGTGCATCATGCTGGGCTCCCTGATAGCACACCCCAGAATTACAAGTATACCCACCCAGACACAGAGCGCACTGGAAAACCAGAGGTCTCTCTCCTTGAAAATAAAGCTTCCATCCCAAGCGTATGGTCTATTGGGGAGGAGAGCAGTGAACTACTTTACAAGGAGACAGATTTCAGAGAAGAAAGGGCACTGGCCCTTCCTAACAACCGTTGAAACGCCCTCTACTTCCATGTGAAGGGAAATTAAAGAGGTAAAGAGGGGCCTGGAGCATGCTTCTAATTAATGGATGTCCTTGTGCCTGAATCAGTGCCAGGAGAAAGCAAGTGTCTTGCATGTTGTGAGAAGGGAGTGATGCTCTCAGGACTCGAATTCCCAGTGGTCCTAGAGCCTAGGACACATCCCCTGGTATCATTCTACATTGACTTCATGGCAAACGCTGTGCTTCTTATTGTTGACTTATAACTCTCAAGGTCTCAACAGTGTCAGGCACTGCAGATATTTAAAATGCAAAAAGTCTTAAGTAACCTTCATTGAACTTAATTAACATCATCTATTTAAGGAAAACAACTCTCCTCCCTTCAGACCCAGGACTGTTTCCCAAAGCCTGTACCTGATACGTAAGATAAGCATAAACCTTTGTGTACAAATCGCTTCACCTCCCATCAGAGTGCCTCCAGTTATTCAGACCTGGCTATGTCACCACTTCGCGGGCCTATTTCGCCTTTCCCTCTTTTGGCGGACTAATAAAGTGGTTTCATTCCTTCATCTGTTGATGGAATGAACGTTTGTTAGGCATTAGCTATGTATTAGATGTTGTTCTATTTTCTGAGGATCTGACAACAACTAAGCCTTTGCCTCAGAGGATTTACTTATAGTATTAGGAAGTGGGGCATACTCACAAAGAGTGCAAGTAAGAGTCTCAAGAAATTTGCAGGATAAAGGAGGGCGTTGATGAGGAAGTGGTCCATTTCCAGGTCGGTCACCTCTTACGTGCCCTGCAAATACACTTGCTCTTCTGCCTTCCCATCACCTCCTCTTCCTCTCTCTGGCCTCCATTTGCCTCGTTTTGCTCCACCCCCCAATTATTCCCAACACCCACTTGTGATTTGGCAGCTGTCTGATCCCTCACCAACAATGGTATCTCGGACCAGACGTTCCACTGACCGCTGGCCGGTGCTCAGTCTATACCAAACTCTAGTGCCATTCAGATTCGTGGTCGGCCTGCCTTGCAGCCTGCCTTAGCATCTTTTGCTGCAAGGCTCTTGCTGACAGAGCCCGAATTGCACCTCCAGAGACCCAGAGCCTGTGGGGTACTTTCTGTGGCAAGCCTGTGCCCCGGAATTGCTTATCCGTGCTGAAACACAATCCACTCACCTCCTGGTTAGGAGGCAAGATTTAAAACCTTAATGGCGTCTCATCGATTTCTTAAGGTCTGCTCAGAGCTGGTGTTCTGCTGTTGCATATTTGAATTGTTACCGTTTTGTTCTTGCGTCCCGAGGTGATTTTACCAGGAGGAACACGTGCTTAAAGAAGCTGAATTAAATACAGGCAAATCGCATTAATTCAGGCTCCAGTAATTCAGGCCAGACTAAAACATAACTTTGTGTTCTCCAGAAGTAAAAAGATTTCCTAAATAAATCAGCAGTGGAAATAAGACTGCACGGTGAGAAGTTTCACCTGTTTAGAGGCAGTGTTCCCGAACACCTCCAAGGGATTCCAGAAGGGCCACAAGAAGCACTTTCTGTTGTGTTTGCTCATTAAAGGTAAAGACCGGTTCTTCAAAGAATAATTTTCTGTTTGGCGAATGTTTTCTTTCATTTGCTAATCTGTAAATTTAAGGCTTATATATCTTTCTAAAATATTCACGGGATACTCTCCCCCATAATGCTAAATATATTACAAACATATTGTACCTACACATAAACATATGTGTGTCTGCATTAAAAATACAATGAAAGCATCTTAAAATGAAAGAGCTTATTTATGGTTGGGGAGGATTAAAGGTGATTTTTATTTTCGACTTCATATTCGTATTTTCTGTAATGAACTCTTACTTTTGTCATCAACATAAGAACGTAAATCAACATTTCCTAATATTTACCAGATCTTTCCCCCCAAATAGTTTGTATGGAATAGAGTTAAATCACATCCAGCATCCTTGAATAAAAAGACTGGGTGGGGAGAGCGAGAAGCCGGCTGACACGAAGGCCAAAATTTATCTTTATGCCATGTTGGAAGTGACTTGGTCCTGAAATCAGCTTAGACTATGAAGTGAGTCAAGACTGCTCCTTATTTTGTATCCGAAATCATCTATTATTCTGTGGGCAAGATTGTGGTAGGTGAGGAAGGTAAGCTGCCTTTGTGTGTGTTCCCCAGGAGCTCAAGCGTCACCGTCAAACAGAGGCAGCTCACGCATAGCACAATAGATCACGTGACTTCTCAATGTACAAGCCATAACCTAACTATCTCCAAGAACACTCCACCAACGGCGACTGGGTACCACCACAGTTACTGCAGGCGTATTGAAGATCTCATTCGTGCTTGGTAATTTTCCATGCATTTTCTAGGCAGAATTTACTTTTTTTTTTTTTTTTTTTTTTGCTACAAATAATCACAGATGGATGCTCAGGGGTATTAAAAGTGCTCAGGTCTCCAGAGCTGATACATGATAGAGGTAATGTTCAGACCCACCCAGACAAGGCAAAGCCCCTTGCCCTGAGTCCCATGTGGCACTGTCTGTCACAAACCTATGTGCCAGACTGCATCCTGGCTGTCTCAAATATCTATCTACCCAGTGACTCGGGACTCTAAGGAGTCCTTAGCATTTGCTGGTCATTCTTGAAATTCAATCTTTGATTCTTGAGATAAACACGGATTTGGATTGACCAGATAATGCTCCTTGAGCCTGACATGTATTTCTAGGCTCAGAGAAAGTGCATTGTATAGAATGAATACGGGATTAGTGGTTAGACATTTTGAATTTTGAGCCCAGCTTCTGCTACTGATTAAATGTATGACTTTGGGCTTTGTGCTTAACCTCTCTAAACCTCAGTTTTCTGTAAAATGATCAACATAGATAGCTGAGGAGGAGAAAAAACGAGAAAAAGTGTTTGTAATACCTCAGAAAATTTTCTTTTTATTAATATATTTCTTTTTTCAATTATTTTTTGTTGAAATTTTAGTTTCCATACAGTGCAATATTGGTTTCAGGAAGAGAATTTAGTAATTCATCACTTACATACAACACCCAGTGCTCATCACAAGTGCCCTTCTTTTTTTTTATTTTTAATTTTTAATGTTTATTTATTTTTGAAAGAGAGAGACAAGACAGAGCATGAGGTGGGGGAGGGGCATAGAGAGAGGGAGACACAGAACATGAAGCAGGCTCCAGGCTCAGAGCTGTCAGCAGAGAGCCTGACACAGGGCTCGAACTCACAAACCAGAGATCATGACCTGAGCTGAAGTCAGATGCTTAACTGACTGAGCCACCCGGGTGCCCCACAAGTGCCCTTCTTAATACGCATCACCCATTTAGCCCATCCCCTCACCCACCCTCCTCCATCAACCCTCGGTTTGTTCTCTGTAGTTGAGAGTCTCTTATGGTTTGTTTCCCTCTCTTCTCTCCACCCCCTTCCCACATGTTCATCTATTTTGTTTCTTAAATTCCATATATGAGTGAAATCATATGGGATTTGTCTTTCTCTGATTGACTTATTTCACTTAGCATAATGCGGTCTAGCTCCAGCCATGTTGCTGCAAAGGGCAAGATTTTATTCTTTTTGATGGCTGAGTAATATAATTTCTAATGAGTAACATCTTCCCCTCCATGATCCTCACAGCTCTAAGCATGCAACACAGATGGTGCATGTGAGCTTATATTTAATACAGGCATCAGCAGGCCTTTCTGGAAGCAAAGAGTGCCATTTTAAACAAGGCATAGTCGTCCTTGAGTCCACGTCCCTCCTTGAGTCCAGTGAAGCAAGTGTTAGTAATATTTTCTCTCTCTCCTACCCTAACTGTCCAAAGCCCAAATCTGAGCTCAGATATTTAATATTGACAGAATGATGCCCTGATGAATGACCACTTAGGAAGATTGCACTGACTATAATGATCCCCAAATTTCAGCGTCATAACAGTGTAACAATTCTATTTATCTCTCACATGATATTCCAATGTGGATTGTGTGGTTCTCCTCGGAGTCTCCCCTCTAGGTGGTAACTTGAAAATCTGGACTCCCAGGGGCGCCTGGGTGGCGCAGTCGGTTAAGCGTCCGACTTCAGCCAGGTCACGATCTCGCGGTCCGTGAGTTCGAGCCCCGCGTCAGGCTCTGGGCTGATGGCTCAGAGCCTGGAGCCCGTTTCCGATTCTGTGTCTCCCTCTCTCTCTGCCCCTCCCCCGTTCATGCTCTGTCTCTCTCTGTCCCAAAAATAAATAAACGTTGAAAAAAAAAATTAAAAAAAAAAAAAAAAGAAAATCTGGACTCCCTTCTTCCTGTAATGTATGTATCCTAAAGATGTGTCCTCTGCAGGTCTCTGTAGAAGAAGAAAGGAAGGACCTGGACGTGGCTGAAGATTTTAGGAGCCAGACCTGGCTGTGCTGTGCATCCCTTTAGCCCATCTTTTATTTCCCAGATAGAGCCACATGGCTGTAGCCCACTGAAGTCTTCCTGTATGCCCAGGAAGAGGAAATGGAGTATGAGAATATTGTGGCTTCTTTTCTGGAAGCAGAGCTGAAATGGAGCCTCAGTATGTCCAGAGTCTGTTCTCACTAGATGGAAATATCAGAATTGTTAACCTGTATACCCGTGGGAACCAACTTTATCAACTAGAGTATGGTGTTGATGTGCAGTTTTTTTTTTTTTGCTTTTTGTCTTACAGACACTATTTCAAAGTGACTTAGGTCGGCATTTCCCTCCCCACCACCACTGACATTGAGGGTGTTTCGTACATTTGTGATACAGTTAGATTCTCTTGCCATGATGTACATTCCTTGCTGGGATCCCACAACCTCTGAGATTTTTTTTTAGTTTGCATATATTACGATTTGCTCTTCGTGCTATAAAGCTCCGTGGGTGTTACTAATGCAAAATGTCATGTATCCACCATTACAATATAATACAGAATAGACCCATCTTTCTAAAAATCCCCTGTGCTTTACCTACTCAACCCTCCCTCTTTCGGTCTCCGCCTAGTTGACTCAATAGTCTTACCTTTTCCAGAATGGCACATACTTGAAATCATACAGTATGTAGCCTTTTGAGACTGGATTTTTCATTTAGCAGTATGTACTTAAGGGTTATCTGTGTCTCTGATGGCTTAGTAGCTTATTTCTTTTTTAAAAAATTAATTGTAGTATAGCATACCATGTTGTATTAGTTTCAGGTGTACAATATAGCGATTCAACAATTGTATACAGGATTCAGTGCTCAACATATTCAGTGTACTCTTCATCCCCTTCACCCATTTCACCCATCCCCCCCCCCCCACTCCCATATAGCTTATTTATTTTAAATGCTCCATTTTGGGGTGCCAGGGTGACTCAGTTCGTTAAGCGTCCAACTCTTGGTTTGGGCTCAGGTCATGATCTCATGGTTTATGGGTTCAAGCCCAATGTCAGGTTCCATACTTACTGTGTGAAGTCTGCTTGGGATCCTCTGTCTCTCTCTCTCTCTCTCTCTCTCTCTCTCTGCACCCCCCCCCCCCGCTCACTCTCTCTGTGTCTCTATCTCTCTCACAATAAATACATAAACTTTAATAAATAGAGAAGTATTCCATTTTATTGATATACCACAATTTGTTTATGTACTCCCCTATTGATTTGTCGCATTGACCTATTGAAGGACATCTAAAATGTTTCTGGTGATTGTAATACAGCTGCTGTAAACATTCACATGCAGATTTTTTTTAACATTTATTTATTTTTGAGAGACAGAGATAGAGCATGAGCGGGGGAGGGGCAGAGAGAGAGGGAGACACAGAATCTGAAGTGGGCTCCAGGCTCTGAGTTGTCAGCACAGAGCCTGACGCGGGGCTCCAACTCATGAACCATGAGATCATGACCTGAGCCGAAGTTGGACGCTTAACTGACTGAGCCACCCAGGTGCCCCCACATGCAGATTTTAACTGGACATGTGTTTTCAAACCACTGGAGAAAAAACCTAGGTGTGCAAATGTTCAATGGCATGGTAAGACTGTATTTGGTTTGTCAGAAACTGCCAATTGTCTTCCAAAGTGGCTTTTTCCATTGGTATTCTTAGCAGCAACAAAAGAAAGCTCCTGCTGCTGTATATTCTTACCAGCATTTGGTATTGCCAGCTTTTTGTAGCAGCTATTCTAAAAGGTAGGCATCCTTCCACAGCTTCAACTATTCTGGGGTCACAATGAGAAGATTCAGCCATGGTTCAGCAGATCCCCCATGGAATACACAGTATTTGCTCTAGGCAGGGGTGTCGGGGGTAGCTGGTAAGGTGATGATGTAGGGAGAGATGATTTTCCCCATGACGACTGGATGAGCAATTACAGAGTTAGGCTACAGAAAATCCACCTGCACTAGAAGTCTGGAAGATCAGCTGGTTGAAAATTCTGCCCTGACTCTATTCCTAAGGCACTGCAACCAGGCCTTTGCCGTGGTCTCGTCTGAACTCATCTCCTGTATACCTCTTTGAAACACAGGTCTGCTGCTAGATCAGCTCTGTAATCTTTCACATGGCACAATTAGCTGCGTAAAGATAAACAGATCTAAATTATCACCTAGAGCACCATAATCATAGAGGGATTCCAGGGAAACACAAGAGACTTCTTCTTCCAGAAACAGAGACATCAATCACTAAGGAGAGGAATGAACTCAGGGAAGAGGATATAACAAATAATTAGATATAACAAATAAAATAATAGACAAATAATTACAACTTCATTATAGAAATTAAATTATCATGAGAAGTAAAAAAGAGAGAGAGTTAAGACTTCACTGAACACCGAAGCGTTTAGGTTTAGAAAAATAATATAAAATAACATGAAAAAGAATAAGGACTAAAAGTGATCAGAAAGAAAAATGTAGTGACACATTCTAGAGGAGAGAAAACATATGGATGATGAATGTTCCCTAAAAAGAGAACATATTAGGCCAAAACACACACCGATATGCTTATAATAATGTGACAGAAAACATAATGAATTAAAGAAACACCTACATGTATCAAGTGAAAGGGCACAACTGGTCTTGGGAGAGTGGATTAACAAAGCCAGACAAGCAAAAGCATATCAACTGTGAGACACAGCCATATAGGTTCTTAATTTTCAAAGATAAAGAATGCCTCCTGAAGGCACTTGAACACACAGACAGGATCCCCTAAAGAGAAGGGAATGAGGAACACTCTGGCTTCTGTTTCTGTCTAGACAACATTCACTGCTGGCAGACAGAGAAGCAAGGCATACAAGCAATGTCTACTCTGGTCCAAGGCAAGGGAAATGTGACCCAAGAATTTCATACCATGCCAAATTGGTGTTCAAGCATAAATGCACCCGAAAGCCATTTTTATACATGGTAGAACTCAGAGGAAATGTCACCCATGAGCCTTTCTTGAAAAAAAGGCATGGTTATACAATCCAGTCAACCAAGAAATGAAGCAAAATAAAATGCATAGAAAGGAAGAACTATAGAAGCAAAGTTCTTATGCACTCCCTTTATTTTAATGTAGAACTAAGTTTAAAGAATTGTGAGAATTTTGGTTGCAGTGCAAAATGTAGCTCCTCTAAGCCATGAAAATATATATGAACATGAAACTAACAAAAAATTGAAGTGGAAACATGGGAGGTGTAAAGACGTGTGTCTGTGTGTGCATACACGGAGCTAATTTTTCTTATTTTCCACCACGGTGGGAGGATTCCAAAAATATTACTTCTACTTGTTAAGTGGAGAAAAACATATTTAGGCATATTATTACTAACTATAAATATAACCAATAGGGTGTTTTAAAAACTCTTTCCAAAGAATCTTCCAACTTCTCAGAGGAAATGAGAGATACAAGATGAATCAAAGAAGCACATGTCCAAAAGCAAAATGTAGAAAATCTAATGGTCACAAAACTGAGAAATTAACATAAGATAAAATGACAGAACTGAAATAAAACCCACACATACTATTTAATTACAATGGGCTGAACCCACGGATTATTCAAGAAGACCACTGTATTGATTCATAAAACAACATGAAGTTAGAAGCAGTTTGAACAAGTGCCTTTGAAAGATCACAGTACCGAATGAAGACCTACTATTCAAACAAAAACATACCGGGAATTAAGTTGCAAGCATAGAATAAAATCAAAACCAGGGGGAAAAAAGAACGAAATAAGATAAAGAAGGGGGTTTACTAATGATACAACAATGGGGATCTCAAAATCATCACTTGTTACGTCCCTAATACCACAGCATCGATATTAAGGGAGAAAATGTAGAAAATGTCAAAATTACAAAAACCATTGACAGAACTTAAACAATTTTTTAATGTTTATTTATTCTTGAGAGAGACAGAGATAGGGCATGATTGGGGGAGGTTTAGAGAAAGAGAGAGAGGGAGACACAGATTCTGAAGCAGGCTCCAGGCTCTGAGCTGTCAGCACAGAGCCAGATGCGGGGCTTGAACTCACAAACCGTGAGATCATAACCTGAGCCGAAGTCGGAAGCTCAACCGACTGAGCCATCCAGGCACCTCGACAGAGCTTTTTAAATGAACTCTCAGCTTAAGAAAGACACTTCAAGTAGAAGAAAAGAGATAAAGAATTACTTAAATAACTAAACCCATGAGGCAGATATTAATTCTATATCAGAGGATAGTAAACACCTATTGTTTACAAGTGCCCATTGGACATTTATGTATTTCAGTCTTGTATTTCTTTACTATTAAAACTTCAATAATTGATCAAAGGTAGAAATTGGAAAAGTCATTTTATCATTAAAAACTCAGAGAAATGAAAAAACAAAACCTCAGAGAAATGGCTTAAATTATTAGAAGTAAGATAATGTATAAGATGATTAGTCAGAATTATTAGTAAAGTTCAGTAATACTTATAATTATGTTATGTTAATATAAATTTAAAGTAAGAAAATATCCATTATAAAAGTAATGATAAAGATTAATTTCCTAGAACAGAAACAAGACAGATACAAGGCCTATATGAAAAAAAAAACTATAAAACTTTACTCATAATCATAAAAGAAGATTAGAGTAAATAAAAAGATGTTCCTTACTCTTGTATAAGAAGGTCTAAACAGTTGAGGCACCCGGGTGGCTCAGTCAGGTGAGCATCTGACTTCAGCTCAGGTCATGATCTCATGGTTCATGGGTCTGAGTCCCACATCGAGCTCTGAGCTGACAGCTCAGAGCCTGGAGCCTGCTTCTGATTCTGTGCCTCCTTCTCCCTCTCTGCCCCTCCCCCACTCACAGTCCTTTTGTCTGTCTCTCTCTCAAAAATAAACAAACATTTAAAAAAAAATTTTTTAAAGAAGGTCTAAACAGTTTAAAAGATCATATTTTCTGATCACAGTAAAGTCATAATGGGTTTGTAAGGACAGGGGCAAAATCAGAATCCTCACTGATTCCACCCTCTTTGAATGACCCCTAGAACAAAGAGAAAAGCACAGCTAAAAATGCTGAATATTTTAAAAATAGCAGTGATGAAAATACCATAGATAGGGCCTTATGTAATAAAGTCATAATTATGCTCAGGGAACTATTCATAGATGCATACACATTGCTATATTCAAAAAGCATGAAAATAAATGAATTAATTATCCAACTAAAAAGGTTAGGAAATGCAACATAAAATAAAAGGAAGGAAAAAGGTGGGAATTAATAAGTAAAAATCAAAATTAATGATTTTGAAAACAGAAACACAGTAGAATAAATAAAATGAAAGACAGTTGTTTGCAGGAAAAATTAGACCATCCATTATCTACTTTGTTTAAAAAAAATTTTTTTTAATGTTTATTTATTTTTGAGAGAGAGAGAGTCAGAGTACAAGTAGGGGAGGGGACAGAGAGAGGGAGAAACAG
Organism: Prionailurus bengalensis; assembly: GCF_016509475.1. Lineage (NCBI taxonomy): Eukaryota > Metazoa > Chordata > Mammalia > Carnivora > Felidae > Prionailurus > Prionailurus bengalensis. Next base: position 78,751,424 of record NC_057359.1, on the reverse strand, counting down.
AGTCTGAAGCCTGCTCCAGGCTCTGAGCTGTCAGCACAGAGCCCAATGCGGGGCTTGAACTCACGGACCGTGAGATCACAACCTGAGCCGAAGTTGGACGCTACGCAGGTGCCCCCATTGACTATCTACTTTAAAGAGTGTATGTGTGTTTATGTATGTTGAGCAGGGGGAAGTGACTGGAAAAAGACAATATTGATTCCAAAATCAGATAATTAGGACAAAATAGGAAAATGCAGACACATCTCATCTCTGAATACTGATTTAAAAAAAATTTTTTTAACATTCATTCATTTTTGAAAGGCAGAGAGAGACAGAGCGTGAGTGGGGAAGGGAGACACAGAATCCAAAGTGGGCTCCAGGCTCTGAGCTGTCAGCCAGAGCCCAATGTGGGGCTCGAGCTCACGGACCACAAGATCATATCTGAGACCAAGTCAGCGGCTTAACCGACTGAGCCACTAAAGCGCCCCTCTGAATGCTGATTTTAAAACCCTAAACTCCTAGTAAATAGAGCCCATCTTCACATGAATTAACACATTAACACATTATAACCAAATAGATTTTTTCTTCACCTAGGAAGGAAAGAACTATTCGAGATTAAGTATGAATTAACAGTAGTCAATATTTTACTAAGTCAAGGGGAACACTCAGCATGTGGTTATCTCAATAAATACCAAAACAGAAAAATGATCAAATTTGTCTATACCTGATTTTTTTTGGTACTTAATAAAGTATAAAATAGATAGATACTCCCTTAGCCCTATGTCAAATAAAATGTTAATATTTTGAAATAATGAAAGCTTTTTCATTATAATAAAGAACAAGGAAGGGACATACCATGTCATCTATTATTTAATATTGCTCTGGTTGTATTAGCCATTGCATTTAGAAAAGAAAATTATAGGGGCGCCTGGGTGGCTCAGTTGGTTGGGGCATCCGACTTCAGCTCAGGTCATGATCTCACAGTCCGTGAGTTCAAGCCCCACTCAGGCTCTGTGCTGTGCTCCAGTTCAGAGCCTGGAGCCTGCTTCAGATTCTGTGTTTCCCTCTCTCTGCCCTTCCCCTGCTCATGCTCTGTCTCTCTCTGTCTCAAAATAAATTAAAAAACATTAAAAAATTTTTTTAGAAAAGAAAATTATATAAAAGGAAAAATAGAAAATTATCATCAAATGAAATGACTCTATCATTAAAAACAGAGAAATTACTTAAATTATTAGAAGAGGATCATAAGATAATTGGTTAGAATTGTTAATACAAAATTCAATAATGCTTATATATTATATTAGTATAAATTTAACATATGAACATATCTCATTTATAAAGGTAATAATAAGGATTAATTTCCTAGAAATAAACATAAGATATGTACAAGGCATGTATGAAAAAAAAAAGCCTGTAAAACTCTACTGATAACCATAAAAGAATACAATAGTGAATAAAAAGACCTACTTTATTCTTGTACAAGAAGGTGTAAATGGCTTAAAAAGTCAATTATATTAATCTAAATATTCATGGTAACCCCAACAAATATATTAATATAATATTTCACCTTAGAACTTGAATATGTCATTCCAAAATCCATCTGGAAAATAAGCATGAGGAAATTGCGAGAACCATTTTGAACAAGAGAACATGAGAGAGGCCAAGTCCCATCAGATACTAAAATGTATTACAAGGAAATAGTAGTAAAAACTATGTGCCATTGTAGCAAGAAAATACTAACAAATTAATGGAACATAATAAAAATTTTCCAAATGGGCCCAAATGTACATTGAACAAATGCATTATTACAGTGTTTCAAATGTGAGGGAAAGATGGCTTATTAAATAGATTTTCTGGGACAACAGGCTAGCCATTTAGAGTGAGTAGCACAGTAGAAGCTAAATCCCCCATCTTTTTTTCACACCAAAATAAATTCTAGATGGAGCAAAGATCCAAGATGAAGTGGAAAACATAACGAGAAAAATATCAAAGAAAGTCTTGAGTTGGGACGGTCTTAATATACTTGGCCTAAATCCACAAACTACCAACATATAGACTATTAACTATACATACATAAATACTTTTTGTAACATTTAGAGACATAGCCAAAATATAAACATAAGTCATGAGAATTTTATATGCAACACAGGGAAAATAGTTAATCCCCTTAATATTTAAGGAACCGTTACCAATCAGTAAGAGAAAAATAACTATTGCCCAATGAGAAGCTGGAAAGGACATAAAAACGTCGTTCATAGAAAATTTCACTCATGCACAGACACACACAAATAGCCAGTGAACATGTATATAAGATGGCCAAAATTTCTCATAATTAAAGGAAAAAAATTAAAATAATAAGTAGACACCATTTTTATTTATCATTTTGCCAAAGAGCAAATGTGTTAGCAAGTAAGTATAAGGGGAAAAAGACATTATCATGTACCACTGATATATACATATATATGTATATATCAGCATATATATTTCCATATATACATATATATACATATATTGCTGATATATATAAATTGTGGATATATATGTATTTTCTGATATATCTATATCTATATCTATCTCTATCTCTATATATATAGAGAGATATATAGACATAGATAGATAGATAGAGATAGATAGATATATATATAGAGAGAGAGAGTCAATTTGGCCACCTCAATTAAAATTAAATATGTACAGCTTCTTTTAGCCAGCAATTTAATTTCTAATAATTTATCCCTAGATACTGTTGGTCATGTATATGTAAGAACTTTTCTAATGTCCATAAAAGATGAATCAAATTAAGTAAGGTATACTCATGCAACTCTTTATTCCATTTAAAAAACTGAGACTTTATTTTTTTAATTGAAGCACAGCTGATACACAGTGTTGCATTAGTTTCAGGTGTATAACGCAGTGATTGGACAAGTCTGTAGGTTATGCTGTGCTCACCGGGAGTGTAGCTACCATCAGTCACCATATGATGCTATTACAATACCATTGACAATATTCCCTAGGCTGTACCTTTATCTCCATGACTTCATTCCATAACTGGAAGCCTGTATCTCCTACTCCCCTTTACCCATTTTGCCCATCCCTCCCCCCACTCCCCATCCCTCTGGCAACCACCAGTTTGTTCTCTGTGTTTATGGGTCTGTTTCTGCTTTGTGTTTCTTCATTTGTTTTGTTTTTTACAGTCTACAAAAAGATTGAGGACTTTCTTATGCGCAATTACAGAAGGATCTTTAATCCACATTTAGAGAAAAACAAGATCAATGTTTCAAACAGTGTATATAGTATGACCTCATCTGTTTTTAACAAATTAAATAAAGGATATATACATATGCTTGCTTGTGCTTTCAACATTTCTGGAAAGATTCGTACACGCATACACACATATAAGCAATCCACAGTGGTATTCTTTGATGTGTAAATGTGAAGCTGATTTTTCAGGGAGACTCTTTTTTATTATTTTATTATTTAAATGATTTATATTTTTACTGTATGCATGCATTTATTTTATAATAAAAGTTTAAAAATAGACAAAATGGTCATTTTTTCTATGAATGAGTGAGAGCTGGATAACTATATTATTTGTAACAAATATTTTTCAAAAATTTTTTATGTTTATTTATATTTATTTTAGAGAGAGAGAGTGAACACAAGCAAGGGAGGGGCAGAGAGAGAGAGAGAGAGAGAGAAAGAGAGAGAGGGAAGGAGACACAGAATCTGAAGCAGGCTCCAGGCTCCTTACTGACAGCACAGAGCCCGACGTGGGACTAGAACTCACCCACCGTGAGATCATGACCTGGGTTGAAGTCAGACACTTAACCGACTGAGCCACCCAGGCGCCCTGTAACAACTACTTTATACCTTATTAAATCAGTTTTCAAATACATGCAATGTATTTTACAGTTGACTCCTGCACAGTACGGGGTGGGGCCTCCAAACCCCACACAGTAGAAAATCCACATATAACTTTTGACTCCCCCAAAACTTTACTAATAGACTATTGTTGACCAGAAGATTTACCAACAACATCAATAGTCAATCAACACACATGTTATCTGTATTATATGCTGCATTCTTATAATAAAGTAAGCTCAAGGGGCGCCTGGGTGGCTCAGTCAGTTAAGCATCCAACTTCAGCATCCAACTCAGGTCATGATCTCACGATCTGTGCGTTCAAGTGCCACGTTGGGTTCTATGCTGACAATTCAGAGCCCAGAGCCTGCTTCCGATTCTGTGTCTCCCTGTCTCTCTGCCCCTCCCCTGCTTGCGCTCAGTGTCTCTCTCTCTCTGTGAAAAATAAATACCCCTTAAAAAATTTCTTAAAAAAAACAATAGCGTAAGCTTGAGAAAAGAAAATGTTTCTTAGAAAATCACAAGGAAGAAAAAATACATTTAGAGTACTATAATGTATTTATTGGGAAAAAATCCACATGTAAGTGGACCCATGTTGTTCAAGCTGTGTTTTGGCTCAAATAAACTGATAGATGAATTATAAAATATTATGTAATGGTTAAAAGATCAATCCACAGACGCATGCTGGTATTTTGGGGGTTCTCCCCCTACCACTAAAATACACACAGTCTGTATTCATTCATTCAACAAAGCAACTACGTTCTAGGCAAACTGCTTACTTTCCATAAAACTTGATTTCATATTAGTATCCACCTCATCTATTATAGTTATTAAATAAGCAAAGGGCCATAAAGCTTTTAGCATAGTTCCTGATATAGGAATTACTTAAAATGTATTAACTAGAATCAAAAAGAGCAGGAAAAAATGCCAGTCACCCTCTCACTCCAGGATTATCCATGAAGACATTACAGAGACAAATAGACAACCCCCCCCACACACACACACACAGAGGGAGAGAGAGAGCGAGCAAGATCCATATAAAGATACAGGCATATCTATTTATCTTTGGAATGCAAAGTGGGATTCACATTATTTAGAAACTTGTTTTTACTCATTGGCAATACATAGCCAATATCTTCTATATCAATAAATACACTTCCACTCCCACCACCTTGACTGAGTTCAAGTTTCCTTAGTTTTCTTGCCTGAATTTTTGTAAGAATCCCTAACCTATCTCCCTGCCTCCATTCTTTCCCATGTTCTTGTTTCTTAACTTCACAAACTCTTTAAGCATTCCACATTACCCACAGGGTCTGACTCCACCATCTGGCACACTAGGCTTCCTGGGACCTAATCCTCGTCTATATGTATGGCTTCGTCTCTCATCACTTTCCTCCATGAACTTTATGCTCTCATCACACCTTCCCTAGCAAAGCAAAGTACCCTAGCACATGCCTTCCCAGAAGGCAGCGTGATAGAACACACACATGGAAAGTACATAAACTTTGGATCCAGGTCAACCTATATTTTTTCAATTATTTTATTATTTTATTTTATTTTATTTTATTTTTTCATCATTACAAGTGCCCTCTTTAATCCTCATCCCCTATTTCACTCATTCCCACACCCACCTCCCCTCTGGTGATGGGATCATCAGTTTGTTCTCTATAGTTAAGGAGTCTGTTTCTTGGTCTGTATCTCTCTCTCTTTTATTTTTCCTTTGCTCATTTGTTTTGTTTCTTAAATTCCACATATAAATGAAATCGTATGGCATTTGTCTTTCTCTGAATTATTTACTTCGCTCAGCATTATACTTTCTAGCTCTTTCCATGTCATTGCAAATGGTTAAGATTTCATACTTTTTTATGGCTGAGTAATAGTTTGGCTATTGGAAATAATGCTGCAATAAATGTAGGGGTGTATATATCCCTTTGAATTGGTGTTTTTGTATTTGTTGAGTTAAATACTCAGTAGTTTGATTGCTGGATCATAGGGTAGTTCTATTTTTTGAACCAATCTACATTCTAATCTTGGTTCCAACATCGACTGTAGGGTGGCCATAGAAAAGTCACCTGACCATATTTGCTAACAAAATTTGCTTTGGATGAGAGAAACTTTTCTTGTCTAAACATCAAAATAATTACTGGGCTTACAAGCCAGAACACAGCAATAATTAACAAAAAGTACAGTGTTCCCCACATAGTAATAATTGACTAAATGTTCATTCCCTTAGAACAGCTGCAGTCTTTCTCACATCTGGACTTTTCTTTTATTTCCATGATAAACACCTCAGTCCCCTTGTTAACTCTTACCTGGATTATTATAACAGCCTCTAACTGGTCTCCAAATCTCCATCTTGTCCCTTCCCTATCCTGTCTTTCAGAGCCATCTGACCATGTATTTCTCTGACCATGTTGCTCTGGTGTTCAAAAATCTTCAGTGGTCTCCATCACCTCCAGCCTAAGCCCCCACCTTCTGCCAATACTCTTCCAGCCCTGTGGCATCCCCCTACCTTTTCCTGGGCTCCAGCACTGTCCAGGAAATATAGTTCCCTTTTTTAATGGCATAGCAGTGATACGCCAACCACTGCGTCTGGCCCCTTACATCTGTTTCTCTTCACTGTTATGCTCATTTTAGGACGTATGATTCTGATAAGTTAAATGATTTTCTCAAGGCCATTCACCAAGTGAAGAAACAAAAAAATTAAAAATATAGATGTAGATAGATATAGATATAGATATAGATGATATAGATATAGATATAATCAGGCTGGCTCTAAAACTTCCCTGCCATTTTTTGGACCATATAGCTGCATTGAAATACACACCATAAATTGTTTTATTCTGCCAAATGAGATATGCTATGTTTGTTAATTTGTTAGCCTGGTTCATGAGGTTCATGTGAGAGAAAGTTAAGACACAAAGTATATATGAACCAGAGTGCCAGGGGTTTGGAATACATATGGTACAGTTTGGATTCACTCCTATAGCAAGGGAGATCCTGGCACTAAATAATTACAACAGGGAAGCAAACAAGCCAAAGAGATAACCACTGGGAAGCTGAGTCACCAAAGGAGGTGGTAGCTAAGGCAGAGATGATGGAGAGGAGATGACTGAGTGAAAAGATACTTAGAATGTTGTCTATTTAACAAGTTTAGCAATTGCCTCTTGAGCAAATGCCATGCAACTGTGTGAAGTTCATTACAGCCTCCAGTGTAACTGCTAAAACCAAAGTGAAATTTGTGGTTACTATTGCCCACGGGTCTAAGTTTATTCTGTCATCATTAGTGGGGATACAAGGCCTTCCAACAAGGAAAATGATCATTTTGCTTCACTGCATTCTTATATCAGTTTAAAAGATGCCAAAGTACAGCACTCACGTGGGTATATGAGAGTTAGGCTTCCCATTGTAAAGGGATCAATATCTGTTCTACCAGCAGCGGCTACAAAGCACCTTTTAAAACTAATAATTGTGGAAGAGCTGAATCCTTCATAATAAAATCTTTAAAACCTGTATAAAATCCCTCTGTAAAGCCATTTTCCTGGGGAGACCTATAATTATCGAAAGGCAAGATGGGCGCACTGGCCCATTTCACATAAACATGGATGGTATGAGCCTTGGCCAGGAAAGCTGAAAGTAGAGAAATAAAACCCAGATGAGAAAATGAACCAGGGTCAATTTTTCTTCCCAATGTACTTTATTGTATACAAATGATAAAGCATAAACAGCCTCTGATTTCCCACCAGACACTGATGCTTTTTTTTTTTCCCTAAAAAGACTCTGCCTAACATTGAATCTCAAATCCTATCATTCAAATATACATATCACATTCACCCTTGGCGAATTCTCCTGCAGTTAACCCTATTTTCATGTGGCATTTTTCTTGAATTTTAAATTCAGGCATTTAGTTAGTATTCAGAATCTTCCTTTTTCTTTGATCTCTTAAAAAACCAGCATGGTGGGGGTAATTATACCCCTCCAATCTCTGCTCAATATACTAGAGTGTACTTTGTTGTTCAAAAAAGCAGAGAAAAAAGAATCTGCCTGAGCTCGAGTTCATCCTAACACACTCCTAAGCAACTGTCCTGCTTGTAGCAACCTTTTTCAAGGCTTCATTTCCACAGGACTTGGGCAAGCCTCGTTGTTAATTCTTACCACAGGAACGAGAGAAGAAACAAAAGGCTAAAATGTCAAAATTCTATGTGGCCTGAGCAATCCATTTCATAATCTGGTTCTCAGTTTCCTTTTCTCTGAAATGAAGGAGTGGGACCAGAACTCAGAGACCGAATCATTTTAATCTCTTGTTACAACCCTGTTCAATCAATAGTGACTGTTTCAAATACTTCCTTGATTCAGTGGTGGACTCCAGGCTCAGGGGGGAAGAGTATCAAGGCTGATTAGCAATGTCTGCCAAGGGCACAGGATGTGGAAATGACAACATGAGTGCCATTTTTTTTTTTACGTGCTTGGTGTACATATGATGCTTTTAGTTCCTGTACGATTCCTATTCTCTGTTAGAGAATAGGAGAAAGATTATCTTGGACTAAGCATGTAGATTTGAGAGTTGTGAGAAGGTGAACTCAATATTCCAGGATGAGATGACTAAAGGGATTTAAAAATAGAAGATAATCTAGAGGTCAGTGATTGAATATGAGACAGGAGATACAGAGAGATGAAAGTGGAGATAACTATTACATGCAGGCAAATAAATGGGCTGAAAATTGAGATTAGACCTGTTGTCTACAGTTGGTTTCTCCTTGCTGTGATGCTTGAGGGACAGCTGTGTATAAAGGATCAGGAAGGAAAAAAACAACAACAACCACAACCAAAAACCTCCTGATGTCATTAAATAAAGAATTCTGTAATTCTACCACCCTAACAAATAGGAGATATTTCATGACATTCAGAAAATACTGAATAAAGGAATATGACATCAAACCAGGGCTGATCCCCTCCAGCACTACCCCCAGGGCAAATGGAAATATTTGAAGACATTTTTTATTGACGTGACTGGGGTGGGAGGCAGTGGTGCTGGCACATTAAGGTAGAGGCCAAGATGCTGGTTAATTTCCTACAAGGCAGAGAATAACCCTGTATAGCAAAGGGTTGCCCAGCCCAAGAATGTCAAGGTTGAGAAATCCTGTCTTAAAGGAATGAATGAAAGAACAAATGATCAAAGCCCTATCCTACATGTGCTCTATTGCGCTGGAGACTCCAGTATTGACCAACACACTTGATCTCCTCTTTAACCCACATCTAGGCTGCATTTCCTACCCTTCCTTTAAAGTGGGATGTGGCCACATGACTAGGTTTGGTTCAATAAGATGTAAATAAAAGTTACACATGACACTTCCAGAACTGACCCATTAATAAACTTCCCAATCTCTCTTTTTCCTCTTGGACTAGCTGGATGGCAAGTTCTCCTGTGACCTAAAAGAGGGAGAAGACACAAAATGAAGGGAGTCTAGGACCTTGAATGACTATGTAGAGCAAGCATCCCTTCAACTTCTGATTCTCCACATTGGATTGTACTGTACAGGAAAAATAATGTTAGGCTTTTATTTCATCAAGCCATTGAAAGTTGAAGGTTACATGTTACAGGAGTTAGCCTACTTTGAGTAGTACATCTGAAATATGACCAATTGGACTGTGTGCTATTCCCTAGCAAAAACAACAAATCAGCATTTTTTGACCTTTGTCCGTCTGTCTCTGTCTCTCATGTTTTGTACATGGATACACATTTTATTAGCTTTTCTTTTAGAGAAGTTCCAAGTCTCTCTGTTCCAAGTCTAAGCTTCCCTATTCTTAGGAACTCTTTTTTTCCCATCCTTCCCCCCCCCCCACCCCGCCCCATGCCGTACAAAGCTGCTGACAGTCTACATTAGTAGCTATCATATCACAAAAGCAGAAACAAAGGGATAAGTTTCTTCCCTTTATGTGTCAGAATTTCTGGGATCCAGGAAGCATCACGACTCCATAATAGATTATAGGGTTCTTGAATGACTTAAATTCAGAAGAAAGAAAACTTAAGCACTGTGCTAGTCTCTGTGGGTCATAAAAATGTGTTATATACATGATTGCCTTCAAAGAATTTATATTCTGGTAAAATAAATTAGAACAAAAACATAAAGAGCTATGATAAATACATTATAAGGACAAATAAATTCCTCTAGAAGTTCAAGAGAGAAGTTCAGGAATATCATATGTAGTTAGAGACTTCAGAAAATAATAAATTGAAGCAATGTCCTTTCACATGGGTTTCAGGAATAGGTAGGTTTTGACAAATGAGCATGGGGTGAGACATGAAGCCATTGAAATGCCAATTACACTAGGGGGCAGCAGGAAGTCTAATTGGCCAGAGTCTAGAGCAGCACCATCCAATAGAAATATAATGAGCCACAAATGAAAGCCAGGTGCAATGCTTTTCAAGTAGCCACATTAGAAAAGTAAACAAGAAATAGGATAAATCAATTTTAACAGTATATTTTAACTCAATATATCCAATACACTATTATTTCAATGCACTGCAAATAAAAACATTAATAAGATACTTCCTTTGTTTTTTTCATTGTACATCTGTGAATTCTGGAGTGACTTTTACATTTATAGCACATCTCAGTTTGGATTTGGACGTGTCTAGTAGTTATCATATTGGACAATTCAGGGCTAGAAACCATGTAGGTAAGAGGCCGGGACTTTGTTCTTGAAATCACCACATGGCCTACAGTACAATCATTTGCACAGTGGTACTCAGCGCGGTCTGTTGGGAAGAATTGTTTCCGTAAATGCTTCCACGGAAAACACAGGATTATGAAGCTTCAGAGATAGACTTTTCTGCTGTGATATAAAAGAATATGATGTACTATGCAGGAAGTCTTAATTGGTTACCCCCCATCACCTTTCCTGAATGCCAGTCTCTGATACTTGACTCTGACATTCTAATGCCTATTTTTCTGTCTTCTTAGCTGTATGAGATATATTGCAGCAACATCACCAACAGCACCCTGGGATAGGAGGTCTTAACATTCTCAGACTTGCCACCAGTGTCACCAACTTTAGGCCCTGAATGATGTGCAGGTCTTCTGGAGTAAATCCAGTTGCCCTAAGGGTTGTTTTGGATAACTTCATAACTTTTGGAAATTCTGAATTAATTTTTATCAAAACCAGTGTCTGAATTTTATTTTTCTGATTTTCAGTTTTGGTTCTGCCATATATATGTATATATATATATATATATATATATATATATTTTCCTTTTGACCCAGTGCTTATCCATTCGCCCTCGTCTTCTAAAATTGTCTGCAACTCCTTGTTCAGGGGTTCACTACTTGCTTGATTCCAAAAACATTCAAAACGACCCCCTGACCCAAGTTTCACCTCCCTTCATCCATTCTCCCCATTGTTGCTTGAGTGACATTTCCAAAAATAAATTGGAGGGTGCTCTTTCTAAAAATATCACCATTACTTTGAGACCCTCTACAGAAGACCTCTGTCAGGGAGCTTTTTTGACTCTTAATGAGGTTTTGTTTTATTTAGCCACGAACTTTACTTAATAATAATGATAAAAAATAAGATTTAACACTTTGAGGTGCCCTTTTGAGTTCATCTTGAAACCACAGCTTCCTAGGATCTCCTCCCCTGTGCACTCATTCCCCTTTATGTGAATCTGAAACAGAGTCCAAGCTTTTCGCATTCACCACTTACAATGAACTTATCTCAGATTACTTTTTACAGACTTCTATCACACCAGACTTCTTTGGTGATATGCTTACTATACTTACTGTTCCCAAATTGGAAGGAGTAACAGCTGGAGAAAAAAAAAAATCAGTGATTCCCATGCACCAGGTACTGGGCTTCACATGCAAGGTTTACTTAATTCTTAATACAGCCCGATGGGGAACTGGGGCTAAGACCTTGCTTATAGGGTCATAGAACTGGTACATATCACGATGGGATCCCAACTTTGAGCACTAGCAGATTCTATAGCTCCAGCAGTTAAGCACTCAACTGCGTTTTGACATCTCTGTAATGTACTCATGGCCTTCCATTACCCCAGTCTCCAGGTAGCAGTACCTTTCTCATCCCAGCAGGCCCAGACCAAATGCTGCCTGCTTCATCTATGAGGCCTTCCCTGACATGTCCTGATAAATCATTCCTATTCTTTCAATCCTACAGAGGGATTTAGCAAATACTTCACTAACACTGTCTTTTACATCGGTCGCTGTCTACAAGTATTTTGCCCACTGGCTCTGAGTCACTGTTGCCTTGAATTTCAATTTCCTTTTTTTTTTTTTTTAATTGAAGATGAATAGAACTTACTTCATAGTGTTGTGAGAAAAAATGCCAATGGGAAAATATATGTGGAGTCCTTAGAAGAGGGCCCAGAATATGGGAAATGATCAATACTGGTTAGCAGGTAAGCCTATTATTAACCTCGCCAATATTGTCACTGAGTATAAAGGAATTTGCATTAGACATTTCTATACCCCTAATTCCTAATATCATATCACACCTTTTATCCGGTAAGGGTTCCATAAGAGTCTGGTGAACTGAATCATGGTGAACTGCTATTTTTTTCATCCCTCTTGGACTTTAGCTCTATAGAGCTCTCTTATAACTATCAGCATTCTGTTTCTTTGACCTCACAGAGATCTTTATGTTTTAGAATTCTTTTAGAATATCTCTGTATACTTATTTTAAACATGCTAGCTCCTGCTTATTGTTTCTTTCTTTCTTTCTTTTCTTTTTACTTTCCACTCCTCTGCTCTGCTTCTATTTTAAGGACTGAAAATGAAGTAAGGAATGAGAGAGGTTAGTTTCCATTTATGTGTAGTCTTACTTTCTAGTGGAAAAAAAAAACACAAGGCCACAAGTAAATGCTTTGAAGAAAATAAAACACTGCAAGGTAATAGAGAATTCAAATTAGTTAGGGAGGGGCCGATGGCTATTTTAATAAGGTAGAAGGCTTCTCCAATGAAACCTGTATGATGGAAGAAGTCAGAGAGACAGATAAGAGTGTTTCCAGGTAAAATGCATGTAGTAGGCCCTGATTTGGGGATAGGTTTGGACTTTACCACAAATACTAAGAAGAGGCTATTGCAGAGAGTGTTAGAAAATGAAGCCTATGAGATACGGGGATGCCAGTTCACTTACAGTCATGTTATTGACCAAAGGGTGGAATTTTTTCAAAGACTTTAGGGTTTCCATTGGAGATTTTAATCCATGGTGACATGATTCAATTTAAATATTAAAAGGATATCTTGGTTTAAGTCTAGTGAGAAGAGGGTAGGAGGACAAGAGAGGATGCTGGAAGTACAGTTGGAAGCCATTGAAGAATTCCAGGTGATCGTGATGGTTTGAATTATGGTAAGATATGTCTGCATTTAAGATATATATATATTATATATATGATATCTACATTTAAGATATATATCTTATCTTATATATATCTTATCTTAAGATATATATCTTATATATAGTCATATATATATCATATATATAGTCATATACATGTCATATATAGTCATATATATATATCACATATTTTATATATATATATATATATATATATGATGGAATTCTTCAAATGTTTGTAAAAGTAGAGAGATCAGAAAAATAAATTTGTATGTAGTCATCACACAGTTTATCAACATTCTATGGTTCTCTCTCTTTCCTTTTTTCTCCTGCACTTTTTCTTCTCTTCTTCCTTCCCTCCTGCCTCTTTTCCTTCCTTCCTTCCTTCCTTCCTTTCTTTTTTTTTTCTCTCTCACTCTCTTCTTACTGCAGGGGTTGGCAAACTTTTTCTATAAAGTCCATATAGTAAATATTTTCAGTCTTGAAGGCAGAAATTACTATTACAATTATTCAATTCTGCCCTTGTGATGCCAAAACATCCTTAGACAACATGTAAATGAATGTGGATGGGTGAGTTCTAATAAAACTTTATGACAAAAACAGGCGGAAGTTGGATTTAACTCATGAACTATAGTTTTGTTTTGCTCTTGCCCTAGAATCTTATGAAGCAAATATCACACATCTTATGTTTACCAGTAATTAATTCAGGAACTATCTCTAACAGATCATGACTATTTCTTCCTCTTTTTCTCCATCTCATTGCTATTTTGTTACTATATTACTGTTAGCACACATAACAACATTACAAGGTTCTTATTGTCATCTAATGTCTAACCCGTGTTCAGTATTTCCCCATTGTATCAAAAAAATGTGTGTGTTTTACAAGTTATTTTCCCCAAATCAGAATCCAAACAAGATCTGCACATTGAATTAGGCTGATTTGTCTCTTAAATCCACCTTGATCTATAATAGTTTTCTCTCCCTGTTTATATAAAATAATTGAAATGTTTTTAAGTATAATTTATGCAAGTCCTAAATGTACAGCTCAATAAATTTTGCATACCCATATATGAGCCAGATAATTTCGAGCCAGATATGAGCCAGATAACTTCGAACTGCATGACACTTCATTCCCTGCAAGGAACCACCAAGCTGTATTTTGTAGTACAGATTGGTTTTGACTGAATTACTACTAAAAGAAAACTCTTCCATCTCTTACATAAAATTGGCATTATTTTTATCTTTTTTTAAAGTAAGGTTTTTGTCACACAGACATTCCCACATTCTGTAGTTGTCTGATTATATATTCATGGTGTCATCATACATGTTCCTCTATCCCCTGTACTTCCTAAGATTTGAAAGCTATATCTAGAGATTTGATTACATTCAGGTTAATAGATGGTGACTGGAACTTCCTGTTGCATCCCAGGGGACACAAGGTCTAGTGGTCACTCTTCAGTGACACTAAGGTTGATTGGTGTATTAGGGTACCATTGATCTGACTCATTCTCTATGAAGTTCCCCCATTAACTTCTTACCTAATAGTTTTAACAGCCATAAATATGTGGTGCCTTGATCTGCATTGTTTCATTAGAGTACAGGCTATTTTGGAGGGCAGTAAGACTTGATGTTAGATGGCACCAGAAAGTAGAAGTGAAGATTCCTAAGTTGAGCCACCAGGCAAATGTTGACCCCATTAATTGATTAGGGGATGACAAGGGATTGATATGGAAAAAAATCAACATTTTGATTTTGGACATCTACTAGATATTCAAGTTTATTTATGGAGTTTAATAGATGATTCCCAAACTAGAGAGAGTTTGTGACTGAGTACCTATATTTGGGAGTTTTCAGTGATCTTTGAAGCCTTGGGATAAAATGCAATCCCCAAGGAAAGGATACAAATAGTTAAGAGACCCCAAATAGACACCTGCTGGCCACTGCTCTAACATCTATGAAAGTTTTTTTGTTTTATTTTACAGAAAGAGAGAAAGTGGTGGGGAGAGTCGGGGGGGGGGGGTTGTGGAGAGAGAGAGAGAGAGAAAGAATCTTAAGCAGGCTCCATGCTCACTATGGAGCCTGACATAGGGCTCAATCCTATGACCCTGGGATCATGACCTGAGCTGAAATCAAGAGTTGGATACTCAACTGACTGAGCCACCCAGGTGCCCCAGAAGTTTTTAATATTCAAGATGAAACATCACTTTAAAACACTAGACTATTCTTGTGATCTTACAGCTAGAAAAGCTGATGTGTAAGATGTCAAAAAACAAACAAACAAACAAACAACATTTAGATTAGGTGAAGAAAGTTTGGAGTCAGAGTAATCCTGCTTGGTGGATTAGTGGCTATCGGAACCCAGGAAACATGCAGTTGGTCTAGGCTCCGGCCTCCTAGAAGAATAACACTGTTCAGACCTAGTAAAGTAACAAACGTTCATTTATTTGGCCAATTCCCAATTGTATTTTAGGATCCAGTATAATTCTCCTATCTTGGGAGGAGCTTTCTATAACTTTCTCAAATGTTCTTGCTGCTGAACTGTGTTCCCCTGGCATCTTGGTGCACCCTTTGTCATAATTCTTTATTGTGAATTATTTCTCCTCTATACTGAAATCACCTTCAGGGCTTGATCAATGCCTAATATGTTCTTGAAAAAGCAAGGACCTAGTGCTTTGTCTGGCATGAAGGAGGCACTCAGTAAATAGTGAGGGAAGGAAGAAAGGAAGGAATAACAAATGGAAAAAGAATATAGAAAGAAGGAAGAACAGAGGAAGGAAGGAAGGAAGGAAGGGAGACGGAAGGAAGGATGTGGGAATCTCTCTTACTAGATGAAGTTTCTTAAGGCAAGAGGCATTTTCATATTCATTTCTGTATCTCCAGCTCTTATCACAGAGTACTAATAATGAAAATAACTGTATTACCAAAACCCATAAATTATTGCAGGGCCATTATTATTTGGCAATATTTTATTTTATTTATTTTATTTTATTTTACACACTATTTACATAAACCTTAAAAATTGGGAACTTTTTCTAAACATTCTTTCAGATGAATAAAACGAGACCCAAAGAGGTGAAGTCACATGTTCCCGGTCATTAATTAAAAGTGCCAGAACTAGAATTTCTTTCCTGTAAGTGTCCAAAATACCTTCACTGGGTAAAAACTGTAAAATATTTGCCCAACAAATGAAAGAAGTTACAACTCAAGTGACACATGGTAACTGCTCCATAAGTGTTAGCTAATGTCATCCTTAATTTTCTACTCATTTCCAAGTAAGGCCTCCCACATTACCAGCCAATATTGGTTTTGCAATTGTTCATACTTACGTACTTATCATATCTTACTCACAGAATAGTTCCTACATCTCACTTTTGCTTTTTGAGCCAATGGTACGCACCTGTGCACTGGGACAGTACCTAAAAACACCATTATGTCTGTCACTGTTTCAACTCTAATGCAAGTAAACAGTAGGTGCTCCCTAAATGTTCCTGAATGATTGGGGTGGTTGTTAATTGAGAGGCAGCTTTGTGCAGAAGAGGGAACATGAGATTGACTCATGAAGGTTGTAGTCCTGGTTCAATTACCAGCTGCACACAGGAAGGGGGCCACTTAATCTCTCCATGCTCTCACTTCCAATCTATAAAATTGGGATGATAGTCTGTCCCCATAACTCTCAGAGGTATCGTGAGGTTCAAATAGGATAATGCAAACCACAAATTGCAGCACAGATACAAGGTTTTATTATCCCAGTTATATTATATCCCTCTCTGTCTACTTGCCGCATATTACCACCTTCTCATTTAGGTGAACACTCAATATTCACCAAATGATTTTCCCTAAATCAATAATATAAACAAAGGAAACAAGATGATCTAGTAAAAGAGGCTCAGGAAATTGACTCTCGGGGTGTGTGTACAGTATAGTCTTGGAAAGGTAGGCTGATATAATATGCCACTAACTCTGTAAGTCAGAGAAGAATTTACCAGAAAGCTTGCAAGTAAATGCATTTTCTACAATTCACTCTAGCGCAGCAATTCTCGGGAGATAACACCATTAATACTCCATTTCAAATTAAAAAACATATGCTTTTTCCTCTCTTAAAAAAAAAAGCCAGGGAACATGGCCCATTTTCTTTCCTTTACAAAAACAAAAGCTTTTAAAATGATAAAAATTGCCTCTGCTTGATAAAACAGCCATCTGCATCTGATTTAGTTAAGTGTTATTCTTGTATCTTTTTATATTATTATTATTGCTGGTTGGAGAAAAATGCATAAATACAAAGAGAGGTCTTTGCAAAGGTCACACAATTTCTACTTCAATTATCCTTAAAACTTTGCCTCACCTTCCAGTTGACCCTAAAATTGAATCTTAACCCTTAATGGAAGGATTTGAAATAAAGCTTAAGGAAACACTTCTAATTATTTATGTATAATATCTTGTCTTCCCCCTCCCTACTTTTATGATGTTGGTGGAGAAAAGATATTAAGAAACTTTAGAATGAAGAATAGCTTTTGCATTTGGCATTTATATGACCCTCCATTATTATAATCATTTTTATTAGTTATTTCTCATGTCGGCTCTGAGAGAAGGATTGGATAAGCTTAGTATTCAGAGTGGGTGAGCTCCCCATATGCTGTTAACTCCAGTATGATGGTCATAAACACCAAATGGCGTGCCATATGAAACAGACACAGGGCGGGTTTCCCAAATATGCAATTAATATAACTGGAGGTGGCATCGTCTCTACAAATGCGATAGCAGTTTTGGAATTAATCTCATGGAGATGGTTCCTTTGAGTTTAGGACAAAGGAAGCAGGAGAGAAGGCTTGTTGATAATGCTCTTAAATGGGCTGTGCTGATATTAGCAGCTGAAGTCTGGAGATAAGGCAGCTGGGAGAAAGGGGCTGGGCGCAGTTTTGGCTATGCGTATTCAGGCTTGGATTGAATGGTGAAAATAGTGACTATTATGACACGAAACGAAGAATTCAAAGGTCAGAAGACGTGGATTTCAGTCCCCTGCTCTACAACCTACAAACTTCGTGACATGGATCTTATTTCTTACATCTTTGATGCTCCTTTTGGTCGCCCTAAAAATGATAATGGCCTCTCAGATTAATGCTGGAGAAGAAAGTAGGATTGCCAAAATAGGGCGAACCGGACAGAGTTAACAGACAGCCTTCTAAGCAGGAAGTAGCCTGGGCAAGGGCAGCGGGGCACAGTCCCAACATGCAAAATGCAGAGGCTCAGTGCAGTGGAATCTGGTAGGGCTGACAGAGAGCAATGAGATCTAAACAGACCAGATCATAGAAGGATAGGGATACTGTGCCAGGGACATTGTCACAAAGAACTGAAAAATCATGACTTGATTTCTTTTTATCATAGTTCTTTATTGGTTTGTTTGTTCATTTTTGGTAGTAGAGAAATGAAATGTTAGGTGTTCCGGGGAAAAAAATTAATCCAACTAAGGAAAATGTATGGAAGGGGGGAAGAGAAAAAGCAGAGAGACCAGTTGGGAGACTTTTGAAAAATGTGGTTCAAACCATTGTAATAGCAAAAGAAATGGAAGACAGTGGAGAACTATAGGGGATGGGACTAGAATTCTACATGCAGCTCTTGTCTGCATGACAGATATATACAGGCAGTGTGTGTTATCTGTTATAATTTCCTCTGCTGTGCTGTCCTTCGCAATTTGGAGATGACCCCTCTGATGGTGATTACTGTGTTGTGTGCAGCTGTGGCTGAAGAAAGCAACTTGAGGGAGCAGGATTTATCACATGAGTCAGAAGGCAGCCTTGTGGGGACAAGTCTGTAAGGCGGATTCAGACTTTCATCTAATAACCTCCCTTTCCTTTCAGAGCCTCTCCCCCCGACCCTCCCCACACACACTCCTCTTTCTTCCTGTGTCCAGTATCCCTGTCCTCGTGAACGACAGAATCCTAGAAGGTTTGAGCGCATAAATGGAGAATGACAGAGATATTGGCAGACGTTGGACTAAAACGAGTTTACAGTGGCAGAGGACTGGGTTCAAATTGTGTTTCTATGTCATACTCGCTGCACAAATGCAAGAGTTTCTGACCTTAGGCAAGCATAGAATACCTCTTGGCTTCAGTTTCCTCACTTGTAAAATTGTTACGCACATGCATAAATTACTCGTATCATTGTGAATTAAATAATATAATGCAAAGTGAGCATTCAGCACAATGCCTGTCCACAGAATGGAAGCCAACCAAATGGTAACTATTCCAGGAGTGTGGAGAACGCAGCTTGCTACCACACTTCACATGTTTTTCCCTCTCATTTCTGTCTCTCTCTCTCTCTCTTTGTGTCTCTGTCTCTATTTTTGTCTCTGTCTCTGTCTGTCACTTATAGTAACATCAACTACCCTGAAGTAGGTTGCCCTCCACAGATAGCACCTTTCCCATTTGGATATTGAGGAGATACCATACTAGAGAGTGGCATAGTTAATGTTAGGTAAAAGTAGGGAGCTAGGTGGCAGGTAGCCATTGCAGATTCTACTCTCTGACTTTAGAAGCAAACATCAGAGACCAGTTAGATTGTGCATGGGCATCCCATGATACAGATCTTTTAAGTGAACCATTTATTTTAAAATAAAAATACAGCTTCAAAGGTTTATTTCTCAAAGGAGAAAATCTGTGAAAAGAGGAATGGTTAATTATGGCTGAGATTGTGGTTGATTTTCAAATATTCTAGTCAATTGGTCTAAGTCTAAGTCAATTGGTCTAAGTCAGTGGTTCTTAACCTGGAAGCAACTTTATCTCCAAGGGAACATATAGCAACGTGTGGAGATATTTTTGTTTGTCACAACTGGGGAGGGATGCTACTGACATCTAGTGACCCAGGGATGCTGCTCCTTCAATACACAGGATAGCATTTTCAGGACAAGGAATTATCTGGTCCTAGAATGTCAATAGTGCAATGGTTGAGAAACTTTGGTCTAAGCCAATCCTGGTAATTCTTCCCTTTTTGCCATTGATGGTTTCAGGAATCCAGCCAAAAGCCTGTGAGTGTATTACATCCTGTTGGTGCCTAGTATTCATCTTGGGGTCCACATACCTACTTAATTGGCTAAAGGGAAGAATAGATTTCAAAGTCAGGAATCTTGTTTTCCTAGTAGATGTAAATAAGGAAGTACAACACCCCATTTTCTGTCAGCCACAATCTTGTGAACTTTAGAACAATGAGTCTGAGGATAAAGTGTATCTTTTGAAGACCGCAGAGAAGAGAGATGGAAATAACTCAGGTTCTTGAAGACGTTGAATCTATTCACCCTCAAATCTATCTCAATTCTTGAATTTCATGCTGTGAAATAATAAATACCATTTTTGTATATGTCAGTTTATATCAGAGTTTTTCTTTTTTTTTACTTGCAAACATGATTATACAAGCAAAAACTCTGAACAAGTGATCTCACACTTTTCCAGGAGTTTTGCCTTCTTTTATGGATTCTCTTGCTTGGAATTCAATAGTTTCCAAGCAATATATTTCTCCAATTTAATATCCTGGCCTACCAGTATTAGGCAGTTCTCCTTTCTTCAATTTTCATGATAGAGCTTAGACCTGTTAGGATTAAACATACACAAAAAAATTTAATGCCAAACAAGAACAAAAGGAAAATAAACACAGGAGAAAAACAAAGTGATATTTTCTGTTTAATTTTAAAGTTTATTTATTTTGAGACAGAGCAAGAAAGAGGGCAAGCATGTGATGGGGGGAGGGTCTGAGACAGAAAGAGAGAGAGAGAGAGAGAGAGAGAGAGAGAGAGAGAGAGAATCCCAAGCAGGGTCCTCACTGTCAGTCCAGAGCCTGACACAGGGCTTGAAGCCATGAATCGTGAGATCATGACCTGAGCCAAAATCAAGAGTCAGACGCTTAACTGATTAAGCTACTCAGGCACCTCAACAAAGTGATATTTTCAAATGAAAGTTGTTATAAAGTCTCTGATCCCAAAGGCTGTCACAATTCAACTCAATTAAAAAGTATTAAGTATCCATTAAGAGAAACTGAGAACTCTGCTAGGGGCTAAGGGTACATTGATTAGAAAAGGCAGAATTCTTTTTTTCATGAGGAGCTCATAGTCTTATGTAGGGAGAGAGATGAGTAAGGAGTTAATGAGAGTATGGAAAGATGGGTCCGGTAACAGTAGATGGAATAAGGAAGAAAGACAGCCCAGAGGAAGGAATGATTTAGCTGGCCACTTTCCTGTTTTCTCCCTCTATGTCCTGATCTATTTTTAAGTGTAGAATTCCAGCATACAATTCACCTCATAGAATTATCTTCCAGCCACCTTGATCTCTCCATGATCAAGAATACAACAGATAAGTCTTCATCACGCCTCCCATCTATAGCTCATTCTTTTTGTTGCTTTCTGGTTTGAGAAACATCATGGACAATGGCGCCCTGAGTGACTGTACCTTTCAGGAAAGAACACCAACCAACACCACACCCACCTGGGTGAGGAAGGATGAGGAGAGCGACCATGCTTTACCTTCATTACAATTCAATGCAAAACAACAGATGATATGCAGTGATCAAGATAATGTGATTGAGATCACAAAAATTATACAAACACCGATGCAAGAGAGTCACCCCCTCATAGACCCACACTAGGGGCACACAGTAGAAATGCAAAGAGAGATCAACAAAAACATATATTTCTGAGGAAGAATCAATAAAAGTTAATGACTCAAGAAATGGAAAAGAGGGTGGGGAAAAATGGAATCCAGCATTTGAATCACAGATAACTTGGAGAGTGTGTCTTAAGAGTGGGTAGGGAGCAAGGTAAGAAGAAGCCAGTTTAAGAGAGTAATGACAAATTTGTTCTGATCACATTACCTTCAAAAATCTACTAAGATTGCAGCTTACTTTGGAAGTATTGTCACATTCCAGGACTAATTAAAAGAAGAACCAATGAGACCAGACATAAGGAGGGAAACTTAAGAAAAAAGAAAGAAGAAATAAGTCTTTTCCAAACTCTATCAACCAGTGGTCAAAGATATGGTGAGTTAATATGTTTCTCCTGTTCCCCCCCCCCCACCATTTCTGTCAAGCATAAAAAATAGACCAATTTGTCACTGCGTCTGCATAATGTCAGGATAAGAGTGTACTGTTCCCTTCCCTTAGCAGAGGTCACTCGAAAGAGTGTCTCCAAGATTGTCTGAAGGAAAACAAATGAGCAAGCCCAGAAATTGGAGGCGAGGTGCTCTGCTGTGGCGGGGGAAATGCCGAGATGATGACTTTTGGAAAATTGCATCGGGTTTATCCAACACAGGACTGTTTTAATCACTGCACCGGGGGACCTGCTTCAAGGACGGATGGATAATGCATGTTTCAGAGAGGCTGATAGGGAGATAGTGCGGATCCTCAAACGTCTTGAACAGGCCATTAAGTGAGCAAACGTCCTTGCACATCTGCTTGGGGGTATGGGACTCAGAATTTCAAAGGAAACTTCAAGGTTCCCCTATGGGCTCAAAGGAGCGCTTGGGGAGGCAGACTCCAGCAAGACTCTGGAGAGAGAAAGGAGGCATGTTCTTCTGCAAAGTCAAGCCCAGTCAGGGCGTAGCACCCCCTCACTGCCCACCCTTATCCACTGGGAGTAACTGGAAGATGGATGGCTGATATGCAGACGAATAGATACTCTGACACATACAATGACCTTGCTACATTCTCATCTCCAAACCTTCCAAATCTTTCTTATGGAACTGAGGTGCCAAGAGTTTAGGGAGGCACAAGGGATGGGGTGAATTTAATGGAATGGGGAGAGGCTTTGGCATTAAATTATCCAGGTTCATATCCCAGCTTTGTTCTGAATTATTTGTGCAACCTTGGGCAAGTCACTTAATCACTCCAGGTCTGGGTTTTGTCTTGCAAAGTAGGAAAAGGAATTTCTATCTGATGACACTTGCAAATCTATGATGTTACACAAATATCAGTTTCTGTTATTGTTATTATATATGCATGTATATAATATAGTATATATATATTAGCAAAGGGGTTGCTCTTGTGACCATCAAAATGTCATAATTTCATATCACCTCTCTGGGTCTTGATTTTCTTTTTTGTTAAATGAGGTAGCCCTTTGATTAATGATATGCACAATAGTAACAGTAGAACAATATTTAAGGAGCTTTCACTATATGCCAAAACTATTCTAAACACTATATATGTATTTACTCAAAACTTAGCTTATGCTGTATGTACCATTGTCTCCATTCTGAGGTTGAGAGAAATGACACCTAGAGAGAGTGAGCTTCTCATCCCAGGGCACACCACTGGCAGAGCTGGGATGTGATTTCAGACATTGTGGGTTGTTTTGTTTTGCTTTGTTTTGCTTTTAGAGAGAGAGATAGACGGGCACTTGGGTGGCTCAGTCGGCTGAGTGTCCGACTTCGGCTCAGGTCGTGATCTCATGGTTCTTGGGTTCGAGCCCCACATCAGGTTTGCTGCTATCAGCCTGTAATCAGGGAGACCTGTTCAGATCCTCTGTCTTCCTCTCTCTCTCTGCCACTCCCCCACTCACTCTGTCTCTCTCTCTCTCAAAAAATAAACAAAACATTAAAAGAAAATTAGAGACAGAGAGCAAAAGTGCAGGGAGAGGAGCAGAGGGAGAAAGGGAAAATCTCAAGCAGGCTCCACATGGAGTGCAGAGCCTGACATGGGGCTCATCTTGGGGCTCAATCCCACGACCCTGGAGTCATGACCTGAACTGAAATCAGGAGCTGGACACTCAACAGACTGAGCCATCCAGGTGCCGCTGATTCCAGATATTGTGACTTCAGGGCATCTTCTCTAACTTCTCCAGCACCTGGCCTGATATTATGTGGCAACAGAATAACATGGAGCCTGGAAACAGACTCTTTGCAGGCCTATCTCTTGGTGTTAGGAATATATCTTACCCTCCAAAAAAAGTCTTATAATTATCTTATGGAGAGAAGTCCCTGATGCCACTGGCCGCTTCTCTTGATATTTTTACCTGCAAGGCTAGGAGGCAAATTGCTTCAATTTGAGGCAAAGAAAACAGCATTTGTAGAGAAAGTTCTGAGGAGGGAGCCATAGAGCCATAGATTGTATCAAAGTGGAAGAGACAAGAGAGCCCATCCAGATCATTTCTCTCAACTTTAAGATGGTGAAACTAAGATACAAAGGTGGGGAGAGTCTAACCCAAGCTCACACAGTAAGAAAGGAGCAGAATAGGGGCTGGGACCCTCCTGATTTCCAGGTTCATGCTCTCTCTTATGCTACATGCTCGGTCGGCATTGGACACAGAACTTAGCATGGCATTGAGCCCCTGCTGTGAATTTTTATGTGCATGGGATTAAAACATGATGATCAAAATACTAATATATTTTCATTTACAGATTGGAAAAACTGGCTTTGAATAAGGTGGAACACCTGTATTGAAACAAACACTTGGTTAATTGCTTAGTCCAAGGTTGGGTACGCAGCAGATATTTGATCAATACTCTTAAGTTAGACTGAATGTCTTGGATAGCATTCATATGACTCTTTCGTTCATCTCCTAATTGTCTCTTCCATCTCAAATCCTCAACAGTCAATGCTTTAAGGACACAATCTGATGTCCCCATTATTTTTGAATCAGCAAATGGATCATATGCCATTTGATGAGCAACTTGGAATCAAAAAGACTCCTCCTATGCTGTCATTGAAAGGAGGCCTTAACACAATTCCTGGCTCGTAGCAACTCTCCATAAACATTAGCTACTAGCATTGTTGCTCAGGGAACTCATAAGGGTCTCTGTGGATAAATGATGATGAATGCAGAATGCCTATTTTCCCCAGGAAGCCCCCAAGTAAGGGAGAAATTGTCACATAACAAATAATTATAACATATTACAATTATTAATGATGAAAGCACACAGGTGGAAATCACACATGCACATACTTCTGTTCAAAAACTGATGTTTTCATGAAGTTCTAAATTATCCAAGCCCTATGCTTTCTCCTTCTGGTTTGCTCTTACTGGAGTAACTTTCCTTGCTCCTGCTCACCTATCAAAAGCCTATTCAGCATTTCCTCCCTGTGAGCCTCACTTTGAGCTTGCTTCCACAGCTTTGAATAATTAACCAACTACCCTGTTTTAGAATCCACCTGTCTTTTACAAGCAGCGATGAAGTTCCACACTAGGAAGGGGCTGATTCCTGGAGATTATTCATGCTGAATTTCGGAACTTAGTTTGTAGACTGAATGCAACGGGGATCCTTCATTGGGTTTCAAATGAGATTTGTGTTTTAGAAAGATGTTGCTGCCAGCAACATAGTTATTAGAAAGGAAGGCAGAAGTGGCAAAGGGGAGGGAAGTATTGGGAGGCTATTGGTATAACATAGCCATGACCCAGGATTCCCACCTGTGGGTATATACCCAAAGGAAACGAAAACAAAATACTGAAGAGATATCTGACTGCCACGTTCATTGCATTTTTCACAATAGCTACGATATGGAAAAACCTAAGCAATGGATAAAGAAGATATGGACAAATGGATAAAGAAGATATGATACATATATAACTGTATGATATATATAACTGCATATATATATATATATATATGAACACATATCATATGGAATATTGGTCATAATGGAGTATTATCCAGTCATGAGAAATAAGGAAATCCTGCCATCTGCAACAACATGGATGGAATTTGAGGGCATGGATGATAAGTGAAATAAGCCAGACAGAGAAAGGTCAATACTGCGTGGTATCAGTTACACATGGAATCTAGAAAAAAATGAGTAAAATTCACAGAAACAGTAGAATGTAGTAAAAAGTTGTTGTTAGGGGCTGGAGGTTGGAGAAATAGAGAGGTAAAAGGGTACGGGTATAAGATGAATGAGGTCTGAATATCTAATGTATAATGTATGGCTATAGTGGATAATTGTATTGCATATTGAAATGTGCTGAGTAGAACTCAAATGTGCTCACACACACAAAAGGTAAATATGTCAGGTGATGGCTGTGCTAATAAATGGGGGGATCTTTCACAATGCATAGGTATATCAAATCATCACAACGTACATTTAATTATCTTGCAATTTTGTAATTATACCTCAATAAAGCTGAACAAGAAGTATTGTCTTTAGAACAGATTTAGAAAAATATATAATTTAGGTTTAGCGGTTTATCTTGTGCTTACTTAAATCCTGTGGATATTGTCTTGAACATTTCAGTACTGAAATCAAGACAATAAAGAACCGGGAAAATTTTAAAAAAAATTTTTTTAAAAGAAGTAACATAGGCAAGAGATAACGGAGGCCCGAATAAATGGTGGAAGAGGGGAGAGACAGACAGAAACTTAGGAAATGCACCTGACAGGACTTGGTGGGAGATTAGACGGAGGAGCTGAGTGGGGGTGAGCGGGAACCCTCCTTCCGCGGGGTGATGAAACGTGTATCCCAGCAGCCTCCTCCCCTCTCTGTTGGTGCCACCTTCCTTCCAGCACTGGAATTCCACTGCCCCTCCTTGGTGGGGGCTGGAACCTGTAAAAGCAGATTGCTCTCTTTCCAGAGCCAGCTACGAATGGGGATCCTGGCAAAAACCTTTCTCCTCCACCTCTCAAACCTGCGGTGTTTATCACTTGAGCTATTTGTCTTTGCCGAGCGAACATGACCATCTGTTACCATAACCCAACTATGAAAAAGAGATGCTTTTATTTTTCCCTATGTCATTTTGTACTGCTGGGGTGACACCTCAAGGAAGAAAAAAAGGCAGAAAGCAACAACAAACGGCATCAGTGATGAAAAGGGCGAGTCAAGGCTTCCATTCCTCACACATTTTGCAAGTAGCCACATAAAAGGACCCACGAAATGTGTGGTAATATCAGTGCAGATAGTTATCCAGCTGTCCGTGCACATCGTAGCCCTTACAAGTGACTTTTTTTCTTAAATCCTTTCCTTTTTTTTTTTTTTAATCTCCTCATCTGGCAACAAATGTTATAAAAGCAGGCTCCAAGGTCAATAACTTTTCTGAGTCTCTCTTTAACACATAGTACCTTAGCCCAGATTATTTAACTTGTCAACTCAACCCCTCTGCAATACAAACTCAACCTACTTTTCCTTCAAAAACTTCCACTTTTCCTCCTCAGGTATTGAAAGCCCGTACCAAATGCAATTACCGCTAATTCTCAGGACAAGGGATGCTCTTTTCTAGATCTGTTTTCTTAGTGCAGAATATCCTTTTCCTGCGTCCCCTCTTGACTCTCAGCTCCAGCCTCACTGACCTCGTTTCCATTCCATAAGGGAACCACGCTCCCTCTCTCTTCAGGACCCTTCCTCTCCCTCACTTCCCCCCACCCCTTAACCCAGTTAATGCAGATGTCAGCCCAGGTATCGCTTCACGAAGGCAGTAAGCCTTCCCCGATCATCCTTCACCATCCCCACCGAGTTCTGTCAACTCACACTGTACTTTTATTATTACATAACAGCTATAGTTATTTGTAATAACATACATACGCAATTATTTGATTCATAGCTATGTCTTCTGTAGACTGTAAGCTCCATAATTCCCACCAGTGCATACAATAGCATCGTGCCGGGTACCCAGTAAGATCTCAATGTGTACATAGTGAATAAATGAAACATTACAAAAGTTAATGGACTAATAAATGGATGTAAAAAATCTTACTTGCTCCTGGGGTGCCTGGGTGGCTCAGTCAATTAAGCGTCTGATTTCAGCCTACATCATGATTTCACGGTCCCTGAGTTCAAGCCCTGCATCGGGCTCTCTGCTTTCAGCACAGAGCCTGCTTCCGATCCTCTGTCCACCTTTCTCTCTCTGCCCCTCCCCTGCTCACCCTCTCTCTCTCTCTCTCTCGAAAATAAATAAACATTAAAAAAAATCTTGTTTGCTCCTCAAGGACCATCTCAAATGCCATCTCCCCTATACAGCTTTATCTTATGCTTCCTGATAGCCACAATCTTAAAAGTGTTGAAAGTGATTTCTCAGTCATTTGGACATTTAAAACATTTTTGTTGTAGCTCCCTTGTGAAATGTTTGGGAGATGGCTTCTGTTGCAATAGGGATGCTATTTTTGACTTTCTGATTAATGGCAGATTCTAAAGCTTCCCTCAAAAAAAAATGGGCTTCCCTTTTATTTTCTGGGGTTAGGCAAAGATAAGGCTTCTGAAAGCTTTTCTGGCCTCATCCATTAAGTAGAGCCCTCTAAAGCACCTCTGAGGTATGTTCGGATTTTGTGTACTTATTTAAGTGCTTCATTTAAAGATAAGGAATCTGTGATCCCTAGAAGTCATCAGCAACTTCATGGCCAAGTTTGGGCAAGAACCCAGATCTGCTGACTTCTAGTCTAATCGTTTCTTTAGTATCTGCTTATTTTTGTATAAAAACAAACAGATATGGCTGAGAGAGAGAGAGGGAAAAAAAGACAGCTTATGTATTACCTTCGATTGCAACACATACCTAAAATGGGACAGACATAGACATTATTTATCCTGGATGGTGGATTCCAAGTTTAATAAAGCAAGCCTTCTTGCCAAAAACTGGCAGGATGATTCTCTATAAAGTTGCAAAGAATCGCTAAATTAGCCACATCCATCACACATTGACATGTTCCTGGGATGACACAACACCACGAACAAGAGGCCCTAATTTAGATGTCATTAATAACCAAAACAGATCTTACGAAGCAGAATACTCATGCAAAGACTTTCACAATTTTAGAGCTTCAACTTGCTTTGGAATCAGTACATATTTTACTTTAATATATATGTGCAGGACAGATGGTAATTGAGGCTGTCTTAGGTTCAATCCATTTTAGCAAGACGGCATGGTTTGTTGGGAAGACATCTGCTCTGCCACCAATTTGCTGTGTAAACTTGGACAAGTCGACTCTCTTCTCGCTTTGCCATTCGTAAAATAAACTCTTGGATTTCAGCTTAATGGATAGTTTCTCCATAAATAACCCAAGGTCTGTGCAGTTCACTTGAGCACACAGTTAAGTCCTACAGTGTGAAAGGCACTGTAGCTGGTGGCTTAGACACAGGTGAGCAAAGCCTAATTCCTGACTTCAAGGTGCTCAGAGCCTAAAGAACAGGGCTGATCTATAAATAGCCACCTTAAATGAGAGTAATAGAAAACAAGGGAAACTCGATGCCATGCCAGGAAACAGAAAGAACTTATAACTCTGGAAAGAGAGGAGTCATTTAAATGGCTGAAATAATATGGTGTGGAACTCTTTGCCAATATACTCTAAAATATCTAGAACATTATTCTCTAAATAAATACAAATTATCAAGGTTGATGGAAGCATATGTTGAAAGTCTGAAACGCATAGTGATCATAGGCAAAATGTGCAAATCATCCAAGCAATATAGAGACAGTGCAGAGCTCAGACTTTTTAATGGAAAGATTTCTAAATCTTTAAGAAACCCAGTTCCTATGTAACTTCTAGACGTCCTAAGTGCCTAAAAATGGAGGGATGCTTTTTAATATATTTTATGAACTTGTAATAAAAACTATACTTATTCCAAAATGTGAGAAATATAGTATATAATTTTATCTACACTTAGAAATGGAAACCAGCATGAAGAAAATGCTATTCAATCAGTACCGAATGGGGCACCTGGGTGGCTCCATTGGTTGAGGGTCAGACTCTTGATTTGGCTTAGGTCATGATTTCAGGGTTTTTGAGGTCCAGCCCTGCATCAGGCTCCACGCTGGCAGTGCGGAGTCTCTCTGGGATTCTCCTCTCTCTCTCAGAATAAATAAACTTTAAAAAATAAAGAAATCAGGACCATGACTGCCAGTAATAGCCACATGATGAGGATAGGTGGTTTCTTAGACAGATAATAATGATAAAAACTGGACAAAATGAATAACCACCACCATTTGGAGACACTACAAAACAGTACACAGCAGCTCAGAATGGGGGAAGAGGTTATACCTAGAGACTGCCACTGAGCCACAAAAGAACTGTGATGCCACGGCTTTCTTACCTACCAGTGCTGCACAGCCCATACAGAGCTCCAGTTGTAGGAAAGTGGAAGCCTTCTCGGCTGGACGTGTTAGAGGCATGAATGAAAACTGTTTCAGGAAGCAGAAAAGTAAGGGAGAAGCCTTAACTCATGAAAACCACAGAGAGCACTGAGCCCCTAAAAAGCTAGGTATAAAGTCTGCCCCAAACTTCCGCTGACCACTAAGGAGCTCCGTGTCTAAAAAAGCAATAGCCTGAGGCCAAAGACCCTGAAAAAAGGTAAGACTTGCTGCAACCACAGGGAGAGAGCACTCAGTGTGAGAACAGCCAAGTTAAGTGTGGATTCAAACTGACAATACTCAGAAGAACACGACAGATTCCACAATCCCTATAACCAACTTTTCAACCAAAAATTACCAAAAATGCAAAAACCCAAAAAGTATGAGCAATATGTAAGAAAACAAACAAAGCCATAAAACCCAGTCAATGGAAACTGACTCTGAGTGCATTCAACTTCTGGATTGTTCCAGGCAAAATCATCAGCACGACTAATATAAATGCATTCAAAGATTTAAGGGGAAATAAGTTTGGGGCTCCTGGGTGGCTCAGTCCGATAAGCGTTCGACTTCAGCTGAGGTCATGATCTTGTGGTCCATGGGTTTGAGCCCCGCCATCAGGCTCTGTGCTGATAGCTCAGAGCCTGGAGCCTGATTCTGATTGTGTGTCTCCCTCTCTCTCTCTGCCCCTCTCTTGCTCGTCCTCTGTGTCTCTCTCTCAAAAATAAACATTAATTTTTTTAAACAGGAAATAAATTTGAAGAATTAAAAGGAAATGTGGTATTAATGAGTGAATAGAGAAATCAAAACTATGAAAAGGAATTTTTAAAAAATCTAGATCTGAAAATACAACAACTAAGATGAAAAAATAAATCATTAAATAGGCTTGATGATAGATTTGAGATGGCAGAAGAAAGAATCAGTAAATGTGAAGAAAGATCAATGGAAAGTGTCCAATCAAAATAACAGAGAAGAGACACACGGAAAAATATATAAAAAGCCTCAGAGACCTGTGGTCAGTATTGAGCAGTCCAACAAATGAACTCCCAGAATGAGAAGACAGCATGGGGCAGAAAAATAGTTGAAGATATAATGGTCAAAATTTCCCCAAACTGTAGAAGAAAACACATTGATTTACAGATCCAGGGATCTCAACAACCCCCAAGAAGTATACAGATGAAAAACAAAACTAAACAAAATGAAACATGTAAGTAAATCACAGTAAAAATACTAAAAGTCAAAAAAAGAGAAAAATTGCAAGCAGCAAAAATAAAAACACATTACAAGCAGAGACACAATGGTGATTAACAGCTGAATTATCATCAGAAACAATGAAAGGCAGAAGATATTGGATTCAAATATTTAAAACGTTGAAAGAAAAAAAAAGATGTTATAAAGACACTCTCAGATAAACAAAAACTGACAGAATTCATTGCTATCGTACACAATTTAAGGAAATGTTAGGAGAAATCTTCCAGGTTGAAAAGAAATTATATCAGATAGTGACTTGTGTATATAGGAAGGAATGAAGAATGCTGGAAATGGTAAAAGTATGTCTATATATTTTTTTCTTCTTATGGCAGTTTAAGTCATCCAAGAATTAGATATCTCGATGGGTTAAGATGTGATCGATTATTTTAAGGAAATGTTTATGAAGAATTAATAAGGAGAGAAGTTGAGTAGGCAGAGAGCCTTGAGACTGTAGTGCAGCTCCAGCATCTATGAATAAAGAGAACAAAAGATGGATGGAAATGTAACATAATAATTACATTAACAAAAGATGGATTGAAAAAGCTCGGCCCGCAGTACATTTCTGAGAAAATTTCAGCCAGGCTGCCTGTCAGAGTAATCCCACCTTGGGCAGAAATGCACCAGCACTAATTTTTCTAGCTTGCTCAGTCACTGGTTATGAGAAGCCTGGGGGAGGCATGACCTCAGTGTTCATGGGAACATCACTGGGAGGTGTCAGTTAACTACGCTCCCCTCGGCATGTAGTTTTAAAGGAGATCAAATCAATGCATCTCCACGGTCATCATACTTGATTCCTTTAAAGATACGTGGCTATTTAAGGCAAAAATTGTATCATGAGCATTGTTGAGTGTAACATACCTGTGTAAGTATGTAGATATAGATGTAGATATGTGTCTAGAGAGCTACAGATAGGTGTTATAGATAATTTAGGTATATGGATAGGTTTTATAGGTAACACAGGTATTATCTCTATTGATTTACCTATCTATTCATATGGCAACATATATGGCAAAATACTCCATAGGCTAGAAGGGGGTAATCAGAAATGTACTGTGGCCGGAATAATCTATTTTTTGTTTTAGCCAGAAGAAATCCAGTATTAATTTTAAGTAGATTGTGATCATTTAAATAGATATATTGTAATTTCTAGATCAAGCAAGAGTAAAAATGAAAGGAAATGTAGCCAAAATTCGGTTGTGGATTTCAAATGGTATACTAGAAAATATTTGCTTAACAAAAAGGGATGAAGAACAAAACAAGGAATACTTGAAAACAAATAATAAAACTGTTAGACCTAATTCCAACTATTTTAATAATTACATTAAGTGTAAATGAATTAAATATTCCAATCAAAACCTAGATTGCCAAATTCAATACAAATGTGAGATTCAACTATATGCTGTCTACAAGAGATACTCTTTAAATACAAGGACACAATTGGAAATTAAATTTACAGAGATAGTAATCTTGCATGCAGTAAGTATAAGAAATCTATAGTAGTTATATTACTATCAAAGTAGACATTAAAACAAATATATTTCTAGACAAAAGGAGAGATAGTTTATAACAATGAAAGGACTACAATAAAAATATAAAAATATATTATTTATAGATGTTTAACAAAAAGACTACAAATTGCATGAAGCAAAAACTGGCAAACTTTAAAGGAGAAATAGAAAAACATTATATCTGAGATTTCTTTTTTTAATTTAATTTTTTTTAATTTACATCCAAATTAGTTAGCATATAGTGCAACAATGATTTCAGGAGTAGATTCTTTAATGACCCTTACCCATTTAGCCCATTGCCGCTTCCACATCCCCTCCAGTAACCCTCTGTTTTTTCTCCATATTTATGAGTATCTTACGCTTGTCCCCTCCCTATTTTTATATCATTTTTGTTTCCCTTCCCTTATGTTCATCTCTTCTGTCTCTTAGAGTCCTCATATGAGTGAAGTCATATGATATTTGTCTTTCTCTGATGGACTAATTTCACTTAGCATAATACCCTCCAGTTCCATCCACGTCATTGTAAATGGCAAGATTTCATTCTTTTTGATTGCCAAGTAATACTCCATTGTATACACATATACCACATCTTCTTTATCCATTCACCCATCGATGGACATTTGGGCTCTTTCCATACTTTGGCTATTGTGGATAGTGCTGCTATAAACATGGAGGTGCATGTGTCCCTTTGAAACAGCACACCTCTATCCCATGGATAAATGCCTAGTAGTGCCAATACTGGGTCGTAGGGTAGTTCTATTTTTAATTTTTTGAGGAACCTCCATACTGTTTTCCAGAGTGGCTGCACCAGCTTGCATTCCCACCAAGAATGCAAAAGAGATCTCTTTCTCTGCAACCTCGCCAACATCTGCTGTTGCCTGAGATGTTAATGTTAGCCATTCTGACAGGTGTGAGGTGATATCTCATTGTGGTTTTGGTTTGTATTTTCCCGATGATGAGTGATTTGAGCATTTTTTCATGTGTCGATTGGCCATCTGGATGTCTTCTTTGGAGAAGTGTCTATTCATGTCTTTTGTCCATTTCTTTACTGGATTATTTGTTTTCTGGGTGTTGAGTTTGATAAGTTCTTTATAGATTTTGGACACTAACCCTTTATCTGAAATGTCATTTGAAAATATCTTCTCCCACTCTGTCGGTTGCCTTTTAGTTTTGCTGATTGTTTCCTTTGCTGTGCAGAAGTTTTTTATTTTGATGAAATCCCAGTAGTTCATTTTTGCTTTTGTTTGCCTTGCCTCCAGAGACGTGTTGAGTTAGAAGTAACAGAAAGAGAAATCAAGGAGAAATCTGTTGTTGCAGCCAAGATCAAAGAGTTTTTTGCCTGCTTTCTCCTCAAGGATTTTGATGGCTTCCTGTCTTACATTTAGGTCTTTCATCCATTTTGAGTTTATTTTTGTGTATGGTGTAAGAAAGTGGTCCAGGTTCATTCTTCTGCATGTCACTGTCCAGTTTTCCCAGAATTACTTGCTGGAGACTGTCTTTATTCCATTGGATATTCTTTCCTGCTTTGTCAAAGATTAGTTGGCCATATATTTGTGGGTCCATTTCTGGGTTCTCTATTCTGTTCCATTGATGTGAGTGTCTGTTCTTGTGCCAGTACCATACTGTCTTGATGATTACAGCTTTGTAGTATAGCTTAAAGTCTGGGATTGTGATGCCTCCTGCTTTGGTTTTCTTTTTCAAAATTGCTTTGGCTATTCGGGGTCTTCTCTGGTTCCATACAAATTTTAGGATTATTTGTTGTAGCTCTGTGAAGAATGCTGGTGTTATTTTGATAGGGATTGCATTGAATATGTAGATTGCTTTGGGTAGTGTTGACATTTTAACAATATTTTTTCTTTGTATCCAGGAGCATGGAATCTTTTTCCATTTTTTTGTGTCTTCTTCAATTTCTTTCATAAGATTTCTATAGTTTTCAGTATATAGATTTTTCACCTCTTTGGTTAGATTTATTCCTAGGTATTTTATGGTTTTTGAAGCAACTGTAAATGGGATTGGTTCCTTGATTTCTCTTTCTGTTGCTTCATTGTTGATGTATAGGGATGCAACTGATTTCTGTGCACGGATTTCATATCCTGCAACTTTGTTGAATTCATGAATCAGTTCTAGCAGTTTTTTGGTGGATTCTTTAGGGTTTTCCATATAGGGTATCATGTCATCTGTGAAGAGTGAAAGTTTGACCTCCTCTTGGCCAATTTGGATGCCTTTTATTTCTTTGTGTTTGATCGCAGAGGCTAAGACTTCCAATACTATGTTGAATAACAGTGGCGAGAGTGGACATCCCTGTCTTGTTCTTGACCTCTCAGTTTTCCCCATTGGGGATGATATTAGCGTTGGGTCATTCATATATGGCTTTTATGATCTTGAGGTATGATCCTTCTATCCCTACTTTCTTGAGGGTTTTTACCAAGAAAGGATGCTGTATTTTGCCAAATGCTTTCTCTGCTTCTATTGAGAGGATCATATAGTTCTTATCCTTTCTTTTATTGATGTGATGAATCACGTTAATTGTTTTTGCAGATATTGAACCAGCCCTGCATCCCAGGTATAAATCCCGCTTGGTCGTGGTGAATAATTTTTTTAATGTATTGTTGGAGCCAGTTGGCTAATATCTTGTTGACGATTTTTGCATCCATGTTCATCAGGGAAATTGGTCTTTTTAGTGGGGTCTCTCTCTGGTTTTGGAATCAAGGTAATGTTGGCTTCATAGAATGAGTTTGGAAGTGTTCCTTCCATTTCTATTTTTTGGAAAAGCTTCAATACTATAGGTGTTAACTCTTCCTTAAATGTTTGGTAGAATTCCCCTGCAAAGCCATCTGGCCCTGGAGTCTTGTTTTTTGGGAGATTTTTGATTACTAATATTGGGAGATTTTTAACTACTAATTCTATTTCCTTACTGGTCATGGGTCTGTTCAAATTTTCCATTTCTTCCTGTTTCAGTTTTGGTAGTATATATATTTCTAGGAATTTGTCCATTTCTTCCAGATTGCCCATTTTATTGGCATATAATTGCTCATAATATTCTCTTATCATTGTTTTTATTTCTGTTGTGTTGGTTGTGATCTCTCCTCCTTCATTCTTGACTTTATTTATTTGGGTCCTTTCCTTTTTCTTTTTGATCAAACTGGCTAGTGGTTTATCAATTTAAGTAATTCTTTCAAAGAACCAGCTTCTGATTTCATTGATCTGTTCTACTGTTTTTTTGGTTTCGATAGCATTAATTTCTGCTCTAATCTTTATTATTTCCTGTCTTCTGCTGGTTTGGATTTTTATTTGCTGTTCTTTTTCCAGCTCTTTAAGGCATAAGGTTAGGTTGTGTATCTGAGATCCTTCTTCCTTCTTTAGGAAGGCCTGGATTGCTATATACTTTCCTCTTATGACCACCTTTGCTGCACCCCACAGGTTTGGGTTGTGGTGTTATCATTTTCATTGGATTCCATACACTTTTTAATTTCCTCTTTAACTTCTTGGTTGGCCCATTCATTCTTTAGTAGGATGTTCTTCAGTCTCCATGTATTTTTACATTTCCAAATTTTTTCTTGTGGTTGATTTCGAGTTTCATAGCATTGTGGTCTGAAAATATGCACGGGATGATCTTGGTCTTTTTGTACTTGCTGAGGGCTGATTTGTGTCCCAGTATGTGGTCTGTTCTGCAGAACATTCCATGTGCATTCGAGAAGAATGTATATTCTGCTGCTTTAGGAGAAATGTTCTGAATATATATGTTAAGTCCATCTGGTCCAGTGTGTCATTCAAAGCCATCGTTTCCTTGTGGATTTTTTGATTACATGATCTGCCCATTGCTGTGAGTGGGATGTTGAAGTCTCCTACTATTATGGTATTACCATCAATGAGTTTCTTTATATTTATGATTAATTGATTTATATATTTGGGTGCTTCACATTTGGTGCATAAATGTTTACAATTGTTAGGTCTTCTTGGTGGATAGACCCCTTAATTATGATAAAATACCCTTCTGCATTTCTTGATACAGTCTATTTTAAAGTCTAGATTGTCTTGTATAAGTATGCCTACTGTGGCTTTCTTTTGTTGACCATTAGCATGATAGATGGTTCTCCATCCCTTACTTTCAATCTGAAGGTGTCTTTAGGTCTAAAGTGGGTCTCTTGTAAAGAGCATATAGATGGATCTTGTTTTCTTATCCATTCTGTTACCCTATGTCTTTTGATTGGAGCATTGAGTCCATTATTTAGAGTAAGTACTGAAAGATATGAATTTATTGCCATTATGTTGTTTGTAGAGTTGGAGTTTCTGGTGGTGTTCTCTGGTCCTTTCTAATCTTTGTTGCATTTGGTATTTATTTATTTATTTGTATTTTCATCTTTTCTCCCCTCAGAGAGCCCCCCTTAAAATTTCTTGCAGGGCTGGTTTAGTGGTCACAAACTCCTTTAATATTTGTTTGTCTGGGAAACTTTTTATCTCTCCTTCTATTTTTAATGACAGCCTTGCTGGATAAAGAATTCCTGGCTGCATATTTTTCTGATTCAGCACATTGAATATACCCTGCCACTTCTTTCTGGCCTGCCAAGTTTCTGTGGCTAGGTCTGCTGCAAACCTGATCTGTCTTCCCTTGTAGGTTAAGGACTTTTTTTCCCCTTGCTGCTTTCATGATTCTCTCCTTGCCTAAGTATTTTGTGAATTTTATTATGATATGCCTTGTTGATGGTCAGTTTTTGTTGAATCTAATAGACCTCTGTGCTTCCTGGATTATGTCTGTGTCTTTCCCCAGGTTAGTAAAGTTTTCCACTATGACTTGCTCACATAACCCTTCTACCCCTATTTCTCTCTCTTCCTCTTCTGGGATCCCTATGATTCTGATGTTGTTCCTTTTAATGAGCCACTGACTTCTCTAATTCTCAAATAGTGCTCTTTTGCCTTAGTCGCGCTCTTTTTTTCTGCTTCATTATTCTCCATAAGTTTGTCCTCTATATCACTGATTCTCTGTTCTGCCTCATCCATCCTTGCCACGGCAGCATCCATTCGTGATTGCAGCTCAGTTATAGCATTTTTTATTTCATCCTGACTCATATTTACTTCTTTTATCTCCACAGAAAGGGATTCTAATCTATTTTTGACTCCAGCTAGTATTCTTATTATCATGATTCTAAATTCTGGTTCAGACATCTTGCTTGTATCTGTGTTGGTTAAGTGCCTGGCTGTCGTTTCTTCCTGCTCTTTCTTTTGGGGTGAATTCCTTCATTTTGTAATTTTGAAGGGAGAAAAGGAATTAATGAGGTAGAAAAATTAAAATTAAAATTAAAAAAAATAAAATCAAAAAATATTAAAATCAAAAAATTAAAAACACACACACACAACAATCGGATAAATGATACTAGATCCTAGGTGTGTTTTTGTCTGGGTGGTGAAAGTGGCTTGATAGATTAGAGAAAAAAGGGGAAAGAAGAAAAAGAAAGGAAATCGTTTGAAAATTTGAAAAAATGAATACATTGAAGTAGACTAAAATGAAATGATGGAAGTAAACTAGAATTTGAAAAAATTTACACAAAAGTAAAAAATATAGTAGAAAAAAATTAAAGAAAAATATTTTTAATAAAAATTAAAAATAAAGATGACTTTTTTCTTTTTGTATTCAAGAGAAAGAAATGAAAAATAAAAAAGAAAAAAAGGAAATCGTTTCAAAATCTGAAAAAATGAATACACTGAAGTAGACTAAAATAAAATGATGGAAGTAAAATAGAATTTGAAAAAATTTACACAACAGTAAAAAATATAGTAAAAAAAGTAAAAATATTTTTAATAAAAATTGAAAATAAAAATGATTTTTTTCTCTTTATTCAAGAAAAAGAAAAGAAAAAAAGAGAAAAAAAATAAAGAAAATTGAATAGATGGACCTGCTAACAGACTGAAATAGGACTGAAATTACTTCATTTTCACCTAGAAGTCAGACTATGAAGCACTTTATAGTCCATAAACTAAGCAGGCGGTGAGACTTCTGTTCTCTAAGAGCAAGGTTGGCCCAGTTGGGCGGGGCTTAGTGTAATGGCTCCCTTCTCCACTAGATGGCGCTACTAGCCTACTGGGGTGGATTGTTGTGGCGCTTGTAGGTGCAAATGCTCATGTGCAGGAGTAGTGAAAATGGCATCATTCAGCTACCCAGTCTCTAGTATCGGAACTCTGTTCTCTCCCATCAGCAATTGTGCACCTGTCCTTTATCTTCAGCTTTAGTCCACTCTCTGCTTTTACACTGTCCATGATCAAGCCCCAGTTAGTACCTCTTTCCCGACTTTTGTCTCAGATACAGCTGTTTTCCCCAGCCCCTTACTTCTGAGGGCCTGCAGCTTTGACCCGTTCTGCCCCTCTGCAGAGGGTCTCACCAAGCAATGGCCAAATGCTGGCCGCACCCAAGAACGTTTGCAGGACTATGCTGCTGCCCATGCCCAGAGACTGCAGCCAGTGCCAGCCTGCCCCAGGAAAAGTTCATGAGATAGTATAGCAGCAGTGTTTCGGGATTATGGAAAATCACAAAATCACAACACACATCTGGCACCAGACTTCACCCTTAAGGACCTTGTTCCAGCACCAGTGAATGTGGCTGTTCTCTGGGGTCTGCTGGGACCAGGTGGCCTCAACAGTCTCTACCAAATGTCCTTCCAGCAGTGGAGCCGCTTCTCCCCGTGTGGCCCGAGACCCTCCCAGATCCCATTCAGCTCCTGGGGATTTGCCCTTCCCACCAGAACACCACCAGGTATCGAGCTGCAGAGCTGCAGAGCTGCAGATTCTGCGCTCCCCTCGTTTACAGTCTTAATGGAATTTAACCCCTCTCCTTTCTTCTTTCTCCCTTTTTAGTTTAGTCCCTGTGGCTGTTTCCAATTTTCCACTTTCTCTCCAGCTGCTTTTGGGGAGTGGTGCTTTTCCCGTATTCTTGCCATTGTCTCTGTCCTCTTTCCGCACACAAGAGCACCTCCCTGCCCTCCGTGGCTTCTCTCTCCCCCAAGTCCACCTCTCCGTGCTGTGTACCTGCTGAATTCTGTGTTTCAGGTTGTGCAGGTTGTTGTGTTAATCCTCAGATCAGTTTTCTGGATGGTTTAGTGTTGGTCTGGCTGTATTTCACAAATGAGAGACACACACAAAACTTCCATGTGAAGGGAACCATCTTGGCTCCCCCTATATCTGAGATTTCAATAGTTGTCTCTCATTAACTGATAGAACAAACAGAAAGAAATTCACCAAGCATATGGAAGAAATTACTACTAAACTAATTGAACATTACTAATTAATTGAACTTACTTGATGTTTCTAGAATATTCCATCCCCAACAAGAGATTACACTCTCTTCCAGCATACATGGAACATTCACGAACACAGGTAATTGTTTAGACCATAGGAGTCTCAATAAATTTAAAATAATAAGTTTATACAAAACATCTTTTTATCATAATTATATTCGAGATAAAACAACAGAAAAAAATCTGGAAGTTACATATTTGGAAATTTAAATAATACACTTCTGAACAACCAATGGATGAAAGAAATTACACAAAAAATTGAAATTATTTTGAACTCAAATATACATGAAAACAGAACACATCAAAAGACATATGGCTATTTAAAGCAAACTTTATTCCATGAGTATTGTGGAGTGTAACATAGCTGTGTAAGATATAGGTACAGATGTAGATATAGGCATAGATAGATATAGATAGGTATTGCAGGTCATATATCAAAAATCAGTGCCTATAGAGAATTTTATACCTTTAAATTGTTTATTAATTTACAGGAAAAGTCTAAAAATACTTATCTAATCTTCTTCTTTAGGAGGTTAAAGGAAGAGAAGAAAAGTAAGCTTAAGGTAAGTAGAAAAAAAGAAATAACAGAATGGTAATCAAATGTTTAAAAACTGAACAAATTCAGTAAATCACTGCAGCCAAAAGCTGGTTTGTTTTTGGAGTTTGTTTTGTTTTGTTTTGTTTTGTTTTTGGAAGTCTACAAAACTGAAAAACTTCTAGCTTGACTGATCAAGAAGAAAGAGAGAATGCCCTAATTACCAATATCAGGAACAAAAGAAGGCATCATTTAGACATTACAAACATTGAAAAATAATAAGTGAATAATATGAACTACTTCAAGCCAATAAATTTGATGATATAAATAAAATGGTCAAATGTCTTGAAAGGCAAATCTCATACAAAAAGAATTTCTCTCAGGCTGTGATGCAGTAGCTTGTGTATAAGACCAGTCTCCCACAAAGAACAAAATAGGAAAAGAAGAAGAAGGAGGAGAAGAAAATTTTAAATAATTTTTAAAAAGACACAAGACAACTAACTACTGAGGGAAATGAGGCTGAAATTCCAAGAATCAGAGTGAAGAGAATCATGGAGAGGGTAGCTCACATACAGCACGCACCCACATTATTCCTTAGGGCATTTGCTAATTATTGGAACATGGAGCCAGGTGCCCATTCCTGAGTGGTTAAGTATTCAGCAGAACTGTTGGTGAACTCATAAATCTAAGGAGAAGAAAAAAATGCTTTTGTGACTGCCAATGCAGCCAATACCTAATTCTAATGAATTCTAATGCAGCCAAAATTCTAATGAAAAGGATAGTTCACTGAAATGAGCATAATTGTTGGTTTCTCCTTGAGGCATTTGCTAAATTCTTCAATAGTAGAGGTCAGGGGAATAGTAAGCAAGGCATAAAACTTTTGAGTGTAGAACAGTTGTCTTTAAATCTCTCAGAGCTGACAAGATAAAAATTGGAGATGAGAAACCACAAAAGGTTGTGAAGCTGTGGGCAGGGGAACTTATTAAATACCCAAGGATCTCAGTTGGGAATCCATGGAGAGCTTGAATTAAGGAGTGTGCTTAACCAGAGGTAGATGATACTTTGTAAGAACTGCAACTCTGCTTCATATCAACCCTGTTTCTAGTCAGATTAAGGTGATCCACCATCAGTCTATTTTCCACCAAAGGACAGGGTAAACATCTCTGGAGGAAAATAACATGGTAGCATTCAATTAAAAGTTATCTGGCATGTTAAAAAAGGTGACCAAAGGAAAGCATAAAACAGAAAGATACTCACTAGTGACTCAGTTTTCAAAGGCACCAGAAATACAATGAAAAAGAGCTACTTTTTTTTAAAAAAAAAAGGTTTATTTA
The DNA here is from genome assembly GCF_016509475.1 of Prionailurus bengalensis. Classification (NCBI taxonomy): domain Eukaryota; kingdom Metazoa; phylum Chordata; class Mammalia; order Carnivora; family Felidae; genus Prionailurus; species Prionailurus bengalensis. The sequence continues at coordinate 78,709,302 of NC_057359.1, read as the reverse complement.
TTTTGAGAGAGAGAAAGAGAATGAGTGAGTGGGGGGGGGGGCAGAGAGAGGGAGAGAGAGAATCCCAAGCAAGTCCTGCATTGACAGCATGGAGCCCCCCCGCCCCATACAGGGGCTCATGAACAGTGAGATCATGACCTGAGCTAAAACCCAGAGTCGGATGCTTAACTGACTGAACCACTCAGGTGCCTCCAAAAGAGCTCCTTTTTGAGGAAGTCCCTTGAGTATACACAGATGTAAAAGCATAGTAAAATGGATATGTCAGGCTTGTGTATACTGAGAGAATTTACAGAAAACCTAAGTAAATAGAGACATATACCAGTTTCGTGGACAATAGGATTCAATACTCTTCCCATAGTGACCCATGAGTTCATTGCAACCCCAATCAGAATCCCAGTCATTTTTTTTTAGAAATTGACAAGCTAGCTCTAAAATGTATGTGGAAGTACAGGGGACCTAGAATAATTAAAACAATTTTTGAAAGTAAAGAGAAAAGTGAACGTTTATGTAACAGACTTACTATATAGCTTGAAATAATCAAGGCAGTGTGATATTAGCAAAATAAAAGACTTATAGGCCAAGGAACAGGAGAAAGGGTTTAGAAACAGACCTCTGTTTTTATATACTTAATTGATTTTAGAGAAAGTTTCCAAGGTGATTCAACGGAGACAGAGTATTTTCAATAAATACTAGCATAACATTAGATAAAGGTCGCTTCAACTCAGACAAATAAAAAATTTAAAAATAAAAGATGTTTCATAATAGAAGATCTACATATAGCCAAAAGGAACATGGAAAGACCCTTGATAACATAAACATAAAGGAACATAATGCATGTGTTCCTTTAAAACCCAAAACTGAGTAAAACTAATGTGTGATGTGGAAGTCAGGACAGGGCTTACCTGTGGGGGGTAGTAACAAGTGGAAAAGGACACCATGGGGCCTCTGATGCACTGATAAATTTCTTGGTCTGGGTGTGGGTTGCACATATCTGTTCACTTATGGTTCATGTACATATGTATGCTATACCACAATAAAAAGTCTACTAAATAGATTCAAAGACTGGCTTTATAAGGTTAATAAAGTTGTTTTAAAGTTTATCTCCAAGAGTAAGTCATGTGAGAATAGGCAGAAAAATGCTTTGAAAATGAGTAAAGAGAAAGTATTGCCCTGAATTTCAGTTTGTAGGTCTGGTGTCAGGACAACTCGAGTTTTAATCTCAGTTCTACTAGATAATAAATATGTCTCAGTTTCCTTAGCTGAAACATGTATATAATAATTGTACCTATTTCACAGAGCTGTTTGAAAGAATAAATCAGATATAGTTTATAAAAGTATTAAGCATTGCATGCTGAAATATGTGAGTCATGATCAAGAAATAGTAGCTATGGCAGTAATGGTGTTAATAATAATAATAACATAAAAATAATATTGATATGAACCAAAGTTAACTTAAAATAGAATAGTGGTAGAGGAACAGGCTGATGTATTATTTTTAAATGTTCATAAACTGATCTGAGCATATATATGAATCAATATATAACACTGGTAGCATTTCAAATCAATGGGGATTGGATGAATTGTATCATAAATCATTTTCAAATTCAAAGGCAGACAGCACAAAGAGATAAAAATTTTTGTGAGGCATACATGACAGACAAAGGATGATATATAAAACCAATGAAAAAAAGAGATAAACATTGCAGTTGAAAGTGAATCAGAGGACCCAATTAAGAAAATCACAAAAGAAACATATATATATATGAGTTGAGTATGCAAAGAAAGTATATTATACCTCACAGAGGGATTATATTAAGACAAGTCATACTTTTTGCTTATTCAATTGCTATTAAATATCATATATTTATATTACCTTTGTGAGAAAATGGACATATATTGCTTTTGGGAGTACCAGTTAATAGCATGTTTTTGAAAGACAATTTAAAAATGTGTATCAAAAGGCTTAAACTTGTATATCCTCGTTGATTGAGAAATTACTCCTGCTGAATTTATCAAACAGAAATAATCATGATCACACTCAAAGATTTGGCTATAAAGAGAGAAATTGCCTTGTTTGTAATAAAAACTTTTAGACATAACTGTAGTTCCAGTAATAGAAAATTATTTTATTCATCCAAGGAAATACTTTTCAGCATTGACAGTGATGTTAGGAAATAACTTTAAAGACAAGGTGATTTTTACAACATCCCCTTCGATTTCAAAAAGCTGGTGATAAAACAATATGGATAGTATGACCATATTTTTGCAAAATAAACACTTACATATGTTTGGAGAGAAGACTAGAGGTAGAGTCCACCAAAATGTTAACAAGAGTTGCATCAGAGTGACCAAATTATGCATGATTTTAATTATTCCATTCTGTATCTATATTTTCTTAAGATTTTTAGAAGGTGCGTATATTACTTTACAATAAAAAGGAGAGCAATAATATTTCAATGTAATCTGTGTAAAGATAACAGCACCCATAAAATACTTATTCTAGTATTAAAATGAAGGGGGTTACAAATGCTCTTTGTAGGGATGAAGTTGATGTTTGAGTTTCGCAGTTAAAAAAAAACAGACAATAGGTATTCAAAAATTGTGGAGACTCTTCAAGCAGGCAAGAGAGACAGCATGGAAAAAGGACAAGGGGATTTAAGCCCTTTTGCAGAGAATGGACAAACATTGAAAGTCGAGTTACTATATCTCTACTTTTTCGTTGGTCTGGGTTAGAGGCAAAGTTGGAGACATAAGCAAAAGCCAGGTCAAGCTAGGTCAGTCCATCGTGTCATGCAAGGAGACTGAATCTTCCAACAGATGGAAAACCACTGAATTAGCAGAGAGCACGATCAGATCTGGGTTTCAGAAGCATCCCTCTGGCAACATTTTCGGGGATGAATGGCATTGCTTAAGAGCAAATGGAGATCGGATACTTCAGATGCCTTTGCGATGGTCCATGCACTGGTGACAGCTTGCAAAAAGGCAGTTATTAAGGTTGGCCAGAGAGGGTTGAGTGTGAGAGAAATTTAGGGTGTAGAAGTAACAAGCCTTGGTGACTCTGAAGGTGCAGAAATGAAAGTGAGGAAAACATCGAGGAAGCCCCAGTATGTTATTTTGAACACATGACGTACAGATGAAGTAACGTTTTCCTTGTTGTACCTAGAGGCTTTCTATTACCAGACATCTATGGAGTACACACACTCGCACAATTCATTAAAAACATTGATACATCTTTAAAGTTAACCAAACCAGACCAAAACAAGCGATAGAAAAGCTACTGGTAAATAAGAGAGTAAGCAACGAGAAGAGCTGAGAAACCCAAAATTAACAAAGAAAATAGAAAAGAGGTGAAGCTTGTTTAGGTACCTAGTAAGACCTTTTGGCCAAGAGAAAGATATTAGGGACTCTAAGATTCAGCTCATTAAGAAACAGCAGTGTTTAGGGGCACCTGGGTGGCTCAGTGGTTAAGTGTCTGACTTCTGATTTTGTCTCAGGTCATGATCTCACAATTTGTGGGATGGAGCCTGACATCAGGCTCTGTGCCGACAGTGCAGAGCCTGCTTAGGATTCTCTCTCTCTCTCTCTCTCTCTCTCCCTCCCTCCCTCTCTGCCCACTCCTCTGCTTGCCCTCTCTCTCTCAAAAATAAATAGATAAACTTGAAAAAAAAAGAACAGTGTTTATTTTGTAGTACAGATTCTGGTCTTCATGCAGAACCACACTGTTTTCCTAAAAGAGCAAAAAAAAAAAAAAAAGAATTAAAAGTACTACTTTTCCATATTGGAGAAGGCAACTTGATTTCTTCCATTCTTTGTTTCATTTGTATTTAAAGTTCTTTTCACGATTGTTGCTGCTTGCTAAAAGCAAAACTATGGCATTATATAAGCTCTCACTGTAATCGTGACTTTTTTCTGGTGTGCTGGTGTGGGCAGGAAGGTACCTTGGGCGGAGCAGAATGTACCATTTTGCTAGTCATGACAGCTTTTCTTGGTGCCTTTAGCACCCACTCTTATCACAGCTCCTGATGCAACATATAGGAAGTATTTATTTCTTTCTCCCCCATTCGATGAGGCAGGGGCTTTGTTAGGTAGGTAGATAGAGAAATGGAGAGAGGGAGGGAGAGAGAGATGAGTAGATAGGTGTATGAATTCATTCATTCGATAAGTGTTCACTGAGTGCCCACTGTGTGCCATGGAATCATGGTCCAGTTCCTAACACGATGAAACACACACGTCCCAGTCTCCAACACCAGTGCCTAACACTGGCCAGGACAATTAGCAGGAGCCCCAAAATACACAATCACCTAGATGTGATCTGTATTTTGGCCTCGATCATTTGTCTTCTGTGGGACCCTGCACATGTTGCTTTATCTCGGAGCCTTCCGTTTTCGTGCAAAAGTTGGACGAGCTGAGGGCGGATAAAGGGAGTGGGGTGGTATCGATGCAGAGTTCTCTCTAAAGTGAATGACTGTGGGAGGCAGCTTGTCCTGTATCTCCAGTCTGATTGTCGCACGGCCTGAGGAGTTGTCAAGTATGTGGATCTGATAATGACAGTGAGGAAGGACTTGGAGGTGGACGTGTTTCTTATTCATGGGGGAAGCCAAATGCCTGGTGATTAAGAGCACAGACTGTGGAGCCATCTGACTCAAAATTCTGATGCTAAAAGTTCTTGTCCCGCTTGTCATCCAACTTTGGTCAAATTCCTTAGTTTCTTTCCTCCTTTCTGCAGTGGAGGTGACAATACCTACCATTTATTGAGTATGTACTAAATTCCGGGCCCTGTGATGCAAACTCATCCAATCTTCAAACTGTCTCTGTGGAAGAGACAATGCCTTAATCTCCACTTTACATAAGAAAGCTGAGACACAGAGAGGCCAAGTAACTGGCCCAAAGTCGCACAGTTAATAAATGGTAAGCAGGCAGATGCCAGGACCGAGCCCCTAAACATTGCTCTGCCTCTCTCTGTAAGTAAGATGATGCGGTAATACAACGCTAAGGTATAAATATGAAAAAGTGCTGTGGGAATTGTTTAGGCTAAGAAGCAGTAGTCGTGAGTTGCTGGCCCAAGAAAAACATCATTATTATGATGATAACTACCATTCCCGAGTATGCATGATAGAGTAGGCAGTAACTAGGGTGCTTTATAGACTTCATTCCATTAAATCTTCACACCTGCCCTGCCAGGAGGTTATTACTCTTCTTACTTTATGGGGGAGGAAAGTGAGAAGTTAAATAACCTGTCGAATGTCCCACTGGTTAGTAAGGGGCAGGGCCAGAATTCAGACCTGCCTGACGGAGAACCGGGCCCCTACCTCGACGCCCCAGTGTCCGTCCACAGGTGAAGGACCAGAGGCAGGAAAGGAAAGGCACGCGAGGCTCTTACTCCAAGGTTGCACAGTGCAGAGATGGCGGACAATAAAGCTGAAGCATAAGCTAGGGCAGATGCAACATGTACACTGAGATTTCACCTTGAAGACAATGGTGAACCATTCATACGTAAGCCAGAGTATGACCAGAAATCATGCCACGAACACGACTCACAAACCTCCATCTTTGTTGCTGCCGGCATTTTAACCCCTCCAACCTCCAAATGCATTCCTTAAACACTGGCAAAAGTGTTCCCTGAGTACGCAGGCTATAGTACTTCTATCTTCCCCTGGATTTTCACAGGATTTACTGACAGAGCCTCTCACTGAATATCGAGCGGTATTTATGTTTTACTGCCTATTACTTGTCCTTTCATCTCGGTTGCAATTTCCTAGAAAACTGGCATTGTGTCTAAGGTTTCCGTGTGGTAAGTGCCTGTCTTTGTGGCCGCACGTAGTAGTACTTTAAAAATGCTAACTATTGGTGACAGAATGGATGTGGCATCATTTTAAAAAGACTGCCTCCTCTCCAAAGGAGTAAGCTACGGGAGAAAGTTTCTCTTAGTCAGGAGTCAGAGAAGATCTGAACACATCTCAAGGTGATCGAGGGTGACCAGACTGGGAGAAATTCCCCTCTACCTTGAACCCCGATTTTCTCATCTATCCAAAAGAACCAACACTTTCTCTGAGGACTGTATGTTTAAAACGAAGGGAAAACACCAGGGACCATGCTGAGCATGTAGTAGGGCTGTCGTAATGGCTTGAAGGTGGAAGCATGATGTAGTTTTGGAATCAGAACATCTTACGTTTAAATCCATGTTCCATCTGGATGCAGGCCACTTGTTATAGGCTGAATTGTGTTTCCTCAAAATTCATATGTTGAACTCCCGCCCCTCATACCTCAGAATGTCACTGTATTTGGAGATCTGGCCTTTAAAGAGGTGATTAAGGTAAAATGAATTCATATGGGTAGGCCTTAATTCAATATGACTGGTGTCATTACGGAGGAGATTAGAACACAGACGCACATAGAGGGATGATGATGTGAAGCCGCAGGGAGAGGACCGCCATGTGCAACTCAAGAACAGAGCCGTAGAAGAAACCAACCCAGGGGTGCCTGGGTGGCTCACAGGGTTGAGTGTCCGACTCTTGATTTTGGCTCAGGTCATAATCTCATGGTTCATGGGATCGAGCCCCCAGGTCAAGCTCAGCAATGATGCCATGGATCCTTCCTAGGGTTCTTTCTCTTCCTCTCTCTCTGCCCCTCACTGGCTCTCTCTCTCTCTCTATAGGTAGATAGATAGATAGATAAAAACTAACCTTGCCAACCCGTCTCCAACTTCCAGCTTCCAGGAAGAAAGACTAAGAAAACAGATTTCTATTATTTAAAGCACCCAGTGTATGGAACTTTGCTATGACAGCCCTAGATGACTGATCCACTATTTAACTTCTTTGAGGCTCAGTTTCCTGCTGTATAAAAACGGATATCCATCCCGATCTTCAGGGAAGTGTTGCAAGGCTTAGACATGATTTATGGAAGGCAGGTATGGGCACTCTATGAATGATGTCTGGAAGTTGTAATGATGACCATAATAGTAGAAAGAGGGTTGGTGATAGGAAAAATATTGTTGACTCTAGCCCACAGGGCTATTGAGGGGATCAATTGAGGGGATGATAATTTTGATGTGGAATATAAACTTCATCCTCCGGAATCAAAGTGCCTGAATGTGAACCTTGGCTTCACCACTGACAATGTACGTGATCTTGACTATTCTAAATCTCCCCAGGTTTCGATTCCCAACCCATTAAACATAACACATAGCCCACTGCATTGAGTTGTTAAGAAGAATGGTTAACACCATGGGATACTTATTACTATGTGTCAGGACCTGTCTTAAGCCCTGTATTAACTTATTTAATATGCACAAATGGTTGGGGATTTGGTAATTTGGTTATCCCTATTTTTATAAAGTAAAGAATCTATGGCATAGAGTGAGAAAGTCTTCAAGTCACAGAGTTAGCCAAAGGTGTAGCTGGCATTCAAACTTGCACAGAAAAACAGAAATGAAAGAGTAGAATGGTAGCTCATTAAACATTATCTCTTTGAACTTATTGTTCCTTCCTAGTCTTTGTTGCCGGTTTCCTCTTCAACTGGAAGGAAGCGTGGGTCACGTTCCTACCAGGACTGGAATCTTAATCAGAGAGTGTTTGGAGACCTGTCCACTTCTGAAACAATATACTGGCATAAACGCCTTCGAGGGCTTTCCTTCAATTCCTGGCTCCCCTGGGGTAGACGTTAGTGCTCTCTGACTCCTGAGAACATGGTTCTGGCCCCTTTTGGGAGAGTGGGGCCATGTGACTAGGTCATCCAATGTAGGATGGACAAAAGTTATGTGTGTCGCTATTAGAGCATTTAACTGCTAGTTTGAGACCCTTCTGAACTCAGTTTCCCCTTGACACAATGACCAGCCGTGGTTGTGAGACTGCCTGTTCTGTCACCTGGATTCTTGAAAGACAGCAATGGCCACAGCATACTTCTGACACACAATAGACATGCGGCTTAAATGGGAAATAAGTTCTTGTTGATTTAAGCCACTGAGATTTCGGAGTTGATTGTTACTACAGTGAAACAGTCCATCTTAACTGATGCATCCATCCAATTTGCTCATTTTAATGTCCCGCCTCTTCCTCCTGGGAATCTTCTCTGCTTAATCACAACGCCCCAGGTCTTCTATCTCCTCCTCTGTTACTACCTCTTTCCTTCTACTTTTCGTTCTGTGTTTCGGTCCTGTGCAATTCCTTTCTACAGTCTTCCTTCAGTGGGGGTGTCTCCCTGGGGAAACATGAGTATACTTGAATTTAGGGACAGAATCATTCTGTCTGCCCTCCTTCTGTTTCAAACTAGGCTCAGAATGTGGAACCCATCCTAGGTTCTGCTCATGAAATGCAGCCACTAGAGCCTGATTTCTGAGGACTTAGACACACTCTGGGTAACTGCAGCCAAATCAAGCACTGCAGAACTTATCTTTCCAATGATAAGGCTGTGTCCAGCCATGACCGCATGGAGTATGTCCACTTAACAAGGACAAGAGAAGCTGATTTGTCCCTAAAGGGCTTTGAAATTCACTCCACTAGCATGAAATGGGTCAATAAAAACAAGAAATGAAATTGAGGTCAGAGACTTTCTCTGGAGAGACAGTAAATAGCATCTGAGGCCTCCTCCACACCCCTGTCCCCACGGTGCTGCTGCAGATTCATCGGCAAGGTGCCGATTAATAGCCAGAGGAAATGTCACTGCTGCGTGGTGTCCTGGGAACCACGGTCCTCTTTTCCCAGGAGGAAAGAGGAAGCTGTGAGGAAATTCTGCAAGCCAGGCTGCAACCATAACAGGCAAGATTGCTTCAATTGCTCATTCTATATTTGTAGCTAAAATCCCAGGGCTATGTTCATTGATTATAATTGGGGATTTGGCTAGGGTGTAAGCATTTTAAGGGCAGGGATTAGATCTCGTTGAAGATTATCTTCAGTACCTTGCACGGTCCATGCCATAGAATAAATGCTTATGATTTTTGATGAATGATTCAGTGGATATATGGATGTCTTAGTCTATTCGGACTGCTGTAACTAAAACACTGGGTGGTTTATAAATTAATTAATTAATTTATTTATTCATCACAATGCTGGAGGCTGGAAAATCCAAGGTTATGGCATTCACAGATTTGGTGTCTGGTGACAACCCGCTCCCTAGATGGCTGTTATTTCTAATGTCACTTCACATGGCAGGAAGACAAGGGAACTCTGTCAGTCCTATTTTATAAGAGCATGGGTCTCACTCATGAGGGCTCTGTCTTCCTGTCTTAATCACCTCCCAAAGGCCCCCACCTCCTACTACCATCACCTTGAGGGTTCGTATTTTAACATATGAATTTTGGGGGATGCAAATGGATAAAAAACATAAGTTGCTCGTTGGCTGTGTCCTCTATTAAATTATATCTATTCTGTCATGTGCACACGTGTATCCCCCACATTTGCCACAGCGTCCTGCTCAGCGCACCCCAATAAATGTTTGTGCAATTAATGGTCTAGCCATCTTTTACATTAGGAGACGCAAATGTTGCCTGGGTGAGAAAAGTCCACTCATACAATTAATTAAACACTTACCGAGTGTTGGCTGTGTGACTGTCCCTGCCAGCGACAGGGTTGAGGACACCAATGAGGCAAGACTCTGCTCTCCTCACTTTAGTGAAGAAGATAGGGCTTCCTGCTAAGGATCTGCAGGGCAGTAAGTAAAGAAAGCATGGGGGCAAATGAAAAAGAGAAAAAAATCTTCCCCAAAGACTGAAGGAGAGCAAGATATGGCCTCTGAGAGTGATGACCCTTGATGGGAGGGCTCGGGAGATGACAGGAGTTTGCTATGTGGATCTGTCAGAGGCAGGGTATTCCAGACAGAGTTTGTATCCATTTTAACACCTGGCCTTTCTGATAACCCTGGACATCTAACCAGCACAGGGACTGTGGGCCATCCTGAAAACCTTCCTCCAAACTTGGGCTTCCTGAATCTTAACAAGATACACTCTTCAATATGGTTTGTTCCATCTTTCAAAGCTCTATCAAGCCTCATCCCCTCTGGGAAACCTTCAGACTAATCTAGCAAAGATTTCTACTCTGTGGGCTCAGAATCTATCAGCTCTGTCTCAAGCAAGCTGTGTGATCTCAGGGAAGTCACCTTCATTTTTTTTCATCTGCTAAATTAGGGTTTCAAGAATACCCTTCCCTCGAAATCGCAGGATAATTAATGACACAGCACCTGGTAGTTCATCAACCTTTCAGTTCCTTGTTTTTTGTTTTTCTCATCTATGAAATGTTATGATAATAAAATGAGCCAACAAAGGTAGAACACTTAGAACAGTGAGCGGCACACAGCAAGCATATTTGAGTGTTAACTATTATAATTCCTACTACATGACATGTCCATTCCTTAACAGATACTGCTTGGTATTAATTATAATAATAGTACATGAGAGCCCTCTTTATTACTCTGAAGCTTCTTCCCACACTGATCTTGATCATTAAAGAATTGGTGGCCTGAGATCAGAGTTCCTGTTTGGAAATTCTAACTCCTGGCCCACGGTCCTTCGGTCATGGCACCAGCCAGCATGCTCCTTAGTTAAGAATCAAGGCTGGTGCACCATCCAAGCTTCAGGCGCTCAGCTCCTCTGAGCCTCCTGCCCTCCTCCTGGCTAGAGAACACCGTGGGCTTTGCCTTTTTCCCAGCAATGCTGGCAACGTAGGTTCTTATGCTGCTAAAAATATGCAGCTCAGGATTCAAGGTGAACCAGATGGACTGATTTTCAACTTGAACAAAAGATGAGACAGAAAGAATGTAGTATTTAGTGGCTTCTGCTTGGGGTTGAACGGGCTGGGAGAGGTAAGGTTTTATCTTAACTACTAAAGGATATTTTTTAATCCAATAGAGTTTCTAACTGGTTTGGTCAACAGTTATTAATGTAGATTCACTAGCAATGCCTTCTTAATGGAAGAGGGTGAGAAGCTTCCCAATTTGAGACACAGTCCCTCTGGCATTAAGGACTTACCCGTCTTCCAACTTGACTTTTATCTCTGGGCTTCCTCCCTGGTGATTCCCGGTCCTTGATGGTTACAGAAACTTAAGATTCAAAAACACTTAGAACCTTGTCTTCTAGGGGATTCTGTGAATCATGACTTCTGAACTAAAACTACATATGTAATATTTCTCCAGCAATAATGATGGGAGGTGTAGGTGCAGGATTTGCTCTGTATGGTTTACAGTGGACCTACAGCATATTTTGGTAATTAGGAATGCAGAGACTGAAGAAATGAAAATATTGCAAGAAATGTTGCAGTGCTTGGTATATTTAGTGAATAAAAAAGTAAAGAAAGTCTGAAGCCATGCACCACGGAAATAATCTTGATAATTTTCTAATGTTGACAATCGGTATCTATTGAATATTTTGGCTAGATCATAGGCTAGATACTTTCCAATACAACACTCCCTATAATCCTTATCAGCAGGGTGGTGACAAAGGAAGCAGTATGAGGCTCAGAAGAACTAGTAAGTTTGCCTAAGACCACACAACCAGGCAATGAAGAAGGAAGGATCAGACCAAGTCTCCAACATCAATGTCCCGGATGCTACAGCCAAGTCTGTCTTTAAGTCCAGGGACAACCAGAGTTTGAATTCTGAGTATGGCAGAGTGGGGTTTGTCCAGGTGGAGTCCCCAGTCTGCAGTATCGGTGTCATACGGGAATTTGCTAGAAATGCAAGTGCTCTGGCCCACCCAGACACACTGAATCAACAACCCTGGGGGTAGAACCAAGCCATCTGGACTTTTGAGCAAGTCCTTTGCATGATTCTAACGACTACTGTTGTGTCAGTAACGTTGGCGAGAGCCTCAGAAAGGCAAAGGAAATTGCCTACAATCCTAGAACAGCACTAGGTTTTGAAATGAGGTTCGTCTTTCCTTAAACTTGTAATGTTGCATGAGGTGTTTTCTAGTGTAGAATAAGTTCTTTAGTGTCTGAGCTTTAGTTTTCTTAGCTGCCAATTAAAAACAGTGGCCAAAGATGAAGATTCTGGAAATCAATAGCATATCTCCTATTTACTAGTCATGTGGCACAGGCAATTTGTTAATCTCTTTCTGATCTGGTTCCTCACCTGCTAAATGCCTCTTCAGGTTGTCGTGGCAATCAGTGAGAAACTGCCTGATCAGTACCTTTGCACAGTGCCTGGCACAGAAAAGAAGCTCAGTGACATGTGAGTCTGTTCATGGACATTAATAGCTCATCTTCTTTCTCTCTAAATAAAATGGACAATATCCTTACCCAGTGCCTGGAGCATAGTAGGTGCACAGTAAATGCTCAGTCCTTATGGTTCTTTCTAATGGAGGCTTCTTTTATTCTCCTTGACAAGGTAAGTATCTCCCCAAGTGGTGTTTCACCTCCTGGATCTTCTCCCTGCAGCCAACTCCCTTAATGTCAAGCAGTGAAAGTGGATCCCCAGGAAATAAATTCCAAAGCTATTGTAATGGAAAGAGTCAGCTTCAGTCAACTTTACCATTAAACTCTTAATAAGAGAGTCTGCCCTATAAGGGAGTCGCCTTGCAGCACTTTCTCCTAAGAACTCTGGTTATTAACTATAACTCCCTGGAGATGTACTGCCCCGCCCCCCGCCTCCCCCCCCAACCCTTTCAGAGCAGCCTCTGTTTTTCTCTAAGGAAGCCCTGGAGAGTCTCTGCATCCCACTTGGTAAAACAGTGATTTAATAAGATGCTTAATTATATTTGAACCAACAACGATATTTTACGGAATACTGTAATTGCATTTTCCATTTTGCTAGAAAATCGAACGCTGAGAAGCCTGTGAACTTGTCACATCAGTGTGCAGCCTGGACAACTGACAGACCCAACACCAAATGCTGTGGTTCCTTTTGCAATCGTCTGTAATTCTCCAACTCTGAGCAACAGGTTTGGAGGTCTCTCTGAACCCAGCTCCAGAGGAAACACTCGATACACAAGTATAACTTAATTGGCAATGTAGATGCGGACATTAAGGAAGGCTGGGTAGACAGGAATTGTATACAAAGAGCCTACAGCTACAAATGTATAATCTTGTAACAAAACTGCACCATCACCTCTGGTAAGTCTTAATTTACTTATGTCTGAAATAAGAATAATAATAATGCCCATGCTGCTGGTAACGGAGTGGTTTAAAAGATACCACTGCAGCTAATGGCTGGACCTAGTAGGTATTCAATAAAACAAGAGTCTTCCCTTTGGTCCAAGGAGACAGCCTAGAAAAACTGACTTCAGTGTTTAAAAACAAACAGGAAAACAAAGAAAAGTGGGACAACAATGCCCCCAGACTTTGCTTAGAGGAAGGCTCAGAATAATTAAAGCAAAGTCATGCTGGTGCTTTGCCCGTCTGTGCTTATCACTCAGCTCCTTGGCACAGTTCTGCATTGTCTTTACCTTTGTCCCCTACCGGCTGCAGATAGCGCCGGTGACAAATTGCTGTTTCCATGAATCACAGGGCTGTTAATCCCCATCGTGTCTCCTTAAAACACATCCCTGCATATCGCGTGATGCTGTGCTTTCTTTACAAATCTTTTAGTTGCCTAGTTACTGGGCTAATATTGATAATACCTGCTGCATTGCGTACCCAGCTCCTCTCTGTGGTATGCGGGGTCCCCAAAGCACCCTGTGGGCATGCTTCTGTCCCCAAACTGCTCCATGGGAGTTTTTCAAAAGATAGGCTTCAGCTTTCTCTGTTCTCAATACCTCATACACATCAAGACATGGCCCATTAGGGGCATCTGGTGGCTCGGTAGGTTAGCCATTCGACCTTGGTTTTGGCTCAGGTCATGATCTTACAGTCCTTGAGTTCGAGCCCCGTATCGGGCTCCATGCTGATAGCATGGAGCCTGCTTGGTTTTCTCTCTCTCTCTCCCTCTCTCTGCTCCTCCCCTGCTTGGGCTCTCTCTGTCTCTCAAAATAAATAAATCAGTTAAAAAATTTTAAGACATGGCCCATTATAAGCACCAAGGCAGTTTGGATGACACGGATGTGTCCCAAATTTGGGACCAGAAGTTTATAATCTTAAGAGTCTTATAGAGTCTTTAATTTTTTAAATATTTTACGTTTCCATACTAAAAACAAACCTGCTCATTATTTAAAAGTTGCAAATCATTAGGGGCGCTTGGGTGTCAGTCAGTTAAGTGTCTGACTTCAGCTCAGGTCACGATCTCATGGTTCACCAGTTTGAGCCCCACGTCGGGCTCCGTGTTGACAGCTCAGAGCCTGGAGCCTGCTTCAGATTCTGTGTCTCCCTCTCTTGGCCCCTCCCCCGCTCATGCTGTCTCCCTCTCAAAAATAAATCTAAAAATATTAAAAATGGAAAAACATTGAAGTTAAGAAAAGAATAAAACATTATATATCTACATGAATATAGATAGGCATCTTTTTATCTAGATATAAATATACATATATAAGTATAGATATAATATCACCTAAAGATAATCTCTATGAATGCCATGACACATTTCCTCCCAATGGTTTTTTCTATTCATAGTTATTTTTTTAAATTTTGGTGTTTATAAGATAGCACTTACGTGAAACTTTTAAACTATCCTCTCTATACGCATGCTTTCCTGATAGATTCTCTCTATAAACATAATTCAAGTGACTGCATACTATTCCTCTGAGTAGAGGCATCAGCTTCCTTGACGCTTCCTCTAATGTTGTCCTTACAGTGTTTTTAATTTTAAATTACTTCTTATCATAAGTAATTCTATGGCGGGCTACATTATAGGGCCCATAAAGCTGGCATTCCAGCAGAAGGAGACAGATCATAAACAAGAAATGTAATAAATAAATGAAATAGTACATAAGGGATAAAGGGGAGAGAGGACAGCAGAGGGACAGTTGCTGCTTTAAATACAGTGGTCAGGGTAGGCCTCACTAAGACTGAAGACTGGCAGGAAATAAGGAGGTCAGACACCCCAAGATCTGGTAGAAGATCCTTTCCGGAAACAAAAAAAAAAAAAAAAGAAGAAGAAGCATGCAAAGGCTTTGAGATAGAAGAATTAACAAGTGGAGACAAAGACAATTTAGTGTAATTGTGCAGGGTCTTGCAGTCTGTGGCAGAACAGCCCCAGGCTGCTGAGATTCCATCTCAAATGCCAAAGTTTCCGAACCTGGAAGCATCAGATGACAGAGTGAGCAGGCAGTCTTAACACTGCCCCTAGTCTAACTAAGCCTTCGACACGTTTCTTCCTGAACACGACCTGCCTTTTTGTAGAGCGTTTGCTTCAGAAAACTTCCAGTCTTAAATTCTTTCTCTGTCCCTTTGAGATGTAAATCTTCTCCCAGACTGTTGCAAGTTTTATAACCCAGAAATGTCTTTCTCAAGGGCCTGGGAGCCATCTTTAAAATATACTCATCTGAGGAGAGAGTACGCCTACTTCCTAGTCTCATCTCCATCACTGGTCGTGCCAACGTTATCATCTCTCACTTGGAATACTGCAATGACTTCTTGGCCAGTCCTCTACGTGTTTACTCCTCATTGTTTATTCTCTATAGAGCAGGCAGAGAGCTCTTTTGAAAGTCACACTGTATCCTACCTCTACCCAGGCACCTCCAGTTGTTTTCCATTACCCTTTCCATAAATTCCTAAGTCTTTCCTGGCTCCTCAAGGCCCCGCCTACTTCTCTGACTCAACACTATGCTCTTAGGTTCTCTTTCACTCCATCCCAGCCATTTCGGCCAATAACCCACCCACCCCGAGGGCCTCGGACCCTGCTGTTGGTACGGCGCAGATTCTCTGTATGGCTTCCATTCTAACTATTCAGCTACCTCCTGACATATGCTTTTCTCAACCCATCTAATTGTCCCGTCTGAAAATGTAAATTTTGTCACTGCAGCTTGCTTTCCTAATACGTACCTACCAGGACCAGACATTATGCGTTTATTATTGTCTAACTCCCCCTCCTCCCTAGAAGGTAAGTTCCATTTTGTTCACTGCTACATTTTTTGTAGCCTCACAAGTGAACAGTAAGTGTTGAGAGAGTGAAGGATAAGTAAAAGACTCTGAGGTGTCTGGTTGTTTAAAAACAATGGTTCAACTTCCTCAATTTACTTATCCACCAAATCCTTTTCCATGTAACACTTCTCAATATGGAGCAAAATCAAAAGCATAGATAGTGGCAGCTTAAAGGTGGCTGAAAGATCTTTGATCTTGCTCTCATCAAGAAGCAGGGTCTATGTTGTCTCCACTTGAATGTGGGTAGTCCCTACGATCGCTTTCTGCAGTAGAATGTGGCAGAAATGGTGCCATACCAGTTTTCTGGGTGCAGATTGTAAGAAACTGTCCGCATCCACCTCCTGCCCCTTGGAAAACTCTCTTAGAGCCCTGAGGTGCCATACGCTAAGTCTGATTATCCTGCCAATGCCGTGCTTGAAGGGTGTGCACCCATAGGTGCTCCAGTCAGCAGTCTCAGAAGAGCACAGCCTTCTAGCCATAGTCCCAAGGCACCAGACAAATGAAAGTAGGTATCTTGCACTCTCCACACCAGCCCGTCTGCCAGGGAAATACTACGGTCTCCACTGAGACAGAAGAGAAGGATCTGCTATGGAGCCCAATCTAATTTCCTCACCACAAAAGCACGAGATGTACGAAAATGATTAATGTTTTAAAAACAACAAACCAACCTACCTTTGGGTAATTTATATGGAGCCATAGATTACTGGAATATTGATACAATCCATTCTTTTCATTTGGAGAGGAAAAAAAAAAAGATCTGGAGAGGAGAAAGTCACTTTGCCAAGGTGTCTTAGCAGAACTGGGACCAGACCCCTATCTATCCAGTGTTCTTGCCATGAGCAAAGGGTTTTAGGAGTTGCTCTGGACCCCTTCCTCCTTCTCTCGCATGGGCTGTCCCCTTCAGTTGAAACCAACATTTGTTGAATACACTGTGGGTGTCAAACCAGACCCGGGAACATGTACATACTCATTTCATTCAGTCTCTCTAGCCAGAGGAGTTCTTTAGGAACCAGCCAGTGTGGACCAGCAAAGAGGGATGTCATCAAAGCTATAAAATGAGAGGCAAGTCCAGCCAGAGTGTAAATTGACCAGAATATATTTCATTCTCCTGGCTGCGAGGCCTCACACTTTTGAATGAATATGTGCTTAACTATTTATAATTGACCTTTGCACAAAGGAACATGAAATTTTTATAGCCCAAAGCTTCATTTATTAACTTTACTGGAGTGTAAAATATTTCTGTTTGCCATAAATTTATACCAGGACAAACAATATATATGCTAATTAGTAGTCATGTCGTTGTCTGCACGCTGTTGTGTTGGCCGGTCATTTCCAACAGGCAAAATAGCAGAATTCAATCGACAGATGACAATTGAATGGCTTGATACTCGCTGTTCAAACAGTGAAGTCTGGAGTGGTGAATTAATGGTGTTCATTATAACGAGTCCATTTCCTTTTCATTTCCTTTATAAATTAGTCCAGGTAACACGCTGAGTCCCTTCAAGAATGGCTCCCGGGAACCTGCTGAGATACACCTGCAAAACCCACAACTCAGCAGAATCCCTCCGGCTCTCATCCTGTGGTTTTCATGTTCCTTCTGGAGTTTCAAAAACTCACTGATGTTTCAGGTGTGGAAGGAACCTTAGAGATCATCTCTACTGGTTTCACAGAGAAGGGGACTGAGACTGAGAGTGGTTAAGCGTGTTGCCCAGGGTCACATAGAAAGGCAGCGTTGGAGTCAGAGCTCAGGAGTAGGTCTCAGTAAAAAATAAAGCTGGGAAACCCCTGAGCGATCATCACTGTGTCCTATCTATTTAAGAGGTGGTAAAATAAAGGATCGAGGAGGACAAGTTCAAATGCTATAGACCTCATGGAGCCTAAACAGAACTTGAGGCTTCACTCTACTCATTCATGTGTCCATCAATTTAAGAGATGTTTACTGAGTACCTACTATGTGCTAGGTGCTGGAGGTGAAATGGTTATCCAAGTACACATAGCCCCTTCCCTCACAGAGTCTAAAATATAGGGCAAGAAATATACATCAATGAAATTGTCACACAAGCATATACTAGCAAAATGTGACGGGCGCTATGAGTGTTAGAAGGGTGGGATATGGTCTAGTCAAAGGGGCTAGATATCATATGAGGGCTGAGATTGAATGAATAGAGATTGATAGGTGAAGTGTGTTGAGGTGGGTAAAACATAATTCTAAACAGAGGGAATGGCATGTGCAAGGGGCCTGAGGTACGAAGAAGCTTGGCCCATTACAGTAATTACAGAAAGCTTGTGATGGATGTGTGCCCAGAATGAGAAGGGATGAGTCTGGTAAGGTGGTCCCAGTTTTGATCATATTGAACTTTGTGGGGTTTAGTTCTTTGTCCTAAGACATAGGGAGAGCAAATCAAGGCTTAGAGGGGCATGCAAATGGCATGCAAAAATAGAACACTTTATTTCCACTGTAGCACATGTTATATTGAATTTCAATGTTGCTCCCATGGTTGGTCCTTAAGTGTAACCATTGCTTGAATCATGTCTATTTCTATCTTATATTTACAGCACCTAGTTCTTGGTATGTAAAGGAAATTTGTTCAGTTCTTGGTATGTAAAGGAAATTTGGAATGCTGCCTGCTGCATGAAAACACAATTTTCCCATCATCACCTACAAAACATTGGCAAAGAAGGGCCGACTGTTTTGTCTTTATATCACATGGATTATTCCTTCCCTTCTCCATCATGATATAAGTGTGAAGATGCAAAATATCCCAAAGCCGATCCTTCTTCGTCTTTGCTAACAACAAATAAGCCATTTTACTTCTCAGAACAATCTTCCAGCTAAATATTTCTCCGGTTATACATAATCTAAAGCCTCATGAAATTTTCTAGGAAAACTTTTGTTCCTCAATAAAAAGGAAAAATTAAACTGGTATGTCTAGCCAGCCTTCTTCTTGCCTTGATTTCAAATGCAATGGGTGGAGCTGCAGCAACCATCTTGTGACTAGGAGGTGACAAGGAAATGGCAAACAGAACTATTAACATACAGCTACCAGTCTCCATACTGTCAAGCCCTTACTCTGGATCCAAGTCCAACAAAAATAAATTTATTTGACCAATGAAAATAAATTTCTATTAGTTTTAGCCCTCTGGTTAGGCTTTCGGTTACTTGCAGGCAATTGTAGTTCTAGCTGATAGAAAGCTCTAACAAACTGCCTGTCACAAAATAGAAACTCAGTAACTATTCACTCTCTTCCAGACGCAGGCCACCCCCTTTCCCACCAAGCTATTTTTCTTATGCATTTCTCCACATTTTGCTCTCTTCATTTGGTTTATCATGTGTATTCAAATACTGCAGATAGAGATGAGATAGAGATAGAGATAGGGATAGAAATGAGAGAGGGAGAAATAGAAAGAGAGAATGAGGAGAAAGAGGTTACCCTGGGAAGCTTAAAACCCTGTTGGAAGATGAGGGGCTTGCACAGGTGAAATAGTAACACCATACACAAACCTGCTGAGAAATGGGCACAAGGTCTGTGTTGCAAATCCCATCTTGCCATCAACAACAGCAGAACTTTGGAAAGTCACATCACCATCTGGGATCTCTATCTACATTTGCAAAATAAGGAGGCTTAGATCATCTCAAATGCAGTACTTCTCAAAAGATATTCCACAAACCACCACATCTAAGCCCCCGATGAGGCTTGTAAAACATAGACCCCTGGGTCTGGACTTAGAGTCTCTGGGACTGAGAATGAACGATGGGCATCTCAAGCATGCTCCTGCAGTTGTTAATAGCACTTGAGACCCATTGTCAAGTTCTACTCTTGATCTAGGATTCTCTAATTTACTTGGGACGAAGTACAAACTCTATATTTTAGATGTGCAGTTAAGGCGGAAGCCTGATGCTTTAAAGCATTGTTTTAATTGACTTAAGATGATTGAGAGCTAAGGCTCCAGTGCAGCTGGAGATCCCAGCTCCTCCCGAACAAGAATCAAAGTTTACTGACAATTGCTGAATTAAATTATAGGAATCTCCACGGTGTTTGCTGCTGGAGCTGTTCACAGTGTTGTCAAAACACCCTCTGTGCATATGTATCTGTGTGGATGTATGTTTGAACACATGCATGCCTGTGTATAAATATATGCATGGTCACATATGGATGTGCACATGGGCTATCCACAAACAGACTAATGTTTGTGCATAGGGATCAAGTATGCATCGCTATATACAGCTACATGTGCTTACAGACACACATTTCTGAATATTTGTACTTACACATTCACACGAGATTACACACATGTATATAAATGTACCATGTTTTGCACCATTTGTTACTGATTTAAAACCGAGTTGTGAATAGAAAATAGTAAAAATCTTTATTTGATAGTCCCCGAGGTGTGGGAAAATAGAAAAGACTATTGGACAATTTGCAGAGGTTAGACTCAGGATGTTAATTTCATTTAGTTTCTTGAAATATCTTCTTATAAATGTTTTTTTTTGTGGGGGGGGGGAGGTTGTGTTAATTTTCAGTGAGGACAGAATGCTGGGCTTCTTGTTCCAGCACTATGCATAACACATTGGATGTTCTTGGGCAAGTCATGTGATCTCCATGGGCCACAGTTTCCCATTCTTCTTCTATAGTCTTAGAGTCCCTTGTTCAAACCTGAATGACAACATTTACAGTTTGTGTCTATTTTCCTTAGACTATTAATGTCCCTTTGGTAATAGGAACTACATCTTATTCAGCTCCATTTTCCCAATGTCTAGGAGAGAACCTAGCATGTTATAACGGTGATAGTGATGATGGTGGTGATGGTGATGGTGATGGCGATGATGATGATGGTGATGGTGATGATATTACTGATGATGGTGATGATGGTGATGGCGATGATGATGATAATGGTGATGGTGATGATGGTGATGGCGATGATGATGATAATGGTGATGGTGATGGTGATGATATTACTGATGATGATGGTGACGATGGTGATGATTGTAATGGTGATGATGATGGTGATGGTGATGATATTACTGATGATGGTGATGATGGTCATGGCGATGATGATGATAATGGTGATGGTGATGATGGTGATGGGGATGGTGATGATGATGATGGTGATATTACTGATGATGATGACAATGACAGTGATGGCGATGATGATGATGATGGTGATGGTGATGATGATGGTGATGGGGATGATGATGGTGATGATGGTGATGATATTACTGATGATGATGATGATAATGGTGATGGTGATGATGGTGATGGGGATGATGATGCCAATGACAAGTGAAACTAGTATTTACTGAACTTCACTTTTAAGTACTTTACAAGGACAACATCATTTAATTTTTACCACAAACCTTGAAGCAAGTACAATTGACCCTTAAACAACAGGAGTTTGAATTGCACACATCCACTTATAAATATTTTAAACACATGTTTAATTCCAGAATAATTAAAATACAATGTTGTATTAGTTTAAGGTGTATAATATAGTGACTCATCAGTCCTATACATTACTCAGTGCTCTTCATAATAAGAATATATATATATTTCTTATAAAATTTTTATATTAATATATATTTTTATAATATACATATATTATATATATTATATATATAATATATATAATATATATATATTTTAGAGAGAGCAAGCATGCATGTGTGTGCACACAAACAGGAGGGGCAGAGAGAGAGAGAGAGAGAGAGAGAAAGAGAATCTTAAGCATACTCTATGGTCAGCATGGAGCCCAATGCAGGGCTTGATCCCATGGCCCTGGGATCATGATTTGAGCTGAAATCAAGAGCTGGATGCTCATCTGACTGAGCCACCCAGGTGCCCCATGGTAAGTATACTAGTGTACTCTTAATCCCCCTCACCTATTTCGCCCATCCTTCCACCCATCTCCCCTCTGGTAGCCATCAATTTGTTGTCTATTGTTAAGAGTCTTGGCTCTTTTCTTTTCTTTGTTTCTTTGTTTTATTTCTTTTTCTTTTTTTTTAAACTTGTTTTTTCATGTTTATTTTTAAGTGAGAGAGACAGAGTGCGAGTTGGGGAGGGGCAGAGAGAGGGAGATACAGAAATGAAGCAGGCTCCAGGCTCTGAGCTGTCAGCACAGAGCCCAACACGGGGCCCGAACTCACGAACTGAACTGTGAGATCATGACCTGAGCCAAAGTCGGATCCTTAACTGACTGAGCCACCCAGGTGTCCCTTATTTGTTTTATTTCTTAAATTCCACATGTAAGTAAAATCATAAGGCATTTGTCTTTCTCTTATTTATTTCACTTAGTATTATGTCCTCTAGATCCATCGATGTTGTTGCAAATAGCAAGATTTCATTCTGTTTAATGGCTGAGTAATATTCCACTGTGTGTGCATATGTGTGTGTGTGTTTGTGTGTGCATACCATTTATTTATCATTCATCTATTGATGGACACTTGAGCTGCTGCCATAATTTGGCTATTGTAGATAATGCTGCAATAAACACAGCAGTGCATATATCAACGTGTTGTAGCCTTTACATAAATACCCAGTAGTGGAAATATTGGTTCATATGGTAATCTATCTTTAACTTTTTAAGGAACCTCTATACTGTTTCACACGTGGCTGCACCGGTTTGCATTCCTACCAACAGTGCGCAAGGGCTCCTTTTACTCCACATCCTCACCAACACTTGCTATTTCTTGTGTTTTTGATTTTCGTCATTCTGACAGGTGTGAGGTGATATCTCACTATGGCTTTGATTTGCATTTCCCTAATGACGGGTAATGTTAACCATCTTTTCACGTGTCTGTTGTCCAACTGTATGTCTTCTTGGGAGAAATGTCCATTCATGTCTTCTGCCTGCTTTTTAACTAGATGATGATGATGATGATTTGGTGTTCAGTTGTGTAAGTTCCTTATACCTTTCAGATACTGAACCTTTATTGGATATGTCACTTGCAAATGTCATCTCCCATTCAGTAGGTTGTCTTTTAGTTTGTTGATTGTATGAATTTTTAAAATAAATACGGTACAGTACTAAAAACATATTTTCTCTTCCTTATGATTTTCTTAATAACTTTTTTCTCTATTTTATTATTAGAGTACAGTATATAATTCATAGAACATACAAAATTGGTATTCATTGACTGTTTATGTTATTAGTAAGGCTTCTGGTCACAGAAGACTATTAGTGGTTGAATTTGGGGGACTCGAAAGTTACATGTGGATTTTCAACTGCATGGAGTGTTGACACCCCACACCCCTGCATTGTTCAAGAGTCAGCTACACTACCATTCTCCCTGTTTTGGGAAGATTTTGGCTCAGAGAAATCAACTAACATGCTCAGGAGTACCAGGCTAGGAACTATCATAACTTGAATTCAAATCCAAGTCTGCCTGACTCTGAGAGGTCATATGGACCACGTACTGCTTAGTAAAGAGTTATTAAATGATGCATTATAAGAATGATATTTAGTAGAATGGATTGGATTCCCAAAGAGCCTCATCTACAGAGAACAGATTCTGGTTTAGAGTCACATAGGAGAGGCACATTTTAACGTTGAAAGGGATCACAAAAGTCCCCAGACACATAGGGAGGTAAAGTGACCTGTTCAAGGTTGCATGATTATAGTTACCGTGGCAATAATAAAGATAGGATACTGTATTCTTCATTCCCAGCCCAAGTGTGCTTTCTACCATTGCAGAGGGCTTTGTATCCTTTTCTCTTTTCATACAAAAAGACAAAAAGACTTCAAGGTTACCTTATGGTATCTATAACAAGCAAATCAATGGAAGTTTCCTCCACACAAACATGAGTTGCAATTATCATTGTTATTATTATAATTCTGCTGTTTGTGCCTCTTCTCCCTGTTAGTTCCCAGAATCAGTGGACAGACACCAGGACAGGATAATTAAATACGCTGAAGTGCTTGTCATGACTCCACATGAATCCAGGAGACAGAGCTTTCATGGACCAATCACCTCATTCCCCCAAAGTGCTCCCTCTCATAATTAAAAATTAAACCGTTTTCCAATGAAATAATTTTGCTCATTCTTCTTGCTCCCGCTCCAGTGCCTGTGGCACCAGCTAAATTTCGAATTAAATAATTCAGCTGCAATACATTTAAAATAGATCACGTTGAGCGCTTCACTTCCGATTGGCTGCAAAACCAGGCCAATTGAACAAGATTCTCATGGATGTCACCCGCCAAGGGTGTGCAAGGCATGGGATTCCATTAATGAGGGATGATCACCTTTCCCTATTTTCTTATTCCCAGGCTCTGGCACAGTGAAACTTTCCCCCTCTTTAAACCATTTTGTCTCATTTTTATCCCTTTGTTCTCATTTTCCTCCCCTTTGATCAAATCAAAATCTTCCTTTAGAATACAGATTCCTCCCCCATTTTGCTTTTCCGGTCGTCAGTTCTCAGCTTGCTTTCAACATCTGCTTGTTTGCCAAGGCAATAGAGACAGATTACCACTCTCCCCCTGTGCCGTGCAAGGAGGAAGTAGAAGACAGGAATGGATTAAGGGACTGTGCTGAGTCAAATACTCTCTCCTCCTGGGGCTGCCAGTTTTCATCTGGCTCAGGCTGCCAGGATCTCAGAATCATTATTTCATTTGACAGATAATACTGTAACAATAGTCTGCCCTGCTAATGGTCCTCACCTGGGGAGCCAGCATGGCAGCGAGAGGTGCTGTGGCAAAAAAAAGAACCCTGATGGGGAGGAGGCAGGGGTCTGATGTGCGGATGTGTGATCCTGAAGGAGCCGCTTAATCACTCTGGACCTCAGTTTCCTCAACTGGACCCTACTCTGCCTAGACAACATAGTTTTATCTATTCTCAGGCTCACAAGCAAAAGGGAAATTTGAAGCACAAATGACTTCCAGAGAAGGTCAACCAGGATTATGAGTTAATGAGGCCAGCCGAACAAGAGATATCAATCGCTAGGGAGGGGGAGGGATGTTCCTCTTCTCTACAACTCAAGTATCTGCCGAGGGAGGGAAATCTTATCCCATTGCAAAAAAAAAAAAAAAAAAAAAAAAAGGGGGAAAGAGACTTACTGTTTCTCTCTGGTTTTACTTTCCCTCTTCCCCAGAGGATAAGTATTCACTTACATGGTTGCTGTTTGAGAGGAAAACACTGGCTTCGCTCATCTCGTCCCCTTCTGAGCTGCCTCTTTGTAGAGCCGGCCCCTGTCCACAGGACCTACACGTCTGCCTTTTCCCAGTGGATAGTTTACAGAGGCAGTCTCTGCCCAGATTGGGGTCAGGACATGGGGAGCACTCAGTGACCCAGTGCTGCATACAACGGGTGGGTAAATTTAATTCAGAGGTGAGGTAAAATAAAGCCCTTAATGACTGCTGACCTGGTTTACCTTCCACATAAGCTTTGTCAGTAACAAATCGGGGAGGTTTTAGTTTCACTGCTGTGTTTCTTGAATCTTATTTCTTAATAAGCTCTGATCGTTGTAAAGGAAAAGTGGTATTGTTTATTAATGTTCTAAAACTTAATTTTTTTCTTCCTGCCGGGGGCCGAGGAAAGATAGGAAATGCTATTAGGTAGAAGGGACAGGTTAGCTCCTTAAAGCTCTACAGAGCCACTGAGGACCATCAGAAGTTGTTACAGAGAACCTGAAACAGTAGTGGGGAACTCTCCCGAGGTGGCCAGCTCTTCATCACAAGGGGCATCTAAACCATGGTGCTATCGAGCACTAGTCTGTAATGTTAGCGCTCAGTGGTTTCCTTTGATGTAGAAATGGAAGATAAGATTGTGGGGGGTGTTTGGGAACATCCCTGGGTCCTGCTTCCCCTGTGCAAGTCTGTTACTTTCTTCTACAAGGGCTTCCCAGTGGTGAATGCCAGGATAGCTGTGGTCTTGAATAATTAATGACTGCATTTGTCATTTGCAGAAATGTGTTTATATAGAGAGAACACGAGTCTACGACGTGGCACTAAGGAACTAGTAAGCGTCTCTCCTCGTCAGTGCACTCAGTGGGGGCACACGCACACACTTGCACACACATGTGCACACTCATGTATACACAATGCACACGCACTCATACAAATACAAGAATAAAAGGAAATGGAAATCTATAAAAAAGAAATGTGGAATCTAGGTCCAGAGAGACTGCCACGTTATGATGCTTCTGACTCAGGCCTACCAGCCAGAGGTATACGTGTACATAGGAGACAAAAAATTGGGAACCCCAGGGGCGCCTGGGTGGCTCAGTCGGTTAAGCCCCTGATTTCGGCTCAGGTCATGATCTCAATCGAGGATTGTGGGTTCGGGTCCCACATCAGGCTCTGTGCTGACAGCTCGGAGCCTGGAGCCTGCTTCAGATTCTGTGTCTCCTTCTCTCTCTGCCCCTCCCCTCTTACGCTCTGTTTCTCTCTATCTCTCAAAAATAAATGCTAAAAAATTTTATAATAAAAAAATTGGGAACTCCATTGTGTGGTGTGGCTGCCAGAAACATGGAGGCCACCATGGTTAGAGACCTGAGGAGGAGACAAACCATCATCACACATTATCGCAAAGAGGCTGGTGTCTTGTCAACGTACTTTCAGAAACTCATGCTTGATCCTGGGTGCTGCTCACTGGTACATCCCAAAAGGACTATGTTTCTTGGTCATATCTGACTCTCACTGGACTGGATCTGGAGTGGGGGAGACTGCCAGCCTCACAGGAATGGAGGTTCTGAGGCTTGGGTTGGTCACTGAGAAGGGTCCCTTCATTCCCAACTTTCCTCTGTTCCGAGGTGTCACAATGGTCACCGAAATGTGAGCACTGAAGTCATCATGCACTTTCCATGCTCTTGTTTTTTTGTTAGTGTGTGTGTGTGTGTGTGTGTGTGTGTGTGTGTGTGTTGGTGTTGTTTTTAAGTTAAATATTAATTGACAATCAAGAAAGCATGGGATCCATAGTCAGTGGCGAAGGGTGGAGAGCAGGTAGGTGGCGAACCTATTCATCCACAGATTCCACATCTGGGGTGTTGAAACTGGCACGTTTTTGTTTGCAGGGTTCTAGCTGGGTCTGGGAGGGGGAAAAAAGTGCAAAGTAATTTGGAGAGAAGAACAAAATAGAAAGTGCCCTTTCCTGAATAAGACCCCTTAATTTTCCACTAACCCAGTGCACAGGACAGTGGGAAAAAATCCTAGATTTCATGGCTGAAGACCTGAGTGTGAGTTCTGTGCTTCTGGGTAAGTGACTTAACCCCCTGTACCTTAGCTTCCCTCATCCATTAACTGGGGAAGGTCCTAGTAGCAACCCTTCCCTCACATGAGAGTGGTCATAACTGCAAGAAGTAATAAATATTAAAATACTATAACATTGAATATGCTAGAGTCCTTGTTGTTTCCCTACCTAGGGTTTTGTGAGATTTCTGAGGTTAAATTAATTGAATGCCATGAATGTATTAAAGACCCTGATAAGCCCTGCTATAAGTAAACAGAGTATATATGAAGAAACAAAAATCTTATTTGGTTTTGAAACCTAGTAGTTTCCAAATCTAACTTTACCCTTGAACTCAGTCTCCTGGAAGCACCATTTAATGTCCCCTTTCACGTGTTTTGAGGAGTGGGAGGTCATACAAAGAGCTTCTATTTTGAAAGACAATTGAGCATAGGGTAGGAGTGGGATCAGCCTCCAAGTCAAGGAAGGCACCGAAGATCATAACGTGCCACCCGCCCTCCACCCCCAAGTGTTTAGCTTAACAGTTCTGCCGAAAGTCTGGTCATGGTTTGTCTCAGTGAGCCATTAAAAACGTCATGACTACACCATCCCCAGAAGTTGGGGTTCAGTGGAGATTCGGACAAGCTCCTTTCCTTATGGGGACTTCAAGTCCCTCATTGTCCTAGAAGGCAAATATCTCAGATCACTGTGAATTACATAGACCATCAGCATCAGAATTACTTGGGCTTAAAAACAGATTCCTGAGCTCCAGACCTGGGACGGAAGCAGAACATGAGCGTTATCAGCCATTTCTCCCATGGGGGAATTTCATTCCCGCTGCAGTTTAAAAGCAGTGGTCGAGGGGAAGTCTGGGTGCCTCAGTCAGTTAAGCGTCCAACTTCAGCTCATGATCTCACAGTCTGTGAGTTCGAGCCCCGTGTCGGGCTCTGTGCTGACAACTCAGAGCCTGGAGCCTGCTTTGGATTCTGTGTCTCATTCTCTCTCTGCCCCTCCTCCACTCGTGCTCTGTCTCTGTCTCTCAAAAATAAATAAATGTAAAAAAATAAATAAATAACAAATAAAAGCAGTAGTCGAGAAAAGTCTCAGAGCCATATCAACCAAAGCCATCCCTGGCTTTCCGGATGTCCACATACTTCAAGTGTCCAAAGAAAAAATAGAGATCAGGAACCCTGAACAAAAGGCAGCCTCTCTCCACTGGGAAAACTGCGTAAGACAAGGCTCCTTACCTGAGAAGTTCTCCAAGCCCTGTGTTTAAGGCAAAGCAGAACCAGCCTGTTATCAAAGCTTTCCACTGTAATTCTAGAGAAGCTTCACGCATGCATACACAGATCCCTCTCTGAATTGGCCCGTCTGAAGCCAGGACCGTTGGAGTGAAACATAAAATATCACAGCATTGATTTAATGGCCTTTAAAAGTCCCTCCTGAGCGGCTGGGGAGCTCCTTGTCTGTATCCCTATGCACCACTGTGCTCGTAAAACTGTCACCATTAATCGCTGCCCAACATCCTGATAGTATTTGGGTCACACATCAAGGGGAGGGATGCGGTTTCTGAAGAGGTCTGGAATGTGGTTGTGGCAGCCTTAATCCTAGCCCACTTTTCCCAAAAGTGCGGCTTGTGGGTGCAGCGTCTGGCTTCTACTAAACACCTCACTGGACATAAAGGTACCACCTCTTTTCATTTGGAATGATCATTCTCTAAGCTGCCTGGAGCCAGAATCTGAATTTATTCCAAATGTTTCCTTCTTCTCCTGGGCCCTGGTAGTAATTAACCTATCCACATCTCTGTATTTCTTGGAATTTGTTTTCAATGGCTACCATTGTAGACCAGTGCTGTCCAATGGACACATAACACGAGCCATAAAGGTGAACTACATATGAAATTCTACATTTTCTAGTAGCCACACTCCAAAAGGTTGAAAAAAGGTGAAATTAACTTTTAACGTATTTAATAATATATTTATTTAATCTAATATATTCAAAATATTATTCCTTTAACATAGAATCAACATAAAAATTATTAATGCAATGTTTTACAAGCTTTTTTGGACCAAGTCATTGGAATCCAATGTGTATTTTTTTTTCAACTTTTTTTTTTTTTCAACTTTTTTTTTATTATTTATTTTTGGGACAGAGAGAGACAGAGCATGAACGGGGGAGGGGCAGAGAGAGAGGGAGACACAGAATCGGAAACAGGCTCCAGGCTCTGAGCCATCAGCCCAGAGCCTGACGCGGGGCTCGAACTCACGGACCGCGAGATCGTGACCTGGCTGAAGTCGGACGCTTAACCGACTGCGCCACCCAGGCGCCCCCAATGTGTATTTTTTACTTAGAACATATCTCACTCTGCATTAGCCACATTTCAAGTACTTAACAACCATGTGTGGCTACCATATTGGGCAGTGAAGTTCCAGACCAAAACAAGTGAGATGGGCAAATGATTCCCTTATCTATACACTCATGTGTTCTGAGCACTAACTATGGCACATACAGATCTGGGCACGTGGCTACAGAGATAAGTTATATGACATCTCTTCTCTCCTGGAATTTATGGTTAATTGGGGGGTAATAGACAATAAGGAAGTAGAAGAACAAGTGGAGAAAATAATTTCAGACAGCTCCAAAGGATATGAAGAAGCAGAAGGAGGAAAAAATTGGGTTGATATGATAGAAAGTAACTCAGAGAAAGGAGGAGAGGGCTGGGTTAGATCAAGTTCTAAAAGAAGAATCTCAGAACAGCGTCTGAATGACAAGAATTCATTTCTTTACTTTGTATGATAACAACCAGCATGCATTGTCTTAGGACCTGGGTGGTACAGAGTGCTATATGGAATATTTCATTGAATTACCGGTGCATGGTGCGTGAATAAGGATTCGACTATAGTGAATATTGGACTATAGACCTACACCAGCAAGAAGCACATTCCCAGGGACTTGAAATGTATTTTATGCATGGTACCTGCTCAATATATTTAATGGTTGGAGACATGAATAAAGAACAGCACCCCCTCATGAACTTGGTTTTGAGATCAAAAGGGGTAGTGGAAGGCTAAAGATGTTAATTCTGTTTCTTGTTAGTATGTTTGCTTTTTGGGTTGTGAGGTCCAGCCTGGTCGCTTTTACAAGAACGCGTTCATCCCTATCCCTGAAGATCAGATGATGACAGTTGATCTACCCAGTGGTTTTAAGAAAGGAGATTACGGGGCCCCTGGGTGGCTCAGTCGGTTAAGCGTCCGACTTCGGCTCAGGTCATGATCTCACAGTCCGTGAGTTCAAGCCCCGCATCGGGCTCTGTGCTGACAGCTCAGAGCCTGGAGCCCGCTTCGGATTCTGTGTCTCCCTCTCTCTCTGCCCCTCCCCCGTTCATGCTCTGTCTCTCTCTGTCTCAAAAATAAATAAACATTAAAAAAAAATTTTTTAAGAAAGGAGATCTTTGGGGGTCTATCCTTCCTAAGGCATGCAGACAGAAGATCAGGCTCAGAAAAATGTGCTCTTAAGCATCAAGATAATTTGTGAAAAGGCCAGGCCTTTCTTATGCAAGACATTTGCCAAGATAGGCAGAAATGAAATAAAATTAAAAGTGTCGGATTGGCCATTATATTTCACATCAGTAAGAGTTGGTGTGAGTTTTGCTGTTGTTGTTTTTTGAAGAGTTATAGTATTTTATACACTTTGAGGAGAACCTGCTTCAACAGATCAATATTTTCACAACAATAAAAAGTGATTCAGGAGAAGGGTCACCCAACAGAGTTTATTTTTATTGCAGTCAAATCTGGTTCATTAAAGAAAAAGATACTTTTAGGACTTTTATTTACTGTGTTTATTCATTTTTAGTACTTTTCTTTACCCTCCTCTTTCCTCTGTGACTCTGATCTAACCAACTATAGTTCTGTCAATAATAATGGCTAACACATATTAGCACTAACCAAATGCCAAACATTTTTGCTATCTACTTTAAATGAATGATCTCATTTGATACTCAGAAAGCCCTATTATTTTGGGAAAATTGTTATCTTAACTTTACAGGGGTGGAAGCTGAATGAGGCTAGTAAAATTTAAAATATTTGCCCAAGATCACAGAAGAGTGGTCCTCAAATAGTTGGCCTCAGGACCCATTTATATAATCTTAATAATTAGTGAGGACCCTGTATTAATCTTTACTTCCTGGCATAACAAATGACCACGAACTTAGTGGCTTAAAATAACAACTTCGCCAAAAATCAGTAGGGCAAATTTGTGCAGTTCTCTTTCTAGGTGCTCTAGTCTGTTCTACTGATCTATGTGTCTATCTTTGTGCCAATACCACACTATCTGAATTGGTGTAGCTTATTATAGTCAGTCTGAAGATCAGGGAGACGGATTTTTACCATCTTCTTCTTCTTTTTTTCAGAACTTAAAAATAATCTTGTCTATATCTACAAAGTAACCTTGGGGTGATTTTTATAGAAATTGAGTTAAAATTGTGTATCCATTTGTGGGAAATAGCATCTTTATGGAGTCTTCCAATTCATGAATGTGCTATGTCTCTCCATTTATCTAGAGCTTTGATTTCCTCCTATATTGGGTAGCATTCAGTAATCAAGTCCTATACATGTTTTGTAATGCTTACACCTCTTTTTTCAGTCATTGGAAACAGTAGCATATTATTAATTCTGGCATCTACATGTTCATTGTTAGTATAAATAAATACAATTTTTTTTTACCTTGATCTTATATTCTGTGACAACTTATTGAGCTCACTCATTAGTTCTAGCTTCTTCTTCCTCTTCTTCTTCTTCTTTTCACATTCCTTGGGACAGTCTGTGTAGACAATCATGTCATCTTCAATAGGGAAATTTTTATTTATTCTTTTCTGAGTTGTATGCCTTTTTACTTCATTTTCTTGCTTTATTGCACAGACTAGAACTTCCAACACTATGTTGAATAAGAGTGGTGAGAGTAGATATGTTTACCATGCTACCAATCTTCAGACAAAATGGTTCAGCCTTTTACTATTAAGCGTAATGTTTGCTATCGTTTATTTTTTAAAAAACAAACACTTCTTCTCGTGTTGAGAAAGTACTCTGTTCCCATTTTTCTAAGAGTTTTTATCAAGAATGTTGAAATTTGTGAAATTCTAAAAATGCATTAATTGATACGATCATGTGATTTTTTTTTTTTTCTTTTGCTTGTGAATGGTGGATTACGATTCTGAGATCAACTCTTCTGTTTCAACCCTAACTGTTCCGACACTCACTGGTGTACTGCAATTTAATTCTGGCACTAGCCCTTCAGATGTACCATAGATCCCCCACAAGAATCCATAGACTGCCTTCACTTTAGGTGCCAGTCACAAGTTCATGGCATCTCCAGGCTACTCACGTCTCTGGCTTACTGGCTACAAATTCCAGAGTTCCCACGACCACTTCAAGTTCAATATTTTGCTAGAACAATGCACAAAACTTAAGAAAGTGCTATTACACTTTTAATACGGTTTTATTATAAAGGATGCAACTTAGGAACAGCAAAGTGAACACATAGAGGGTGAGATCTGGAAGAGTCTGAAACACAGGGCTTCCATGCCCTCTCCCTGTGGAATCAGAGCACATCACCCTTCCAGAACACTGATGTGCACACCGACCAGGAAGCCCCTCTGAGCTCTGAGTTCAGAACTTTTATCATCCTAATGTGGGATACTATCGTCAAAGCTAAGGCACTGTGAACAACCATTGCCAATTAACAACCACTAGCTCTTAACAACTCTCAATTATTAACAATAAGCATTGATTATATGCGTGTATGAATATATACATACACTCACACCCTATGACATGTAATTGCCATTCGTTAAACATTATTCAATTAACATTCACTTGCTCCTCACGTTCCTACCAGAATAGAAGATCTGTGTCTTACTCATTTTATCACCATGATTGGTAATGATAATAGCCACCATTTATTGATTCCCTCCCATGTGCCAGATCGATTACATATATTTCATCTTCATAAAAGCCCCATGAAATAAATATTATAATCTTTAAGTACCAAGGAGGGAAACAAGTCTCAGAGAGGTGAAGTTACGTATTCCAAAATCACACAGCCAGTAATGAAAGCAATATTCTCTGCTTTTAATGTTGGGCTTGTTTTACCGCCTCTTTTAAAATACCTTCTATGTGGCTCCTGCATCCACAGGTCTAGGATGAGTAGCTTGATTGCTCTCTGCTAAGCCGGATAAGCTAGCAGAACAGAGGTTGGTTTAGATGCTGAAAAGACCTTTGTAGATAGAGAATCTTCTTTTCTCCCTTAACCTGTTAAACCAGGGGAAGTGGGACATCTTTAGGTGCCGAGGTGATCACTTATCTTGCCTGTTAATCAGCCTTCCATTTTTTATCTTGCCCCTCTGAGGGCCATCTTGTCCTCCTGAGCCTCATAAGCATTGATCCTTCAGCTTAAGCCCTGAGAGATAACTGCCATATCGATAAAATCCCTACTGTAATTTTTTTTCCCCTGAGTTATCGAAGAGTAGGCTATCAAGATGAGAGATACAATGAAGGCTGGAATCCACAGGACTGGGTGCCTGATTAGAGGGTTAGGAAGACACTGAGGAAAATGGAAGACCCTATGGTGATTGTGTATGGTTTTATCTACGAGAGACTGGGGCCAAAAACTAATTAATACTAACAATGATAATGATTAGATAGATAGATGATAGATAGATAGATAGATTATATTTATTTAGAGTTTACTATATATCTGGCCTTATTTGAGAGTTTTAAAGTATTAACTAATTTAATTCTTACCACTAATCTTTTCAGAAAATTATTACTGTCCTCATTTCACAGATATATAAACTGTACCAGAGGAGGGAAAGCTACCGGCATGGGGTAGAGGATTAGAGGGGGAAACTGAGCAAGAGGCTCGTTTTGTGTTTGATTTCCGAGGAGTGTTGGATATCAATTTGGAGTTCCCTAATTCACTTGGGCCTGCTCAATTTCATGGATTGATGGAGGTACTGAAGGGGAGGAAAACTTTTCCTTCTTCCCTTCTAGCTTCTTTAGCTGGTCTAACAATTAAACTGACATAAAACAGATTAACAGGAGAAAAAAATTAATTTCATATATACGGTAACCCATAAAAATATGAGACTCAAAGACATGAGTGAGGCAGGCAGCTTTCATACCTTTCAGACAAGAAAGCAACACATTTGTGAAGAATTGATAAGACAAAAGGATTTGGGCTTGGCAAGTATATTAGTGAAGAAGTAACAAGGTTTGTTTATACAGACTTTTCACAGTGCTGAACTCTGTGTCTGGTGAGGAGGATGCCTTCTCCCCTCCTGGGACAGGAGAACACCTTTCTCATGGGAGAGATATTTCCTGCTTTCAGAGGGACAGGGGAGATCAGAATGTTCTCTGGCACAGGCTGTTTCTTAAGTAACTTTCATTCCAAATAATCAATATACCAAAGTGGCATAGTTTGCAATGCTATATCCTGCTCCCCCTCAGTGTGAACTGATAAACTTGTGTCTGTTCTAAAATTGCCCTGAACATCAACCTCCTGATCTGAGAGTTTCCTTAACTGCAAACAGGATTAACAATTCACCTATGGCTCCCTGAAGTATCCTGGGGACCAAATGAGGTCAAGTATGTAAAACACCTGGCCCATGATAGATTCCTGCCCAGTGGCACGTGTCCCTCCTGCCTTCTCTCTTCTCCCCCTCATAGCTCCTTCTGCATCAATAGCTGTGAGGAGCAAACAAATAGTAATTATGAAAGTATTGTACAAAAACAAGGTTATTTATTTACAAACATTTTTAAATTCCATTTTTTTAAAAGATCTATTTTTAATTCCCAGAAAAAAAGCAAAAAGGAAGATTGAAAACTAACTCCCTGAAATGGTCGAAGTCACTTAAATACCGTTTTTAGCTGAAGACAAAAGAAGATATTGGGGTTGGGAAGTCAGATAGGGAGGTCACTAGGAAAAGCACAGTAAACAAAGGTAATGTTGTTATGCAGATTTAAGTCCCTGGCTTCTCCACTGATAAGAGTTTCCAAGATTGACATCTCCCATTTTCTGGTAAGGAGACACCCTTACCAGCAGAGATTTCCCTCATTAATGTAAATGTCTCTTACAAAAGGGTAACTTCTATTCCATTTTTAGAGCTTCACCTGAGTCTGCTGTTTCTTAAAAATAACCAGCTTAAAATTATTCCCATGCCAAAGAGGCATGGCTCCGGATGGCAAAATTTGCCCCCCTTCATTTCATTTCATTTTTTTTTTCCATTGTAAATATGAGGTTACTACTGTCCTGCTAGTTATCTTTGTATCCCTTTGCAATCGTTCTTTCGGGAGAAATTCTCAGAAGTCGAACTGCTGAGTTAAAGGGACTGTGCTTCCTTGTGATGAGCACCGGGTGGTGAACAGAAGGGTTGAATCACTATGCTGTATACCAGAAACAAGTAGTACACTGGAATGAAAATTTAAAAAATAAATTAAAATAGGGAGACTTAAGAAAATAAATAGAGGATCTGTGCTTTAACACCTGAACATCCCTTTAGTCTACACCATGACCTCTAAATCCTGCCTGACCTTTAAAGGTCACTCCTCGTGACTCTTACACACTTAGGACTCAAGGTTTCCAATCCAGAGTTATTTTCTGAGTTTCCCTTTGCAATACTCCCAAGTCCCCAAACCCAACTCTGGTCAGCAGGCCCCCAGGCAAGCAAAATATTTTTAGACCACTTACAGGAACAGAGATGTTGCCGGGCGACATGTCCTGTCAGGGACAGGCAAGAGGCTCTCTTAATGTGGGGCCACAGAAAGAGGAAAAGGAAGGGGGGAAGAAAAGACTAGCTTTTGCTAAGGAGGGGCGGGCACACACATACACACACGCACACTCACACACACAAACACGTGCACACATGGGTGATCTCTAAGCTAATGATTCCTTTCTTGAACAGTAGCAAAAAAAGAAGGATGTATGCATTCCTTGGGGGATTTGTGGAGGGGTGAACAAAGTGTCCCCCAAACTCAGGTGAAGATGTAAACAAGCCAGAATCCTCGCGATTTTAAGAGGCCTTCTGCTTGCTCTCTTTAGGGGCCGCGCTGCTGTAACTCCTGAGGGGAGCGGGGCTGGCCTGCACACTGACTGCTCTACTCCCATCTCAAATCCTTGGGGGTTTATTCTAAAGACTAAAGGAGGCAGGGTCCACAGTGCCTCTGCATGGTGCCTGCTCCTTCCAGCAGCACACAAGCAAGGATCTGTGCACCTGTCTCAACTCCGCCCTCAGCCGCTATCACTTCACTTCTCAAATGGCCCAGGGTGGTGGGAAGGTAGGAAAGTTCAGCTGGCTTCTCCCCGCCCCGCCCATTCCCCCTGGTCACCCTTCTAGAATCTTTTAAGGCCATCAGGTAGGGGAAGCCAGCAACACACAGGAGGTGAGGTGAGGTCACCCGCCCTGGGGCTCCGGCACGCTGGATTCTGGGCCTCTGGCAAAGTGCCTTCAAGTAGCTAAACTTAAACCATCCTAATTCCTTCACGTAGTCTCCCTACTCTTACTCTGCTCCAATTCGACTTCCCTCTTCACCCTCTCTCCCAAACAAAGCATATAGTTTTAAAGCATGCTCCCTGATTATGCAACTTTGAGGGTCATCCAATTCTTTTCTGGTTTGTGAGGGCCCCTGTGATCTCTTATTTCCTTGTTGAAAAGGTAGTATTGGCCACCAATCACAGGATAAAAACCAAAGATCTTAATACGGCATAAACCCCTCTTTCCTGCTGTCTTTGCTTTTCTAGCCTCACTTTCCCCTCCGTCCCTACCCCTCCATTCAGAACATCTTTCAATTCCTGAAATGTATCCTATCACTTATTCTCTCCAGACATTTGTGCAGTCCCATTTGTTGGTGATGCCTTTTATTCCCCCTCCCCCCAGCTTTTACTTGGTTCACCTTCTCCATTTGGCAAGTCTTATTACTGACCTTTCTTCTTCGTTAACTCCTGTACACAGCCAGATTAATTGTATGTTGCCCAAGTGGACCACAAGAATTCATGAGGGTAGGGACATGTCCATCTTTTACAATGTTGTCTGTCTAGTACAGTTCCTAAGGCAGAGATTACTAATTGTTTGCCAATATCTGTTCTCCCCTATCTAATTCAAGAGATCCTAAATTTTCCCACAGCATGTGACCACTGAACTGTAGACTATATATCATAGGTACCCTTAGAGCCTGTTATGGCCAAGGGATTAAATTGTAGCATTAGTATGTGAGGAGAAATGATGTATGCTATATAAAAGAAATGGTTGTAGACAATACTGCCCCTTTCCCCTTCCCCGATGCCTGGAAGGGGATGAGAGCTGTAGAGTTACATTAGACCCAGAAGTGAAAGACATGTTTGAAAATGGCAGAGCTTCCCTGTAAGTCTTGGACAGCTTGATTCTAGAAAAATAAACTTTCAATTGGTGGAGCCATCATATTTTGGGATCTTTTGATTTGGATCAAATTTCAGTAGGTAGGTAGTTAATAAATAATTTTTATATGAATGAATGGGTGGGTGGATGACCAACTGAACTGTTCTATTTTTTGTTCTGATGTCTACTTCTTATCACAGAGTTTACCGTACTTTTCTATATCACAGAGTATATCTTATTGACCACTCTTTATCTTAAAGAGTTCTCCATGGTCCACAAAATATACAAGTTCACAGGGATTTGAACAGAGGTGATAGGAAGGAAGGAAGGAAGGAAGGAAGGAAGGAAGGAAGGAAGGAAGGAAGGAAGGAAAAGAAAGAAAGAAAGAAAGAAAGAAAGAAAGAAAGAAAGAAAAGAAAGAAAGAAAGAAAGAAAGAAAGAAAGGAAGGAAGGAAGGAAGAAACCTATGGAGAGAGGGACAAAGAGACAGGGAAGAGAAATATGAAAAAAGAGCAACCAGTAGCGGATCGTTTAAACCTTCAAATAATAGGGAACTTGTGTTGAGTGCCAGCTACCTCCATGCTAGGCACTGATCTAGGCACTTCATGTGCATCAATTAATTTCCTACCCACCACCATTTTATGAATAGGTGCCATTATTGTTCCCCTTTTACCGATGGGGACACTGTGGACCATAAAAAGTAAATAGCTTGTCTGAAGTTACACAAACTTTTGATGCCCAGTTACAAACCCAGATAGTCTGACTTGAGAGCCTCCACTCTTGATTATTGTATCATACTGCCATCTGAAGAATGAAAGTCCCCAAAGCACAGGTGCTGAAGAAATGTTAGAAAACATCAAATCCACTTTCTTTTACAAATGAGAAAAGTGAGACCCAGTGAGAGGAAATGAGTTGTTTAAAGAGACACAGATAGAAAGAGGTTGCCTATTGGCAAGAACAACAACCAGCGTCAGGAATGGCAATTTCCATGCTTCGGTGCATTGAGAAGACAAAGGAAAGACTGTTTTGATGGAGAAATGATACATGCCCTGTGTGCACAGGGAGTGAACTGCAGAATACACATGTGCTGGGGTGGATATTCAGTCCCCATTCTTCATTCCCAATGACTCACTCATACACTTTGCCATGCCACTTGGCAATGCCCTCCTACTGTGCACATAGTCCTAACTATTGGTAACGGGCCTGGCCATGTAATTTGTTTTGGTCAGCAGAATGCTAACAGACATAATGTGAGCAGAGACAGAAGCATGCTTGGGCACATCAGCTTGTTCACTTGCACTCCTATGACTTTCCATGGTAAATATATATCTCAGGAGGTGCTGATTCAAGGAGAGCGGAGAGACACGTGGAGCAGACCAAAACCAACCTGAATCCTAGGAGCATCCCCATTAGATCTGCAGACTGAACTGGGAGCTGTCCCAGCAAACCCACAGACTCCGGGGTGAGAAAAGGGATGTTTGCTGTTGTCAGCCACTGAGATTCTGGGTGGTTTGTTATTACATCATTATTATGGCAGTAGCTAACTAACTCACTATGATTCATCTTTGCCAAATGTGCCTTCTGCTAGACTATTTCATAATCATTCCCCATTTTCTTTGTATCAGTTTACTTGCCATGGATTCCAGAGTTGGGACATTTGAAGGCACGAGTAACATCCAATATGCTTTTATGAACTTGTTGAAATCTGGAGGGAGGAGGGAAGCCGAGATCGAGAGCCAGTTTGGAACAACTTCTCCTTTAGAAAGTATGTGAACTTTCATAAAGGCAATAGGACAAATAGCTGATACCCTGTAGGGTCCCCAAACGCAGAACGTAATCACGCAGCTTATAAAAGTGGCAGCCTGGGAGAGTAAGACCCGATCCTTAAAATCATTCGTGTAATAATGCTGTTTGACTATACACTGATACTTCTTCTCACTCTGTATACTTGGCTCACTGTGATAGCATTATTTGTGTTCAGGCTGTCTCCACTGGCAACTGAAGTAAGCAAGAGCTTGGATTTATTTCTTCTAAATCCAGGTTAAAATTTTGGTGCTATCATATGGTGTCAGGATCAGAAATCTAGGAATGTAAGGCTTCTGTAGAGTTAATCACCTCCGCTTCCATGGGGCCCCAAGGAGTTCCCAGATAAACAAGTCATGGTAACAGGACAGGACTAAATTATTAATAACTGTCCCCACACCTCGTGCTACAGTGCAATACTCTAGGTAACGATTCAGTTGGCACACCTGACCATGGTTCTGGGTCTACCTGGAGACTTTTTCTTCTTCGATCGCACACTGTCCCCCTACCAATGTAAATATTGAAATTTTACGATTTCTTGAAGGGAATTAAATGGGGGATGGGCAATGCCATTGCCACATCTAAGAAGTAGCATGTGTCTCAGTTTACAGATTCCACACAGGGAATAAAAGGAAAAGCACAAATGAAGAGACTGTCCTTCATGGCCCTCTTACTCTTTTACTGAGTACATAAGAAGTATGGGACCAGGCATTTAAGGCATGGTCATCTTGCCACCAAGGGACTTGGTCTCTCCTTCTGCCACTCAGATGGCTTTCTGCCTTGCCAGGTGCTCCATTCACAGTTGCCATGGACAGAAGAATCTGAAGTATTGCTTCTTCTACATTATGTATCACCATACCTCATCACAGATCTGTGTTAGGTCCACGCTGAGTAAAGATGCTTAAGAGTGTTTGCTGAATAAATAAAGACTTGTGCTAGCGACAATGGTGGCCAGCAAAAGCCGAGTAATAATTCACAAACTAAAGAATTGCACAATCAATCAGGAAGAATCAGAAATGCACAGAAACCTGTTGATCAATACATATTTATTGTGGTCTGTGTGCTAGGACTTGGGGATTGAAAGGCAAGGGAGTCAGAAGATCTGTCCTCCATGATCTCATGGTCTGGGAGATGACACAATCAATTGCATGGAAAATTCTGGCAAAAGCCATGCTAGAGATCACAGGGGACGTTGTGGGATCACAGAGGTAGACTAACCTCTGAGCAGAAGAGTGAGAACTTCCTAGGAGGTGAAAGCCAAGCTGAGTTTAAAGAGTGAGCTAAGGAGAGAAAGGGAGACACGTAGGCAGAGGGAAAGCAAGACAAATCATGAGGGTCTACAAAGTCCTGGCATGTCTGAAGAATGAAAGTGGAATTCTGTATGTTTGGAATGTGGATTAGATACGTGCACGTTGCTGCTCTGGTCTGGGAAGGGACACAAATTTGGACAGTCAGAAAGTGACAAGTGATGTTTAACCAAAAGTCAGTGAAAGTCCAGATGAGTAGCAGGTCTGCAGGGAGTGGCACAGCGAGAAAGACATTCTTCATGGATGAGGCAGTGATAAACATAATTACAACTCAAATAAACAATAGCTACTACCCCTGAACCTTGAATGTTTGGTAAATACTTTGCATACACTACTTCACGTACACTCCCACCATCTCTTTGGAGGACCTGTACTGACTTCCCACTTTTTATAGATGAAGAGAATGAAGCTCCGACAGGTTGAATGGCTTATCCAAATCACACGGTTGGTAAGGGATACAGCAGCGACTCCAGCCCATGTCTGTGTGCTCCCAAAACAGATGCTCTTAACTTCCAACTCATATAATTGTGAAATGCACTTTAATGATAGGGGAAATGTGGTGAGGCAGAGATGGGGGTTATACATTTTATATAAAGATTGCAGCACTGGCCACCCCCAGAGTTCTGAGGTGCTGGGACCCATTAGGGAGCCTGAAAAGCTACAAAGATTATAAAATGGATCCCCCGGTGTCTGCACTTACCTCCCTAATGCATTCTTCCAGAAGAACCCGCTGTCATCTATTCCAGGAGACAGATATTCACCCTGAAGTTGTAAAGAGCAATTTATAAAAAAGTGCACCAAAAAAAGTAAAACCTAGTACTTGAAGCTAATGGTTGGACAAACTGGGACAGAGAATAGTTTACTATTATTATTTAATTTTCCAAAAAAAGAGTGCACAGCTTCATCCTATTTATCATAAAAGTCACTGATATAATGAAAGCATCTCATCACATCAGCCGTCATTTCTACAAATAGAGCTTTGACGCTTTAGATATTAACATGTGTTATAAATGTCACTGATATATTAAGACTTTTCAGACTGTCTATCTAAAAATAGAAAGAAAGGAAGATCCAGAGGGAGGGAGGAGGAAGACACAGAACTGACTAATTCCATCAGAAAAAGGGGAACCTATTCTTGCACGATTGGATCTTCTATCTGTGACTGATGCAAGTAAACACCTGAAGCTGATTTATGGTTTGTATTCTACTCACTAGCAGACTGTGATGCGGAGAGGAGACAGTGGCAGGAAGACACGGAGGAAGGAAGAGAGAAAGAGAAACAAAAATATGCGTATTTAAGGGATTTTAATATCTAAAAAGACTCAAATTGTTCCCTTAATCCCTCTTACTTTGCGTGTGGGGAAACTGAGTCTTGGAGTGGCTATACAATTCCATGTGCACCACTGCTGCTTGGTGTTAGACCAGAAAAGCTTCAGAAATCTAGGCTCTAAATCATATATTAAAGGAGAACTTGGGCTTTCTTTTCTTTTCTTTTTTTTTCCTAAAGAGAAGTGGGAAGCTCTGTGGGTGGGGGAAACAGGCATTGGCAAGACATGGGCATCGGAGTCACAAAGAAAGGAGAAGGGGAGCATGAACGACGTTTTATACCTACTATTCAACAGGAGCATTACATGCATTATCCGACTTGGTATTTGTGCCAGTCCTGGAAAGGTGGGCAATTAGACCCATTTTATTCATGGAAGCCCAGGTTAGTTAAGCCATGTGCTCATGGATGAGTAAGTAAATTGCCTTTACTTATCCGCATCCCTTGGGGTGTCAGACTCATTCCCAGCTGCACAGTCCAAGGACAGAGTTCCTATCCTACATTTTAACTTGAGCTTTCACCTTGGCACCTTAGTGCCAGGGGAGCCACTTAGTGCCAGGCTGGCACTTAGTGCCAGCGCAATCACCTGAGCCAACCAAGTCCCCGCACGGGAGGGTTCCCTCGAGGTCACAGGGATGCTGGGTATGAGTTCCCTTTTCCCTGCCTGGCCTCAACCTCAGCACTGCTTCCTTTCCTTCTTTTCCTTGGGCATCACTGTAGGGCGAGGCCAATTCCTGTCCTACGTTACACACAGGGTTGCCTCACTCAATTAAAAATAATAGAAACCAGTTATTGTGCAACGAAGACTTGTGTTAATGAACTGTACAAATAACTAAAAGTCTAGTTTTTAAAGCCTGGAATTGGATTCATCATCACAGATGGTGCAGAACAGGCCATGGAAGGGCATGTCACGTGGGGGTGACAAAGGGCACATGGGAAGAGGGAAGAAA
The DNA here is from genome assembly GCF_016509475.1 of Prionailurus bengalensis. NCBI lineage: Eukaryota > Metazoa > Chordata > Mammalia > Carnivora > Felidae > Prionailurus > Prionailurus bengalensis. The sequence goes on along the minus strand of NC_057359.1, from coordinate 78,666,417 downwards.
AGGAGAGGTTTTGTAGGATTCAAAAGTAAATATTATGAAATTGATAGTTGTAGTTTGCTAATGCAAACTAGTGCTGTTGATGTTGCTGTTTTCTTTTAGGGCCCTCTTAAGCTTCCCTGGAGCCCCATAGCCATAGAGAAAGCAAAGGAGACTGCTTCAACTCCTCCTCCCGCTGCCCTCTGCTCTCACTGCTCCTCCCTCTTCCCCCCTCCTTCACTTTCCCCTTCTTTTCCTCACTCCTCCCGTCACTGAAATTGTAAACTCTGCACCCTCGCACCCCGCACCAGGATAATGGTTTATCATAACCCCTAAAGCATTTTGTATTCTGCTTTCTAATTTTTCAAACTACAAATTATTTTACGATAAACACAATACTTAAAGTCAAAATGAACGAAATAAAATGGAAGTCCACGAAATAGAAAGTAAATGCTCCTCAGTGATCTCACCCCCAGGGACGCCACTGTTTACAGTGTGGTTGGAGGCAGCATCTGGTAGCCAGTGGCACTGCCCTGGATTTCTTTTTCTTGGGTTTGTGTCTCCACCCTGCCACTTCTGACCTGTGTGACTTTGGGCAAGTGACGCCACTTCTCTGGTTCTCATTTTCTTCAAGAAAAATTGGGACTGGATGTCACACCTGTCTCTTGGGATGGCTTGCGAGGACCTAATGACACGATGCATGCCAGCCCACACAGACAACTTCCTAGTTACTCTAGCTCATTCTTCTGGCTCTGGTTATTCTAGCTCATAACCAAGTGTGTATGAACAATTGGTTAATTCTGTATATTGTATGCAGAAAAAATTTTTCCCTTAAAAATATTATGTGGGCCTTGGAACGTCTGGGTGGCTCGGTCGGTTGAGCGTTTGACTCCTGATTTGGGCTCAGGTCATGATCTCACAATTGTGAGACTGAGCCTCCCATGGCTGTTCATTCAGCAAAGGTGTATCTGCACTCTCTGTGTATTCAAAGATAACCCAGCACAGTTCTGTGTGTGGAGACCTCTTATGTGATGGAGAAATGAGATGCAAATATTATAGAGACACTGAGGCATTGAGCATTGCAAAAAATAAAAAAAATAAAAATTGAAGTGTCTCCCAGTTTGGGTAGAAAACCATTGGAATTGACTATTATTACTGCTCTATAAACATCTCTCAGGTTTTGGGTACTCTCAAGGCTTTTTTTGAAAAAGATAATTTGGCCCCAGTATCCCCTGGGGCCTGAGGATGACCTGGGTCTTAGGAGAGGCTAACAGATTTACCTATTTTTTTTTTTAATCTGCATCCTGTCTCCTTGGCACCCTATTACAACCACAGCCAAAGGGCACTAGGAGAAATCTTTGATTTTCTGCTTCTCAGCACTCAACTCTCCTGTGCTTAGGGAAATATTTCCTTGCAACTTTTCTGTTCCAAACTATCATAGGCAAAAACCACTGAGAACCATGTCTGCAGCAGGACTGGGAGGAAAACCAGAGAAAACAATACATAGGGAGAGGAAAGAAAGAGCTGACATTTTCTCCTAGACTGAATAATGTATTTGAATGTTTCATTTTGCTGTAGATTGAAAGGGGATTAAGGGGGAAAGAGGTGAGGAGGGAAGGAATGAGATAGAGGGACGTGTGAGACCCAAGAGATGGGCGTTGTGATCCAGAAAGTTATTTCTCAGCTGGGCTTAGTTCTAAAGTTCACTACTGAATTATGTGTTGGACGTTGAGAGACTGTCTCTAGTGCCCTTGGAACACCTGTAATGGAATGTGCTGGGCGTGCAATGATTCCTCAACTTCAGGACATTCTGCAACCTGTTCAAATCCCTCTTGTGTTTTGTTTCTTTGTTTCCTTTTTTAACTTCTTAATTCCCCATCTCTTTTTTCTCATAGTTATTTACAAGTTACATAATAGAGGCTAAGTAAATGTTTGCTCACAGCCATCTGAGCATTCCCTTCCTGCAACAGAAATGATAGCATGGGGTGCCTGGGTGCTTCAGTTGGTTAAATGCCTGATTCTTGATTTCAACTCAGGACATGATCTCACAGTTTGTGAGTTCAAGCCCCGCATGGGTCTCTGTGCTGACCACATGGAACCTGCTTGGGATTTTCTCTCTCCCTCTCTCTTTCTAAAAAAAATAAACATTAAAAAAAAAAAAGAAATATCAAAAACAACAGGACTAGAGCAACTCCACGCTGAAAATGTTTAGACAATGTATGAACTTTGTAGAATAAAATATCTCAAATGATTGTTCTTAAAAGGTGTGTGAAGAAAGTCTACCTACATCTAGACTGATTCTCTCATACCTTGTGAAAATATATATGTTGAAAACGTGATATATATGATGAAATGTTCTTTTGGGAAAACAAGTCCCAAGATGGATACAAATTAGTCAAGACTTCTGTAATCTTCTTTAAAAGCTTATAGTATTTAAAGAAAAATATGAACTTACCAATTAAATTTTAATAGGACTCCAAGTAAGTGCAAAAAGTAAATGCAAAGTAGATGAAAATTTATATTAACATTTGGCACAATTGCTTAAAGACTTGGAAGGGAAAAAATGCGAAGGCCACTGAATAAAACAAAGAAAACAAGGATGTCATATCACCTTCTCATGAAATTTAGCACATAAAAGATGCATACTTCAAATATGCAGTAAGGAAGGAGGGAAGAAAATCAGAGAGGAAGGAAGAAGAGAAAGAATGAAAGAAGGCAAGGAAAAGAATGATGGATAATGGAGGGAAAAGGAAGAGAAGGAGGCAGAACAAATAATTGTCATTATTTTTTGGGATTACATAGGATAAGAAGGCATTTCAAAGGAGCAAGCATTCATTGTGAGTGGGTGCTAGGAGGGACTCTCTCTGGGGAGTCTGAAGGGAAATTATGAGATAATTTATAAGATCCTAGCCATATCAACAGCTAGAAGTATGGGGAGTACGTCAGTGGCTTCAGGGTTTCAGTGCCTGGTTTAACCACCAGGCTTTACTGCCAGACTAGACTAGTTCCTTTTCCAGCTTTTTTACTTAGTAAGTATATACCTTGGGCCAGTAATTGAACTGTGGCCTCAGTTCCCTCGGATGTAAAATGGGGATTATAATACCTAGGGCCATAGATAGAATGTGATGATATGTACGGAGAGTTTAGGACAGAGTCTGCAGATGAAATGCCCCTTATTGCCATAATTATTACTATTAGTGTTACTGCAATTACTCTTCGGGAAAACAATGGTTCAGTAGTAAGGACCCACATATATATATGTATTCCTTTTGCCCCAGCCATCCCCCTCCTGGAAATGGATCTCTACAAAATAATTCAACAAGAGGATAAAGCTAAGAGCCCATCACTATAGCATTAGCTGTAATTGCCAAAAAAAAAAAAAAAAAAAAAGGAACAACTTAAATGTCCATCAACAGGGGAATAATTTATATTAAATTATGATGTATCAACATAATAGGGTATTATGCAACCATTACAATGATAATTATGACAATGCAGCATCGTGAACAAATGCTTACAATTTCATGGTAAGTGAAAAACATATCAAATGATATATACAGTACCATAGAAGCCTTGTAAAAATATGCATGCATATTGGCAAGTACTAGCATCTTAAATGCAAACACCGAAGTAATTATGTACGGGTGTACCCTTAAAGATTTGTTTTTCCCTTTTACAAATTGTTTTTTAATATTGCTTTGAAACCATCTATTCAATAATAAAAACGTGCAGCAGGAGATGACTAAATACAGAAGCACGCTTGCTATAATTCACATCAGTGAATTAGAGGTAAAAAAAAAATCGCTTAGAGACATGCATACAAGGGCTTTGGGACATTTATGTGGGAAAAATGTATAAAAAATCAGTAAATAGCTAACACTTATAAATTTTTATGTGCCAGGTACTATAGCCTGTGAGCCTAATGCATTTTATACATTGAATTTTTCTTAATGACACTATTTTGCAGATTAGAAAAGTAAGGCACACTGTGGTTAAGGAACTGGCCAGAAGTCTTAAAGCTACTAAATCACGGAATGGGATTTGAATCCACGTGGTCTTACCCCCAAATCCATGCTCCTACTCATCACGTACACTGCCTTCAGCCAGTGGCTTTGTGGATGTGTGACCAATGCACTTACACCACACGGAGACCTCCTCTGACTTGGAAAGGTTCCACGTGTGGGGTTTAATGTTCTGTTGTTGCTGTCTTCAAAGTCTTCGTAATTTTACCTTCGAATTTCTGTTTTGTGAGTGAAGGTGGAAGGGATGATGGAGCATGTCCTGAGGGTGGAGAGCCACTGCTTACATGCGGTTCCACCTCCTTGAGATGTGTTCTCAGATTCAGCTTTCTATCCATAGTGTCCTGGGCCTTGTCCAGACTCCACCTCTCAACCCCACCTCTTGGCCACTGCCACCCTTCATCCAGGGTGGTGACCAGATCGCACTGACAGAGCAAAAAGTTCATGTTTCACCATCACCTCCTGTCCCCACTGGGGGCCTGCATGAAGTCACAGGGCAGGCTGGAGTCAGGCATGTGTCTTGTGGAATCTTGGGATGGGGCAAGGTAGTGGGTGTCTTGCCGTGCCTTGGCATCACCATGATGCATTCACTGGGCAAGTCACAGCAGTGACTTCTTGCTTACCCATGATCCAAGCAAGCACTTAACACACCTCTGTTGTCAGTGAGGATTGGAAATCTCTTAGAGTGAAACCTCTGTGGCATGCACTGGGGCAATGGACCTGTGGAAAGTGGAGACTGACATTTCCACCCTTGGCCAATACCCAACAATGTATTTTGCCCTTATCCCTGCAAATTATGTTGCTGATCTTATGCTCTACTATGGCTTTATTTAAAAAACATAAACACAAATGCAGTTAAAATGGAATCTCCTGGCCTTGGCCTACCACAAATCAGAGGATACAACTGAGGGGAGAATCACAGAAATGATGTTTCTGCCAGCGGCCTGAGATCATATGTTCTGGACAACTTTATTCAGATGATAGGACTTCATCCAGGGATAGAAGTTACATTATCTTGGCTGTCTCCAAAACCAGGAGTCGTAAGTCAGCTTCTGGCAGATGCTGTGTCGTCAAGGAAGGAGAGGCTACTCCATGGTTTGCGCACATGCTTGTCACCACTTCCCTTGGATTGGAATCCAGGTACGTCATAGTTATGTGCCCTGTGCGTTCTTCCACTAGTCACTTTATTCATTCAAAAAGGGAAGAACATCATATTTTCTCAAGTTGCTCTGAGAAATAAATCAGGTAATGTCCATAAAATGATTATTAATATAGTGCCTGGAACAGAGTAAGAACTCAGCAAATTTTACTTGTTATCCAGAGCTGAAGCTTATATAGCACCCTAGCCTTGAAGTGAGAACTTTATGCTTCAGATACCTTACAGAAGAGGGGTCGATTAAAGATGACATTTGGGGCACCTGGGTGACTTGGCTGGCTAAGTGTCCTGCTCTTGATTTCAACTGTTTGCAGGATAGAGCCCTGCATTGGGCTCTGTGCTGACAGTGCAGAGCCTCCTTGGGATTCTCCTTCTCTCTCTCTCTCTCTGTCCCTCCCCTGCTTGTGGTCTGTCTCTCACTCTCTCAAAATAAACAAATCAACATAATTTTTTTTTAAACATGACATTCTGCTGAGAAAGTTTAAGAATGAGATATTTTAATCTTCTGTGAGTTAAGCACACCTGAACAGCAGGTACTTACAGGTAGAACTGTATGTGTGTGTGTATGTGTATATACATATATATACGCCCTCCCCCCGCCCCTGCCCAAAACATACTTTGAATGTGTGCATGTACTATTTGAAAGGCTTGGTTCAGTTCCCAAAGTTGTGAGATACCATATGGGAGAGATAACTTTGGTTTGACAAATCAGACCAGGTGCTGCCAGCTTATCCCTTTGTATATGAAAAAAAAAAAAAGTATTTCCATGTGGAGTTTCAAATTCCTAGACTTTCAAATGGGTTATTAGATACATAGAAACTCACAATGGGTGGGGGGGCTTTTTAAAGCTCTCTTTTAATGAATAAGTCATGTGTTAGACTGTGAGGAAGAAACCAATATTATTGACAATTTTTAATGTGATAAAAATCATTGTCTACACTTTTAAAATCAACTTTCCTGAGGCATAATTCACAACAATAAGACTACTACCTCAATCAAAAGACAGATCACTTCCATCATCCCCAAAAGCTCCACTCTGTTCCTTTCTAGTCAATTCCCCACCCACTGTTCCAAGCAACTGTTAATCTGACTTCTATTACAATAGATTATTTTATCTATTCTAAAACTTTAGGTAAGTGGAATCACACAGAATATACTCTTGTGTCAGGCTTCATTTGCTCAGCATACTGTTTTTGAGATTCAGTGACTGTATTAGTCAGAGTTGTCCAGAGAAATTGTATGTGTGTATGTGTGTGTGTGTGTGTGTGTGTGTGTGTTGTAGCAGAATTCTCACAGAGAAATGGTACACTGAGGCTTTTCTGTCCAGAAAGCTACTTTATTTGTTGTGCCGGCATGGGCTCCGTGGATTCATACGCAAAAAACCTGAGCCCCGAGAGCAGGGGGTATAGCCTTTTGTACAATTTTTGCTCCTTTGTCTCCCATATATGGTAGGATACAGTCTGAAAGGGTGGTCTATGTTACAGAGATGTAAGGAATGTCGCACATGCACACATAGCCAGGTTGCCTCCCCTTGTCTTGAAGTTTTCACCACATTCCTTAAGGAGGGGCTCTACCACAATATATAGATATATAGAGATTGACAGATATAGATATATACACAGATAGTATTGTATAGTATAGTATAGTATAGTATAGTATAGTATAGTATAGTATAGCATAGTGTATAGTAATTAGTCTATGTAGCATACATATATAGTATCTACATAAAGAGACTTTTAATAAGGTATTGGCTCACAGAATTATGTAGGATTTAAGTCCCAAGACCTACTATCTATAAGCTGGAAATCAAGGAAAGCTAGCCATATAGTCAAAGGTCTGAGGGTCAGAGATTGATGTCCCAGCTCAAGTAGTTAGGCAGACGGCAAATTCAACATATCTCTGCTTTTTGCTGTATTCAGGTCCTTAGCAGATTGAATGAAGCTCATCCACATCCAGTAAGAGCAATCTGCTTGGGGCACCTAGGTGGCTCAGTCGGTTAAGCATCCAACTTCCACTCAGGTCGTGATCTCATGGTTCGTGAATTCAAGCCCTGTATTGGGCTCTGTGCTGACAGCTCAGCGCCTGGAGGCTGTTTTGGATTCTGTGTCTCCCTCTCTCTCTCTCTGCTCCTCACTCACTCACACTCTGTCTCTCTCTCAAAAAGAAATAAATGTTAAAAAAAAATTTTTTTTTTTTTAAAAAAGAGCAATCTACTTTACTCGGTCTACCAATAAAATGCTAATTTCATCTGGAACATCCTCACAGACACACCCAAATGTAATGTTTAACCAGCTAGCTGGGTCCTAATCAAGTTGACACAAGAAATTAACCATCACACTGATGTGATGCATATATTGGGAGTTTATTTGTATTGCTGATTAGTGTCACATACTATGGATATACCGTACTTGTTGATCCAGCCACCAGTTGTTGGACATTATTCCAGGTCTTGGAATAAACTGGAATAAATAAACTTTATTTTAAATAAAGCTGAAATAAAGCTGTACAAACATTCCTGTATAAGTCTTTTTTTTTTTTTTTTTTTTTTGGTGAACAGTTATTTTCTCTTTTTGGATGGGCAGGGGGTGGATAAAGAGATATTTTCATTTTTATTGGGGGAATTTGGGATCATAGGGTAGGCAGATATTTTTATTTTTATAAGCTACTCCCCAACTGTTTGTCAAAACCTGTGCCATTTTGCACCTTCTACCAGTAATGTTTGCTAGTTCACCTAAAAATGAAAACTGACAGTTCTTTTACCCACAGAAGATGGGGTTTATTCATGACTAAAAGAGAATCGCAGTCAGGGACAATGCAGCTGCAGCAAAACCATAGGCAAATCAGGGGAACAAAGGAGACGCACGCTTTTTAAAGGAGACAAGGGTGAGTCCAGAAGGCTGTTATAAACTAAAAGCTCATTGGACTAAACTGGGAGGTGAAGTGTGGAGGCTTTTCATTGGCTGAGCCATTGTTGCCCTGTGGTGGGGATAAGGAAGGCATCTCTTCCTCTGGCTGGAGTAGTAGAGTAGTATCCAACCACAAGGTCAAGTCCGCATAAGGTCAAGTCCCTCTCTTCCTGTTGGGTCTGCAATTGACTAGGAGTGATAGAGGGTGAGAATGCCCCTGCTGAAAACTCCCGACTCTGTTCTAGTGAGGCTACTAATTTTCACATGTTCAATAAATATTTGTTAAATTAATAATTTCTTAATTAATTACCTTATTAATAATGAATAATGGAATCAGAGGACCTCAACTTTCCATGAAATAATTCTACAACAAGTTTCTCTGTGAGAAATTGTTTCTTTTTTCTTAATAGAGTCACGAGAGGGGTCATTGTACATATTAAATTGATCATCCAACTGCTTTCAGAAATATGAAGTCCTCAGATTTATGATTGTTGTAAAAATAAATTTCAGCACAATGCTATATACGTAGAGTTTAAAATACCATAAATCTGATGAAAAAGATTCAAAGTGAGCAATACAGGTAGTATGTTATTAAGCAAGAGAAGCTATTTATATTCCAACCACAAATAACAGATTTTTGATATATACTGCTTCCCTTTTCTGTCATATGATAGTAGGATCTTGTCCTATGTTATAGAAAAGTGCACAGCCTTGCCAAGGAGGCTGATGAGGGAGCATAAGGCAAGCTGATACCCCACAAACCACCCCCTTCCCCAGGTGGGATATATGACACTCCTCAGGCACTCCTGGCTGCCCAAGAACAAAGGAAAGGACAGAAAACAAGTGGTTAAATTGATAAGAGTCTCCATCAGTTTATAAATCTTATCAATAGCGTAATCTCCAGGAACTCCCTACTGTCTTAATGATAATGTTTGCCAGAGGGAAAAACAACCTTAGCTTGACAATAGCTAGGCCTGCAGTAATCTGTGAGTCTTCTTTAGCATATGGAAATCCCTTTAGGAAACTTCCTCTTGAATTTATCTCCCCCAACTCCATAGTAATAACCAGTCATTCTTCATAACCGGTTCAGCTCTGTCTGCCCCCAGGTCCTGTCCCCATGCTTTAATAAAATCACCTTTTTGCACCACAGATGTCTGGAAAGTTCTTTCTGGGTCATTGGCTCCAGACCCTCATCACTCCCAAACCCCATCAGGGGCTAGCTGTATTCCTTTGGGCTTCTCTAAAAAAAATCACAGACTGGATAGCTTAGAAACAACAGAAACTAGTGAGGTGAGGGTACTCTAGGTCTCAGACTTCTTGGATTCTCACATGGTGGAGGGTGCAAGGGAGCTCCTTGTGATCACTCATATAAAAGCACTAACCTCATTCATGAGGGCTCCACTCATGACCTAATCACCCCTCAAAGTCCTCACCTACTTAATACCATCACCTCTGGGGGTTAAATTTTCAATATGAATCGGGGGAGGGAACAGAAATATTCAGACTATAGCTACCCCACCTTGAGGTTGTGTTCACAGTGTCCATGAATAGCAAAACAACAACAACAACAACAAAAAGCAAACAAGGGAATGATTACAGAATTGCAACCAGTGCTGACTAAAATTCCAAAATCTGTCTCCATAGTATCCTGGCATAGACCCAAGGAGGCAGCAAGCCCTCAGAAAATGAACTCTATTTATCTCTACACCTTCTGTGTCCAAAGGCACTGCAAGGATTCCCAGGTGCTCTGTGGGTACATGGCAAATGGAACGACACTGGTCTTTCTGTCCTGCAGGTTATCCTGAGCTCAGATCATAATGATACGCAAATACTCATGTTTGTGTAACACTTCACAGGCCCAAAACACTTTGTTATTTATGTCCTGACTTGATTGAAGGATTCTTCTTCAAAGTCTGTAAAACAGGAACTCATTATCTCCACTTCCAAATGAAGAATTGAAGCTTAGGGGCTTTAATGAGCTTTCCCGAGACCACACTGGTGACATCACTACTGTGACTTTGGTCCTCTTCCATCCCCCGACTCCAGTGCTCCATGAATGACCGTCACGCCACCGATGGACATAAGGTCCATCGCTCAAAAATACTTCTGTTTTTGCTCAGTAGCAGGGGTTTCGTGATCTGAATCCCAATGTCACTCTTTCTCATGTTTCTTTTTGCCTTTCTGGAGGTAGCCTGAGGTCGATGGTGGAGGTGTGAATTGAACTCACAATTCCTGATGACAACATTCCCCGGGCCACACACAGGACTGTGTTTATACATAATGATCTCATCAGGGGGTTATGGGGCCTAATTAATTACTGTTTGTAAAGCAGCCTGAGATATGAAGATGAAAGGTTTTATCAGAGTGCACAGTATTGGTGCAGTATAGGCATGGTGTGCAGGGAACTAACAAAGATGACACAGCCAGTGAGGCAGGCAGAGTCAGTGGGAGGGCCTAATTAGCACAACACCTGCACACACCTGAGGTGGCTGGGAGGCACAGGTTCCAATCCCAGCAGAGAAAACTCAATGTTTTCATCCTCTGGCTGTGGGTGGGTGAATGGACTACAATCATCCTCGGCCTCGGCGGGGGCTTGGATTTGGTCTTGGAGGCAGACTGCATATGTCCTTCATTTTGAGGGTCTGTGTTTATAGCAGACAGATCAATGGGGTGATGGTTCACTGGCCACCCCCATGTGGAAGACCACACTGGCTCTGCCTTTTGCATTTTGAGAGGAATTTTTATTCCTTGGGAAAGAATATTTAAACTCTTGCTTGGAATTGTGGTTGAGTTCACGCTTGATGTCAGATCTGGGCTCCAATGCCCTCTATTTGCTACTTGGATTAACCTGGTCTGGTTACTTAACATCTTGAGCTGTTGTTTTCTTAATCTGAAAAATGGTTTGTTGCCAGTAGGTGGTTTAAATGAGCACTTACTAAGCCCTGTGCATTGTGACATTCTACAAATAAGAGCTTTAAGCATTCAGAACAAAGACCTTATACAGAACCTCCTAACCCCTTTATTTAGGAAATGAGGAGCCCCAGAGAGGGAACTGGTGGAGGCAGCAAGTCTAAAAACTAGGTGAGAACAATTCTCAATCCATGCCTCAATGCCCATGCTATAAAAACACCAGGGTGGCTTGAGAGGAAGTGTGCTCCCTAACACTGTAATATTCACAGTGAACTTGAATTATTTTATTTTATTATACTGTCTATCTATCTATCTATCTATCTATCTATCTATCTATCTATCTCTTTAGGAATCAGCCCTAAAATGTACCAGGCCCGAGACACTGGGGCTCAGAACTCACCCTATTCCATCACTGTGTAATCTTGGGCTCTGTCAGAGCTTTAGTTCCCTCTTCTGTAATAACTGGGATCTTATCCTGTTATGCGCTGGGAATGCTTGTGCTCCTCCCCACCCCCCTCCACCAAACACATATGTTGAAGCCCTTACCTCCAGTGTGATGATATTAGGAGGTGAGACTTTGGGAGGTAATTAAGTTTAGATGAGGTCACGCCTCATGACGGGATTCTTATCAGAAGAGAAAGAGACTAGGGCTTGATCTCTCTGCCATGTGAGGACATAGCAAGAAAACAGCCATCTGCAAGCCAGGAAGAGGGCCTTTCCTAAAATAGGGCCATGCTGGCATCGTGATCTCAGACTTCCAGCCTCCAAAACTGTATGGTATAAATTCCTATTATTTAAGCCATCTAGTATATAGTATTTTGTTATAGCAGCCTACGCTGACTCAGATCTATTTAGATCTCTATGTATATCTCTACATATCTACACATAGATACAGATGATATAGATATAGATACATATTGATACAATTTTAAGGCTCACATAAGGTCAAATATCTACCCTACTGCTGCCAAGGAATATTCAATAAACACTAATTCTTATCTCCTCTTTTGTTTTACCGTAAGAGTCAGTAATTTAGCTTAGTTCTTTGTTGGCTGTTAGTTCCTTCGTGGTTCTTGGACAACAGAGTTGGATGCTTGACAACTGTTCCAGAAGCGAAGGTGTTTGAGGATAAGGAGGGGAACCTCCCGATGACAAATGTATTTGTATGCACAACTCCATTCCATTATTACTATTATTTACCTGCACTCAGAGCAACTACTGAGGAGACAAAAGCCCCAGCAGGTTAGCAGAGTATGATTTATTGGCATCTTCCCTACAGCAGGAGCTAGACTGAGCTCTCATTTGCCAAACATTGCCTGTATTCCCTGGAACAAAATTGCAAGAGACTGCAGCTTCCTCTTTTGGGCAAGCTGAAACAGCAGGAGGGGGTTAATGTATTTCACGATGATTTATAAAATATGCCTTGCTACTTATGAATATGGATATGATTTCTGCAAACAAAAGGTCATATGACTCTCATTTGGGGGACACAATATTTAAGAATGCAATGCCATGAGGGCCTAAGGTGAGGAAAGAAGTTCAAGAGGAAAGGCGTCCAAAGGGTCCAAGAGGAGGTACACAATGGCAAAAATAGATAAAGATCAAGAAGAAGGCAGGGGCAGAGGCTGCCCTGATGCCAGAGAGAGACTGGGCAAGGGGAGTGCAAGACGTAAACCGAGAGGGGTCAGGGGAGGTGAGAAAGGTAAAGTGGAAGCTCAAAACAGTTAGGGAAGAGAAGAAAGGAGAGACAGGTCAAGGCCACCTTGAAGTATTAATGTCTTCAGAGAGAATGGGGGAAAAAAACACCCTTAGTAATGGAAAAAAGTTGTGAAAGTCTTTCCTGTGGCATTTAAAGTAATAAATATGTATAACTCTTAGGGGCTGTATGATGTGTGGTATTTGGAAACATGGCTATTTCTCTGGTATTCAATTAAAGAATACTCAGTAGAATATAGTCAGGCATCCTATAGGACTGATCTCATGACCAAGGTTAAAGAATTTCTCAAGTGCTTGGAAGTTTGATTTACGTTGTAAGACTTGACACTTGGATTGAGTTTTAGGTATTAACAGAATTTTCCACATGGTTTGATTGGCCCATCCAGACACTGACATAACATATGGGGACTGAAAAAAAATAATAAAGGAGATGGATATTTCATGAGGACTATGGCCAGGCCCTTTAAACACCTGTCTAACTCATATTTCCCAAGGAATATTGTATATTTGTGTCATTTCATTTTCTACCCAAAAGAAGAGGGCATAATTCGGTAGTATATATCATGTTATGTATAACCTATTTGCACCCATTCTAATAATGGGACCTCAAGCCACTCCTTTCCTACTGTTAACCTATGTAAGTAATAAAGAAAGTAGTTTATCTGAGGCTCCAGGGTTCAAGCATGAAATCCATCTGACTATAATCACTGGTTAGTTCAGAGATGGATAAAGAACCCAATTCTGTATCTACAGAATAAAAACACTGAGGAATAATCAGAACTTAACAACAAACAGACTCAGTTTTGATGACCACATTGGATCTTCTGAATATAGCCCTTCCTGGAGACCTTTTAGTTAAAGAGCAAATGCATTCTCTCTGTCTCTCCCTCTATTTTGAGTTGGTCTCCGTCACTTGTAATCAAGGGCTCTGGTGACCACAGATTCTACCAACAGTATTTTTGGAAGACATTGAATTCTACATATCATTTCTGGAGATTTATAATGCATATTGACAATAAAAGTCTTATAAAGTTCTACCTTAAATAAATCTGCTTAATTGTGTTTTTAATCCAGCAATCTGCAAATACATTTGGTCATGCCAGGTTTTTATTTTTTCCTAAAATATCTGTTTGTGTGCTCTGTGAATAATATTTTACAGAACATTCTTGAGGATCTGCTGATCCAAATAAATTTTCATAAGGATCTTATGGGTTAAAAATTTAGTTAAAATTAAAATTAAATTATTCCTCTTTTCATATAAGTAAACCAAGACTTAATCTAGGTCTTAGAGTAAATGAAAAAGTTGGCAGGTGGGATAGGATCCCAAGTCTACCAATTCTAAGGATGTTCATGCAGATCCTTGAGACTGAAGGGAGCTCAAGAAAAAAAAAAAAAAGTACAAAATCAGAGCCCACACCTTATTTACGTATAGTTTCCAGAAATTCATCAGAGAGCACTTGCCAAGGTTTCTGTGGAAACACTACCAAATATTTGACTCCTACAAAAGCTAAACTCTATGGACTCACAGAAGTTGCCTGTTATTTCATTTTCATCAGATACATCCTGGAAAACTCTGGTGAGGCCCTGTCATCTGCCTTCCAGACGCTTAAGCTCTAACTTTTTCAACATCACTCAGCGAACAGTAAAGAAGTTGGGATTTAAATCCAGATGTCTGAAAAGAATATACAAAGATACAAAATCTATGGGTCTAACTTTGGTCCAATGAAGCATACAAGAGGTGTTCATGGAAGATGGTCAGCATGTGCTGAGCAAGACTTCAGAGAAAGCAGTGCTCAGTTTAGGCTGGAAATGATCAGTAATAAATTCACACGGAGGTGGCTAGTGAGTTGTGTTTTAAGAAATAGGTGTTATTTTGTCAGATGGAGAGGATCAGGAAGGGACATTTCAGAGCCTCTGAGATCATCTGCATCTTGTGTTTTATTTCTCTTGGGCAACAAACACACTGACATCACATCTGGAACCTGTCAGGTCCTCACGTAATTGGTAAGTACTTTGTCCTAAAGGAAGGGCATAAACCCATGTTTAGATATGCTCTTAACAGGGCTTCTCAGTCAACCTGTTCTTGACCCAAGGTCTTCTACAATTCTAGAGGAGAGGAGATGTACAGATGTGTAAAAATTATTTTTAAAAGTCATTTTGAATGTTCCCTGTGAGAAAAAGGGATGTGTCTGGGAGGAGGGTCTTCTGAAAGATCAGTTCCCCAAACTGTCTAGTTGATGATTCCCAACTCTGAGTTTTATTTAGCTTAGCAAACACTTCCTAAATGAATAGCAGACAACTGGGATGTTCACAGGCATAGGTAGGTGTTCATGATAACAGTATGTATGAATCAGCTATACTGTACAGCTGATATCCATTTATTATCTCAATAAATCTCCTGACACTTATGCCACTATCATCCCCCATTTTCCAGATAAGTAAATTAATCTTCAGGGATTAATTACCATATCCAAATCCAGAGGACTTGTTTTGAATTTCTATGCTTTATTTCCTTCCAAATGCCTCTTCTTCCCCATATGCTGCTACAGCTGATTGGCACAGAGACTTCCAGCTACCCAGTGAGTCACAAAGTTTCCAACTGGAGTTTATGCTGAGTAATGTGAAACAAATCTTCCCTATTATTTCAAATGACACTGGAGGAAGATAGGAAGTAGAAATTAATGAAAATTCAGGTTTATAGCATTAAAAAAAATGGACTTGTACTAAATACAGGTGCATCCTATGACCATTTAAAGAGTATATAGAAACAAAGTCAATTATTTGAATCGGGATGACAAATCACTACCTTAGCCAGGTCCATGAAATATCTCCTTTAATAATCACCTAAAATATTTTGTAATTATCATATAGATTTAGTGAAGTGTACCTTCCTTGCGTGTAAGTTTCCATAGTCAATGCTTAAGGCAAAAATTGTGTGTGATCTAAATTGCCCTTGAAAATCCCTCAAATAATAACAACACTAAGTAGAGAGTACTTAATATGTGCCCAGTACTTTGTATATGAGTACAGACAGCCCTCAGAACAACCCTATGAGGAAGCCCAATTATCATCCCCATTTTATGGAAGAGAACATTGTCGCAGAGAAATCAAATCATTTGTCAGTGTCCTACTGTTATTAAATGGTGCTTCTGGGAGTTAGAACTAACTAACCAACGTGGCTCCAGGAACTGCCCTTAACCACCACACCCTACTGCCTTTTATCCATAAAATAGCTTTCCTCATTTCAGTAGCTGACCTGATTTAGGGGTCATGGCGTATCATCATTTAAGCACCAGAAGCATACCCATGCTGCCAAGATGCTCACACTACGATGGGGCAGCAGCGGACTGAGACTCCCTCCCTGGTGTGAGAGCTGCTGATGCGCCTCGAGCATGCGCACATTGAGTGGCCTGCTGAGAACGTTTTCCCAAATTATATTAATGTTTATATTTCTCACTCTGCCTCTCTCTGTCTTGCTTTCTCACAAGGTTGACATCGGAGTAAATTTAATGCATTTAGTTTTACACCTGATTTTGCAGTGAGGACTCACCAACATCTTGCCGTCACCCGTGTTAGACGTCCCTCCAAGTGGATTGTGTTTAGGATCCAACTCCACTCTACTTTGTGAATTATTCACCTCTTGGTGGAGGCTAATGATAAGTTGATTCCAAAATTCTTCTTAAAGCCTTCCATTTCCCCCCTCAGTTGAAACATCCGGGCTTTATCTGTGAATATGCTTGGCTTCCCTACAGACACACTTCAGCTCCTGACCCACTCACTGCAAAGTGCAAATTACTGAAGTGTGAATTAGTGAGTTAACTTTACTCCTATCTCCTGAATCAGTTCTTCAAACACCTGCAACACATATTGCACTAGGGGTTGGGCAGCTAGTGATAAAATGGCTCCATACAACAGTCCTTGCCCTTAAGGACTGGCAGGATTTGTAAACACACATTAATTAATGGATGACAAAAATACATACATTTCATGATACTGAATTTGACATGCATAATGCAGATGGCTTGTCAGAAAAGGAAGGCAATGCCAACTACATCTTGCAGGAAATACTCTTTTGAGGGAGGTAAGAAACGGAGCAAAGTAAAAATCAACTTTTTTCCTGAGTACCTACAGTAATAATAATAGTACCAGTAATGGTAATAAATTTTACTGAGCACCTACATGCTCTAGACTCGCTGCCAGGTGCATTATGTACATAATCCCTGAGAGTCACAATAATGCGGCAGTTTTGGTGTATAACCCAATTTTGTAGATGCCTATGCTGAATTTACAGTGTCACTGCTGGGATACAAACCCAAGTAGTGCCTCCTCCCTCTGACTTCTATAGCCTCTGCTGACTCACTTGACATTGTGCTGGTTCAAAAGATGATTTTTTTTTAATGTTTATTTTTAAGAGAGAGAGAAAGCGGGGGAGAGAGAGGGAGAGAGAGAGAGAGAGAGAGAGAGAGAGAGAGAGAGAGAAAGCTCAGAGCCGACAAGGCGCTCAATCTCACGAACTGAACCATGAGATCCTGACCTGAGCCCAAATCAAGATAGGACACTTACCTGACTGAGCCACCCAGGTGCCCACAAAAGATGATGTTTTATTTTCACTGCCCTTATCAAATGAATTATCTCCTTTGTCTCTTCTATATATGGTTTCAAATAGGTAGGGAAAGTAATATCTCCATTTTGTAGATGAGAAAGGAGACAGGATACGTGAATTGCCCCAATTCACATTCATTCCTTCAAAAATATTTTGTACCATGGAGTGTGTGAGAAGCTACAACCGTGTGGTCAGCAAACATACGATTCCTGCATTCCCAGAGCTCAGGATTTTATGATTCATTGATGACGTCACCACAGAAATACAAAAATAATGGCAAGCGGGGATACAGCCATACAGGAAAAGGTCAAGTGCCATCAGCATGTACGGTACAAGGATTAACCCACTCTGAGAAACTGAGGCAGATGCTCCTGGTGGGCGGACTTGGGAACTAGCACCCGCAGAGGAGTGCAGGGTTAATTAGCTGGAAGTGGGCCAAAGTAGGCAGGGTAGGAGAGGCTTGCCTGAGACATTCCACGGATGGATTGAAGCAGACAGAACGGGCTCCCCGAACAGACAGAGGGGCAGTATTCCTGGTGTTCAGAGGGCAATGCTGCAGAGGCAAAACAGAGAGAGCCAGATCATGCAGGGTCCTATGAGCTGTGAAGGCCTTTGTAGGTTCCCCATAGAGGAGCAGGGAGACTGACGAGTTTCAGGCAGAGGAGTGACTCCTGCATTTTAAGAAGTTCCCTCTGGTGCAGAGTGGATGGTGTACATTGGACAAGAGCTGGAGTAGATACAGGGAGTGGGAAGGAGGCTCTTTCAGGAGTGGGGAGGAGTTGAGGGGAGAGGGAAGGGGAGGACGGGAAGAAAGGGGTGAGAGGAGGGGTAATGGCCTGAGTTAGGATGGAAAAGAAGCTGGTGGGTCTCAGAGATTTCTGACATAAAATGAACATAATTTGGAGCCTGATTGACTAGGGGGTTGAGGAGAAGCTAAAGTGGCAGAGTCGGTCACCTGGGGTCCAAGTCTAGGGCTGCACACAATGTGACAAGGCCTGCTGCCAGGGACTGGTTCTTAATTTAGATCTTAACTATATCTGGGCATGAGCAGGGAGCATCGGGACTAGGGATACAGAAACCGGTTAAGAAATGAGGCCACTTCCCACGTTCCTCTGTGGTATTTGGGATGCTGGACTTGTGGGAATCTGTGGGGGAGTCCTGAATAGGGGTGTGTGTGTGTGTGTGTGTGTGTGTGTGTGTGTATGTGTGTGTCTAGGGGAAAGAGGGAGGAGGAGAGAAACAGAGTTAACTTTTCTCTCCTGCCCCAGTTTCTCTGAGCTGCTCTGTCTTTTGTGCTCTTTGCCAAGAGGAAAGAAAACAGATTGTTCTTGCTCAGAGCATTCAGCTGACTCAACTGGTGCCAAACCAAAAAAAGCCCTAAGAACATAATAATAATTGCTCATGTGTACACAGCACTTTACAGTTTACAAAGGACTCCACATTACACTCATAAAACTGTAAGCCCTGTGAGGCAAGCAACCCACTATTAATTCTACTTCAATTTGAAAGACACAAAAATGTTCTGAGAGGGTAAATGACTGGCTTAAGCCTTGCAGCATATTGGCATCATCCAGATCTGACTTTGCCCTGAGTTCAAGTTCACCTGCCACTGGCTACATCAGGCTGAGTTCAGAGTGAAGGGGCCGCCAGTGACAGAGAGGACTGCACAGAGGCCCTCCCCATTCCCAACGCCCTTTCACACTGGGCATCTCACTCTCAGCACCAAAACAGGCCTCAAGTTATCATCCTCATATCAGATGAGAAAACAGAGGATCACAGGTTCCTGAGGTCAAGCCTAAAGTCAAACAGCCAGCAAGTGGTAGAGTTGGGAACTGAATCCAATTCTTCTCTTGGCCTTTGCCTTCTCCCAGAACTACTGTTAAGCTAAGGGGTGTGGGATGCCAGGTCCAGAGAGAGAGAGAGAGAGAGAGAGAGAGAGAGGGAGGCAGATTTAAAGAATTCAAATACAATGTGTGTTGAAGATGCTCTCCCGTACAAATCTCTAGTTCAGGTTACAGCTCTCCAGTGAAGGAGGCCAGGTCGGCAGCAGAGAGGAGGGGCTGGGTAAAGAGCAGCTGTCGTTGTGATCTCCTAATTGGAAATAATTGGGATTCTGTCTCAAACCACAGAGCCATGATTTAGCCAACTCAGCCTCAACCAGGAAGCATCTGTTGCCATCTCCAATGGCAACACTTCAATCTCCACTCCAGAACACCCTTCTTCCCTGCCAACTGGCAGGCAGTTACCACTCAGAGCCTGCAGGCTTCTCGATCCAGCCCCGAGGCCCCAGGAAGAATCAAGTTCGGTCAACTTCCCAAGAAAGGATAAGGGGAAGAGGTGGGGAAGGGCGTCGCACTCTACTGAAGACTTTGGGTGACAGGAACTGGAGTTTCTGAGGATGTGCCAGGCACTCGTCTAGGAGACCCATACTTGCAAATTTATCTCATAACCCAGTGAAGCAGGAGATAATGCCATAGACTCAGAGAAGTTATATTGCTAGTGAGTCGTGGAACTGGGATTGGATCTCCTGTCTCTCTGGTGCTAAGACCGTGCCCTATTTCCACTCTTCATATTTCAACATCTCTGTTGTTTTAAGACTCTCTATTGGGCTGAATTCCTGATGTTATGTCCATCTCTCTCTCAAGGCAAAGATCAAGCTCCACCTCCTCTTTAAAGCCCTCCCCTTGCCCTCAGGTGAAAGCGAGTCCCCCCCAAACTAAGGAAGCCAGGAGGAGACTGGAAGAGAAATTCATAGTTGCTGAGCAGCAAAGGTTGGCTGTTTTGATATCACCTTGCTTTGCGGATATGCTGGAAACTGACTTCTGTTTATTATGTTAATGAACCCTCTGTGATTCTCCATTGCTTATGCATAATTAAGATGGCCTTTAAAAAAATATCTCCTGCTAGAGTTTGGGAAAACTGAAGTGCTTGTTTGGATTGGTAATAACGAATAACAGAAAATATGGCAGCTGCTTCTAAAAGAGCTTCAAGGGATGAGCTGCCTGATGGCACAAGGAAGATACTGAAAGAGAATCCAAAGTATGGGGGGCAGGGCAGGGTAAGCGAGGACATCATTCTGTTCTCTTCCAGTCACCCTATTATGAGGTGTTTCCGGGGCTATGTTTCAGGAAGAACATTGACAATAGGATCAGACCCCAACAAGAGTTCCTGGATGGCAAGAGGGCTGGAATGCTATGATACAGGGCTTGTTAAAATGAATGAACTCTGGGCCTCATTTTCTCATTTTATTTATTTGTTTATTTATTTATTTATTTATTTATTTACTTATTTATTTATTTAAATATAAATGTCATTTTATTTTTAATTTTTTTTAATGTTTATTTTTGAGAGAGAGAGAGAGAGAGAGAGAGAGAGACAGAGTGTGAGCAGGGTAGGGGTAAAGAGAGAGGGAGACACAGAATCTGAAGCAGGCTCCAGGCTCTGAGCTGTCAGCACAGAGCCCAATGTGGGGCTCGAACTCACGAACCACGAGATCATGACCTGAGCCGAAGTCAGACGCTTAACCGTCAGAGCCACCCAGGTGCCCCTCTCATTAAAAAAAAAAAAAAAGAACAGATTCAGTGCAATTAGTGTTTCTCGGTGTTACTTCTTTGCTATTTGTTTGTTTGATGAGCATTTGATAGAACACTGGATGATGGATCACTTTGAGGATCCAGGCATCAAATTGCCACGTGCCCGGTGCAATTGCAGATCCTTGGACATCGTGGATAAACATAAGCCTTGATTTCATGGAGCTTATATTCTACTCATAGGAGAGGAGATAAGCAAGTTAACCCACTTACAGAGCAAATAATTTCAGATCATGATAGGGTTATTGCAAAAACAAAAGAGGATGGTGAGGGTCATGTGATAAACAATGCTTGAGAAAGTTAATAATTTGGTGATTTTTAAGTTATATTTAAGTTAAGATCTGAACGACCAGAAGGAACGAGGTAGACACAGATCTGTGGAAGGACGTTCCATGTGGAGGCAACATCTAGTGCAGATTTCCTGAAGCAGCAATCAGTTTGGTGTGTTTTTAGAATAGAAAGAAGGCTGGGGTAGCTGTGGTGCAATGAGTTGAGGGGGAGAGTGGTCGGAGATGAGGCTAGAGGGTAAACAGGGTCAGATCATGTAGGGCCTGGTAACAAGAATGGACTTCATTCCAAGTCCCATGGAAAGAAGCCTTTGGGGGTCATCTGTAAAGGAGTGACATGATCTTTATGCAATGAGAAATCTGGACCCCATCCATAATACAATGCACACAATCACAAAATCGGTTATTGTTTTGGAGGATCCCAGCTCTCCCTAGATACCATCCGTGTTCCTTCTCGATTTCCCTGAATTCTAAGGCTCCTTCTAGCTCTTACGTGGCATGGGTATATTTGAATGAATTAGGACTGCTTAGCTGAATGGCAATACTTAATAACAATCTTTGATAATATAAAGAATGCTGAACAAAAGACAGTTTGAATTTATCAAATGAGATGTGCTAGTTTGAACTACAGGGCCCAGATTCTCACCCCTCCTGCTTCCCCCCACCTACCCCAGTAGCATTATTGTGTTGACAGTTTACTCCTGGGTAGGAAGACAAATGTCCTAATAAGGATCAATGTTATTAGTAGGGAGGGAAGGGAAAGTTCCTTCTATTCAAGGCCTAACATTCTTCCTATCTCTTCCATGAAAACTTTCCAAATATACATGTAATACTATGTATTTGCAAACATGTTTTATTTCTTCAATTTTAATGTAAGCTTCTAAAGTGCTAAATCCCTTCCGGATTTATATTTAGATGGGCGTCTCGCCTTTCCCAATGGCCTGAAAATATCTCAAAGGTGGGGACTATATTTTCTTGATTTTTATGCCTAAAACAGTGCCTATTTTATGCGCCAAACTGTGTCCCCTCTCCCCTAAAATTCACGTGGGAGTCCTCACCCCCAGTACCTCAGAATGTGATTGCATTTAGAGAGAGAGATTTTAAAGAGGCAATTAAGGTAAAACAAGGTCATATGGATGGCTCTAATAGAAAACAACCAATGTCTTTATAAGAAGACATTAGGACACAGACGAGCATGTGCCTGGAGGAAAGATCATTGAGGACACAGTGAGAAGGTGGTCACCTGCAACCCAAGGAGAGCGGCCTCAGAAGACACCAACACTGCTGACACCTTGATTTTGGATTTCCAGACTTCATAACTGTGAGAAGCTTTGAGACCATGTCAGTTGTTTAAGTCACCCAGTCTGTGAGAATTTTGTTATGGCAGCCATAGCAGACCACTGGAGCCTGCCACTGTATGTATGATTTTGTTCCCTCCCCTACTGAATTGTGAGAACATCTAAGACAGCAGCTGTTCACCTTTGTGCCCAAGGTTCCTAGCACTAGGCTTTGCACCAGGCGAATGAATCTCAACATTAATAAAAATGGCAGACCCAGAGGGTTTCAGTGATTTCCCAAGTTCCCTCTGTACCAGCCCAAGAGCTGACCCTTCCTGGCTTTGATTTGGAGAAATCGCAAAGAGATGGTCATCGGAGTCAGGTCCAAGGTAACAAGACTGTGGGTTTAGGAAGCACTGAGAATAGCTATCAAGAGAAGCCAGAGTCCCTTCAAGGGGACAAGTGGTTAGGAAACAACACCCAGGCTCACACGTGCTGAAATGTGCATGCTGGAAGGTGACAACTCCTTCCCTGGGATGGCATATGGGGACAGTTCTGCCCCTCTCTCCACACCAGGCTGGCCACTCTTCACCCACTGCCTGGCTGTCTTCCAAGGCAGGAAGAGTTGTTCATCTAATTGGTTAAGTCTGAGTCACTCATTGAGCCAAGTTAATAGTAAACAGGCTTACTGTGCCTTAGAAAGCTGGGACTAGATATTAGCATCTTTTTGCACGCCCTTTACCTCTTCAAGAGGCAGAGAGCAAAAGTTACACTAGAGTCTCCACTGGGAACCAGCCATGTCTTTCTCCCCCAAGCAGGCTTGAGTGTGGCAGCTCAAGTCAGATTTGAGGAGCAGGAGGATGTCTCCTTAACCTTTGAAGCCACACATCAACTCCGTCCCAGCTTCTGACCAGAGACTTCTGCCCTGTGTTACTAGAGACTGGCACACGCACTCACACCGAGTGGGGAGTTTGATTCTTGTGTGAGCACTGTCCCTGTTTATCTTCAAACCATAGGAGGGCAAACGGGTGAGTTTCTGGCCTCAGTCTGTATAAACCTTCTCTTTCATTCCCCTATCACCTTGCGGTCCCCAAACCTCCCACAGTTGCCCAGACTCTGGGAGTTTTGCAGAGACAGTTGGGCTGCACGTCTGTGGGTGGTTTAAGATCCTGTGAATTACGCAGATCCTGGCTCCCGTATCATCAATTATTCTGGTCCTTCATGTGGGCCTGCGTGGGCTGCATCTTGTGATTTCTGGTTCTCGCCCTGCTGGGACTCTTATCAGCCTGACCTTTTGAGTCACTTCGTCACCGAATTGCTTTTTCTTAATTTGCAATGCCCCCCTTCTGCCTTTTTCTTCCTGACACCCATTTTGACTAGCACACTGGTTCCTAACTTGCACAGATACATTCTCGGTTCCCTTTCTCCCTCCCAAGTGTGAAGTTTATCACCTGAGAAAAACAAATCAAGTGTGACTTTTCCCCCTTTAGTTTCCTAATCATTTTAAAGCACTGATTTACCTCCCAAAATAACAGGGACAGTACCATGTTCTAAGAGGGTAATGAACAAAGAAAAACTTCCCTTGCTATAAGCATTGAATTCAGTTTTCCTTTTAAAATAAAAAAAAAACTATAGACACACACATATATGTATCTTATATAAAGAATAATGTTCATAATAGAAAAATTAGTTACTAGAGGTGAAACAAAAGAAAATAAAATATATACATGTATTTCTGGATATAGATGCAATTTCATTCCACAGTCTACTGGCAGAAATAACCCCCTGAGGTCAGCCGCTCTGAAGCATTCTGTTCCCATTCTAATAAAGTTCCTGTGGCATTTATGCAGAGATGTGCTGCCAGGTAATTCTTCGGTGGCGGCTTCATTTCTATAGTTCCCTGAGCCAGAATAATGTCAACTTCTCTAAAAGCTGGAACCTAGGGAAAGCAGTGTTGTTAGGTACCCCTCCTTCCAAAATTATGGAGAAGATAGCCACTGAACCCACGGGGTCCTATGCAGGTCCTATGAAATGGACCGGGTCTCTTTCCTATATACGTCTGGGGGAATCATTGTGTCTAGCCAGTAGGGTGGCATGGGGTCTGGCCCAGGCCTTACTTCCCTCACCAATAAAAGTGTTTGCCAAGTCATGGGATTAAACATCTGCATGTGTACTTAGTTATAATTGTCATCCTTTCTTTACCTGTTCATAATGTTGAAATATGCAAATATCAAGCAATAACAAAATACATTATGATAGTATTTATCTCTCAAGACCCTCTAAGCGCATCATACAGTGGAAGTTATGTTTAGAACTTGTTGATAAGGTCACTTCCTTGGCTAATGCATTGTGTACTCCAGTAGCATTATAATTTATAAATATTTGGGGCTTTTCCAGATATCTTAAAGTTATTGATTTCTAATATAATTCCATTTGATTAGAGGCCATACTCTATATGATATCTTTTTTTAATTTTAGTGAGATCTATTTAATGGTCTAGCATATAGTCTATCTTGGTGAACATTCTATATATACTAGAAGTTTGTACCCTCTATAGTTCCTGGGTATAGTGTGGTATAATTGTCACTTATGTCCATGTGGTTGATAGTGTTACTCATAGCTATATCCTTACTGACTTTTTGTTATCTATCACTAACTGAAGAACAGTATTGAAATCTTCAATTATGATTGAGGATTTATCTTTCTTTAGTCAGTTTGCTTCACGATTTTAAGATCTTCAGTGATAATTGTAGATTTATGTATTTTCCCCCAATTCTGTTACTTTGGCCTTATGTATTTTGAAGCTCTGTTATTAGGCATGTATACATTTATGATCACTATGTCTTCCCAATGAATTGACCATGTCAATTGTTGCTCTTGATCTTTGGCTATCTATACTCCTTGCTTTCAAATGGAAACTACCTGAGTAATAATTGTTTCAGGTAAGGATCACCAATGGATACTAAAACCAGTAGGTAAGAGCTTGATGAGAAACAGGATATTCACATGGTACGTGGTCTCAAAGAATTTTCCAATAAGATAGTTATTAATGACAAATGGCAACATTAGAGGAGAAAATCAGATACCACGTTGACTGAATGATCAGAGTTAATCACCAGAAACAGGACAAATAGACAACATTTCCTTCCTAATATTTTGCAGAGAAAAGGACACAGTATCATTACCAAGGTACTTCTGCCAAAAATACATAACCTGAGCCTGATTATGGGGAAACAGCAGACTGATCCAATTTGAGGAGTATGCTACCAAAGAAGACTTGTGATTTTTTTAAAAACTAAAGGTCATGAAGGCCAGAGGCCGAGGAGTCTTTCTACATCAAAGGAAAGTAAAGGGATATAATAATTAGGTTCAACATTTAATTCCAGATTAAATTCTCAATGAGAAGAAAAATTACACTTGCTAAAAAAAGAAAAAAAAAAAAAAAAAAAAGAAAAAGAAAAAGAAAAAAGAAAAAAGGGAAAAAAAAGACCTCAGTGGGATGATTGAGAAAAATGAAACAGGATCTGTAAATTAGGTAATAATATGGTAGCAATGTTGATTTCCTGATTTTTATCATTGTATTCCTGTTTCTGTAAGAGAGTGCGCTGGTTTGGGGGAGCACACAATGAAATATGTAAGTGTAAATGAGAATCATGTATGTAGCATATTCCCAAAGGGCACAGGAAAAACAAAATCTGCAGGGCTGGGTGTGTGTGGACAGATTGTCACACAGGGAAGGGAAAGGAGAGGGAGGAGGAAC